>NC_051176.1:108239658-108569658 GCF_013339695.2 Rhipicephalus sanguineus | reverse complement strand
CGAGCACGTTGCGTAGAGTAGTGGCCGCCAGGAGGCGCGTCGAGCGCCCGTAGTCCTCCACGTTGGTCACGGCCACGGTGGCATTCTGAATGCGGTAGTACACCACAGCGTCCACCGCGACGGTCACCGAGTCCTTGGTCAGGATCTGTGAGAGCCAGCTAATTCAGCACCCTGTGTATAACACGGACTTCTGGGGCGCTATGGCACCATGGGTAGCGGTTTAATGACAGCCGCGGCCATTTGGCCGGTTAGCTAGGCAGGACGAAGAAACGTTTGCAGCCACGGGACCATAGAGGTCGATGGCAAGTAATAAAGTCAAAGTTACCATAATCTAAACGCGACTTCATATTAGCCCTCTTTTCATATGTCCTGTCGCCTTCCTTTCCTGTGTCCGTTGTGTTTGTAGCTGGTTTTTATCTTCAATCACGTATCAACTGGCCCAACTCTCGACATCGTTGCTTGATATTAGCTTGGCCGTCAGCAGAACCAAGCGAAGCGTTCTGTTCGGATCAAATCAAACGAAAAATCGCTTGCATTTGTTTGCCACGTGTTACCGTTAGCGCGAATTTTCTTTTTTCTTTTTTTTTTCATGCGTATTAAAAAGAGTAATCGGCTGTGGCGTGCGAATGACGGCGTCCGGCGCTTATGATTTCGTGAGTTTTCTTTCAGGCACGGAAGAAAAGTGTCACGAGAAAAATTATGCGTCGCGAACAGATGAAGACGACATTTTCACATCACTTTCACGTATACACGGCCGCCACACATGTTAACTCTGGTCCATGTTTCGTGTTGCCTTTTTCATGAGCTGCCTGTAAAATCAGGCTTAACGCTACTGTAATCGCGAACCAGTCACCAATTAGACAAAAACGTTGTTGCCTTTAAAATTCCTCTCACGCAAGCCCGCCGTCCGTGATTAACCGTCGCCGTTGAAGGTCGTGTCATTGCAATATGCTATCATATTGTGCATCCCAGAAATTATGTTACGTATAAGTTTCAATAATACTCGCCGAGGTGTATGCATACAAAGCTTACTGCGATCTAATTATAGATTTGCCTGCTGTATTGGAAGCGCGGTCTTGAAGTTAAGGCGTATTTAATGGACATGCTGCCCAAATGGCATATCTATTCTTGACGTAAATACTACCGATAAACATTGTCACCCTTATGAAAGTAGCGAGTGACACAAAATGCAAAGCTGAAAAATTTTCTGCTAAGAGTTGCATAGTTGCGATCCAGCAAAAATCGAAGGGGATACTAATGTGATCTACGCGGAAGGCTTTTTTTCCCCCTTCTTATTGGCCTTCTTGGGTGGATACCGAATATACGAGGAGTCGACTGCCTGGACTCCCCCCCCCCCCCCCCCTATTTTTTTTTTGCTCATAACGCATTCATTATAGAATCACTGTCAGTTGAGTTACTACGGTAGAATCACTAACGCTCAACGTTATCGCATAGAGACGGTACGTATAGTGTGTTGGTTATCGCGACTCCCCCATCGGTACGTTATTATAGAACAGGATATACGGTGCACTTACCTCTTGAGGTGGCACGTCGAACGATACGGTTCTCAAGTCGACTTTGGTATAGTTGTCAATGCAAGGAATGATGAAGAAAAGTCCTGCGAGAAACCAGGTTCCAGAAAATATTGTTACCTCAGAAGTTCGCCGACTTATCCTACGGGAAGATACTGTACACATTAACGCGATATTAAACATTCAGTGCGTTTAAATGACGGACCTTCAAACTAACCAAGGTGCCAGCATATATGCATGCGCGCATTTGTGCTTTCTTTCCTTTGCAGTGTAATGAAGAAATGAAATACGGGTGGGGAGGGAGGCAGACGGGTTGAGGTGAATTCCGTATAAATGGAGCTGGAAGGTACTTTAGCCGGTATAAAACTTTGGAAGGCAGCGGCATTTTCACCTGAAAGGCGAATGCACACAAGCCTGCACCAATGAGCATGCGCTTCGGCGACGGAGAACATCGCTGTGTACATAAGGAGGGGACTATTTTCTAGCCGCGGGGAGGCAATCGGCTGGCGCGTGCTTCAATCATTCGGGCCTTCTTAAGTTTTTATATGACTTCAGATTGTTATAATCACGAGGGGGGGGGGAGGTCATTTGAATTAATACAATGGTCTTCCCGTTAATTCTTACAAATAAAAACTCGCGATTGAGTGAACGCGACAAAAAAAAAGTGATCTGCAAGACGTGCTCTTCTTTTTTTTTTTTTTTTGCTGGAAATTCTCACCTGGTCCTCGTGCTCCTCCTTTGACAAGGCGACCGAGTCTGAAGATGACGGCTCTCTCATATTCCTGCACGATCTGCGAAAGCAGCGGGAAATTAAGTGAAAATAACTTGGACGAGTGCTTTCGCTTTCGTGGCGCCTCTCCTGCGACGCTGTTACATTGAAAAAAATACGGCCAGTTGGCTACATGAATGTTATAAAACATTTTTAACCGGCGCTGGATTCTTACGACACAAGCGGATACACGCGCAGGACGAACGTAGAGATGGCGCTTGTCCGGCGTTTTTAATATAGCTCTATCTCGTTTGAATATTGGTGCTCGTTTCGCAATGCTTGGATTTTAGAACACAGCAGAATCAAACAATGCTCACGCGTTTTCGCCTTTAATGTGTAGACGTAGCCTAAATATGTAAATATCGTCTCGTATAACATTGAGGAAAAACTCCGTTTGCGTGCATTGCTGCAGAGACGGCTGAATACATGCGTGATGCCCACTAAAAAAGTTCTGGCATCTGGTATACCCAACAAACAAGGAAGCCTTGAGGTACCTTTAAATGGTTGCCTTCAATTAACTGCAGTTATTCTTAGCGACACAACTAGGCGTAGACCGATCCCACCAAGAGACGATTAGATCGACCTCAAGTTACTTCGTTCGGCTTACGTTCACTGCAGCCCAGGACCCGCCACGGTGGTCTAGTGGTTGAGGTGCTCGACTGCTGACCCGATGGTCGCGGGATCGAATCCCTGCCGCGGCGGCCGCGTTTTCGATGGAGGCGAAAATGCTTGAGGCCTATGCACTTAGATTTAGGTGCACTTTAAAGAACCCCAGGTGGTCAAAATTTCCGGAGCCCTCCACTACGGCGTCTCTCATAATCATATCGTGGTTTTGGGACGTTTCTAAACCCCGAGAATTATTATTATAGTTCACTGCAGCCTGTGATCACTGCATATGCGGCGACCGACGAAACCATACGTCATGTTCTGTGCCACTGCCTGGCGGTACAGGTGTACTGAGACAATTAATTTCGTTCGTGCTCAACTACTTCGGAGGAAGGAGTTATCCAGCACCGCGATGGGACTTCATCGTATCAGAAAGCTGTGGAATGCACTTCTTGAAGTCAACCTGTCTGCGTGAACGCCTCTAATGCGAAAACTGCTCTTTCTTTTCTCTCTCCCTCTCTGCCCTCTTCTCTGTGTCTATTTCCTACACCCCAGTAGAGGGCACCAAACCGGAATATCTCATCTGGTTATAACCTTCCGACCTAATTTTTTTTCTTTGACCTGAATTATTTTGTTGCAGTTCAGAAAAATAGATACCACTATGAAGGTCGCACGCTGCTTGCTCGCAGAGGGTGTCACGTCCTCTATGTGAAAAACTCCAAGTTTTCAAGATAAGCGGCTGCACCACGTGGATTCCTTGCACCGCCTTCGCATGACAACTGTACTCTGCCTACGCGAAGCCACTCTGTTTTGTCGGCTATGACTTAAACCGGCTTTTATGAAGTCTTTCCTAACAACACCTTGTGTGGTGACTGAGGTCGAAAGCAGACCCTTTAACACATTCTGTGAGACTGTTCTCTCGACAATTTATATGTATACGTACAGGGACAATCGCTCGCAATTGCGGTATCTGGCTTAGATGAAAGTTCAATATCGGCGCAAATAATTTTCGGAACGTCGACCTTATAAGTCATCGCAGCTGAGGGGGACGAAAGCACATTTGCAGTTTTTTAAGGACAACAGACTTGCACAAGCGACTGTAGCCAGCATTGGTGCTCTTTGATATACGCAAGCAATATTGCGTGTCTCCGGTAACAGCGACCGACCGCGATTGTGCCTGTCCTGCCTCTTGCTCTCGCTAACTCTCTTTCACTGATTAAACGCAATTAAATGGTATAAGAGGCCATTCTGGCAGCATGTCGTCTGCGATTAAAGGGGCTCTCCAACAATTTTTTTTGAGGCGCCTAGATCGTTGCCGATCGCATCAACGTGGAGTGGCGCTCGCCAGAACTACTGCGGGCGGAAATGACGACACAGAGCGCTGGCCTGTGATTGGATAAATGTAACGTCAGAAGTGACCGTGGCGTTGCATCAAAAAAGGGATTATTATTGGGTTTCGTGTTTCTTTAGCATGCTTTTTCACTGAACGCCGAATAGACTGACGCTCTTTGTCTTTTTCAGCTTCAAAACTGCAGCGCCGGGCAAAGAATGCGCCGAACACCATGGCTATGGAGGAAACGCGCGGGGGACACTCCGGGCATGACTCCAGGCGCCGTTGTTTGCAGAAACTGAAGGGAAAAAATGTAAGAGCGTCGATCTAGATGCCGTCGCAACAAGAAAAATCACTAAAACTACAAAACATGATAGAGGCGTTCGCGAGCTGCCTCGTTTCGCACGTGCGGGTCACTTTCCAAACACCATATTGTTTGTTACGATTGCAACGGCGTCCTCAGTACTTTTGAAATAATGGGCAACATGGTATGCAAGCTTCCCGTACGTAGGATCTTTCAGTTCATCTCATTGGGCCGCCTTCAAACGTCACAGGCCGAGTGAAACGTGGTCAGGTGACCCCGCGAAAATCGAGTAGAGGGTAGGCCTCCATTTTATTGTATTTTGAGTTTTCTAGGCTGAATAACTTCGGACTGCGTGCCCCTATCGCTGCCGTTCTTGCCGCAGTAATCTCTTCGGCCTTCAGTCTACGCAACTCGCAAGTAAACAACGTAAAACAATGATGTGTAGAAAAGTGTTAGAGGGCCCCTTTATAGTCAGTCAGCCGCAGTTTATTACAGTTAACATCAATACTTTCTTTATCAGTGCGTTTTTCTTCGAGCGCGCCACGGTGGTCTAGTGGTTATGGCACTCGACTGCTGACCCGAATGTCGCGGGATCGAATCCCGGCCGCGACGGCTGCATTTTCGATGGAGGCGAAAATGTTTTGAAGCCCGTGTACTTAGATTTAGGTGCACGTTAAAGAACCCCAGGTGGTCGAAATTCCCGGAGCCCTCCACTACGGCGTCTCTCATAATCATATCGTGGTTTGGGACGTTAAACCCCAGATATTATTATAATTTTCTTCGAGCGCCACGGTGGAATACGCACGTAGTGGTTGCACATTGGCGGACTAAATTTAAGGCCATATTATGAGTCTATAGGAAACAAACTTTCACGCAACGGATATTACTGGCGCCAGATATTTTGAAAAAACAGACGAGCTACGAGATAAGGTACTATAATGTCACCGCGCGTTTTGATGCGCGGTTCAAGAGCCTCTGTTGCTCATTTATTTTGCGAACACGCGTGAAAAACAACATCATACATCCGTCGCTCCCACCTTTCGACTGAAGGTTAGGCGAAGCACACATAGCGTGTGAATCACTGCATACCCCGCGGATGCAAGGACTGCGTCTTACCGACGCGTTCTGAATTCTCTGCCACTGAAAAAACTCCGAAATAAATTTGGCAGCCCAAAGCTAACAATTCTCAATGAAAGAGGCACTCTTTACAAACGCAAGAGCGAAAGAAAAAAGAAAACAAAGTAGAGAAATACACATATTCCATTAGTTGAACTAACCGATCGAGGCGCGTCGTCTACTGCTATAATTAGCCACCCATAATGGAAGGCTTAGCTAAACAGAACAACGGTCTCGATGGAGCCAACGCTCTTGGAATGGAGCATCTGCGTTAGCGAAAAAGTTAACTATACGTCACAGGTTAAAGCTCATTTCGGTGCACCAGCAATCAAGGAATCCTGTTCGGGTGCTTTTCTCTCCATTGTTTTAACTGCGGGCTTTTTTTTTAAGGCTTACGCAGTGAGCGTTTCGCAAAATCTGGCCAGGGCAACTTATCCTGAATTGATACTCGAGGATATGATTCGTAAGCGATTGCCTCCGCAGGAGGTTTTCTCAAGAACAGTATGCGCTCGTAAGTATACCGTTACCATAGGCTCCAGTCGTTGTTCTAAGCATAGAGTTTGCTACAATAATTACTGGAGGGGATTCTGGCGCTGCGATCCTTCGGATACCATGGGAATGATGGGTAGTATGTGGATTTCTCTAGTCTCTGTGCTCCAGGCTTCAGACGTTCTGGTGGCTTTGTTTATTGCTGTGTTCTGTAGCTTCGGCGACGAGAGTGAGAGTGCTAAACATTTTGGTTCAGCGACGAAGGCAGCAGTTGAACAGTGTTACAGCATTGACCTCCTCCGTTATTAGCGTCGTTTTGCAAAGCTAACGTGTTGTGCCGTTTGTCTCAGTCCTGTGTACACCCTTGCAATTTTTTAACAGTATCGCGCGAGCGCTGAGCACGAGATATGGTAGCGTGTAATATTCTCGAAAGGTAACGAGATCTGCCGACGATGCGCAAGCGCACAAAGCACATAGCTGCGGGCGTCTGTCGACACCTCGAAGCTGCTCAGCGCCTTTATCTGTGAAAGGCGTTCATAAGAAATGAAAGATAAAAAACTCAACAAGCTCCGCTTCGCGGACACCGATGCAACAGCGAAGCCGGTGGCCTTCCCTTCGTCAGGCTAACGCATTTCTTTGTTTTGCAAGCCTTTCATGTGTGTTGCATCACTGCTCTTTATTAAACACTCTTTGTTAAGCTTTGAGGTGGTAGTACAGCCACCGCCTTTTATAACCACAAAGTGCCACGTAACAGGGGTGTGACTGCGGTAACGCGCACGCCATTTGTTGGGCTAACTGTTGCCTTCTTCCTTTTTAGTGGGAGTTGTGTGTAGTGGGACTTACCCAATTTCTGTGGCACATACGCGTTTATGATGGTGATAGTTTTCTGATAGGCCGCACATATTCCTGTGGCACATACCCGTTTGTTGGGCTAACTGGTGCCTTCTTTTTTAGTGGATCAGTGGTGAGTAGTGGGATTTACCCAATGTCTGTGGCGCATACCCGTTTTGTGATGCTCACAAGCGTTAACCCGGATCCCGGACATGGAAGGCTCGACCAAGAACAGTTTTGCTATTAAAAAGAAGAGCGGATGAAGTAAACAGCGCAGCAGACGGCGCTAGCAGTTCAGTGTGACATTTGTGCGCTTGAGCATCGTCGGCAGATCTCGATCGTTACCTTTCGAGAATATTAGACGCTACCATATCTCGCGCTCAGCGTTTGCGCAATACTGTTAAAATATTGCAAGGGTGTACAGTATTTCGCGACAGAAATTATTTGAGACGTTCTAGGACCTAACTTTACGTATTTCCGTTTCTCAGCTCAGCGGTGGGCTTTTGCTGCCTTCCTTTTTTTTTTTCTTTTTGCGTCGAACGCGACAGTAACTGTGTGACCGCTTTCACGGTTAATATTCATTCTGTGTAACAGGGCTGTTCATGCCGTAAGCTACACATACCACTTCTTTTGCACAATCTCATCAATTCAACGCCGAGCTAATGTGCCTATGCCGACGCTAAGTTATCGGCCTGGCAGACGACGACTGGACGAAAAGCATATCACGTTCAGAAAGTTACTTCAGAAGCAGTTTTCAAAAGCAGTTCAAGCCAGCACCGCTGTGCATTTTCACACAGTGCTTTTAAGCAAGACCGACTACACCAAGCGCTGAACGAAACTGCCTTTTGCTCCGTGACGTCGAGCAGCGCTTTGAGCCATAGTTTGTAAAAATGCAGTGGAGCCTGCGCTAACAGAAACAACCGTTAACCGAATAAATTCTTAGAAGCCGTACCTACCCTTTTACGTACCTGAATACACTCATACATAACCACCAGTGACAAAAGTAGGCGCTTTCTACTGAAACACAATAACTTACACTTGCCTCTTTATATACGCTGCTAAGTCTAAGCACCAGTAGAGGAGGCAACATTGGCACTACCACATCATCTTCCTAAATTCCTGCGTGAGCTATTGTATTTGCCTAAACGCGTGAAGGCAGTAGGTATTCGTGAACGCGTGAATAACCATTGCAAATTGTCGCGTTTATAGCCCAATATTTCGTCGTGAATAATCTGTTTTTGAATTTACAAATCCGCATAAAGCCAGAAGAACGAATGTTGGGAAAATACATATACTAATCATCATTCCATGCTGGTTGAACCGCCTTGCTTGCAGCTCCAACAGATAGCGCCTAGTTCCCTACAGTATCATTATTGATAGGAAGCTCCATGGTATTGAGGACGTGCTTAGCGCACGTACTTGGTAACCGCATAACCTGCTTATGACAAGCATAATATGTTCGTGTTTATGTTTTCAGTTGCTTGAGTGGGCGAAATGCCGTTTTTAGAGTGGAAATCGCCTTTGCCGACGGAATGCTGTACTATATACATATAGAGATCCAAATTCGTAGCTACTAGTGAGTTATCCAGCCGCTGACTCGTGCCGGTGAAGTACGCGCGGTCGAGTTAATCCAACTGAATGCTATATTTAAGAGGTTGATGACATTGCGCAGATTATGATAAAATTATGGTATAACATACGGTGCCTCGGAGGTTGTAAAACTGCGAGCGGTACCTCGCAAGGTGCTTCGTTTAAGCTGGTGCCACTTTACGTAATATTTCTACATTGCTTCAGTGGATGCTAAGATTTCATTAGATGCGTTTAATATAGGTATAGCTACGTTAACAAATTTCTTGCCCATTATGTTATCTTTTTTTTTTGCTATTTTAGGTCATGGGATCGAATCCCGGCCGCGGTGGCTGCATTTTCGATGGAGGCGAAAATGTTTGAGGCCTGTCTACTTAGATTTAGGTGCACGTTAAAGAACCCCAGGTAGTCGAAATTTCCGGAGCCCTCCACTACTGCGTCTCTCATAATCATGTCGTGGTTTTGGGACGTTAAACCTCAGATATTATTATTTTTTGCTATTTTAAGCAGCACAGTCTGGCCGGTACATAATAAGTTCTACGCTTTAGTTATTTTCTGCAGCTCCGTAAGCGATTTTCTTTTCTTTTTTTGTCCTGCACGCAATCTTTTATGATCCGCAGGGTGACGTAACAGCCTGCCATACCAGCAACTTACAAACACTGAAATAAGAGCTATTAGCACCCTGATAAACACGGCGTACAAAACCGTCCTGGGACTACCTAACAATACCGCCACAGACCGACTGGATCCAGTTGGCCGCGTTGTACAAACCTAGTGCCTCGAGGCACTAGGTTTGTACAACGCGTACGAAGAGCACGCTTCCGCGGTAATAACATCTCAAAGGGAAAGACTGAGTATGAAAACAGCAGGCAGGCCTGGCTCTGCTCGGGCGCTTAGGGTATCCTCTACAATCCCACTACATAGACGAGGAGCCCACCCCAATGGCCCGGGACATACGGAATAGAATATTAGCCGCTCTAGTACAAAAAAAGACATGGGCCCTAAATATCGCCAATCTCAGGCAAGAGCTAAGAATGTACAAAAGCGCTTCGGCTCGCATCCCGGAACGATCTACACGGACGTCGCTAAAATGCAAAATCACAGGTATTTCCTAGCGGCTGTAAGCCAACGATCGACAATAACAGCCTCTACCAAAGCGCCCCGCCACGGTGGTCTAGTGGTTATGGCGCTCGACTGCTGACCCGGAGGTCGCGGGATCGAATCCCGGCCGCGGCGGCTGCATTTTCGATGGAGGCGAAAATGTTTGAGGCCCGTGTACTTAGATTTAGGTGCACGTTAAAGAACCCCAGGTGGTCGAAATTTCCGGAGCCCTCCACTACGGCGTCTCTCATAATCATATGGTGGTTTTGGGACGTTAAACCCCATATATTATTATTATTATTATTAGCCTCTACCAAAGCAAGATCACCGAGTACGGCGGAGCGGCTGTGGCAATTGCCCTGGCCATCAAAGATAAAGATCGGAGAGGAGAGTAAGCCTTTGTACGTATGGACTACCAAGTAGCCTGCTGCCTATATTTAATAGGACACATCCCCAAGACGGCCTTAGAAATTTTGGAACGTGGAAAACGAAAGGGCAAATCGGCTAGCTCGCGCATTGAACATTCGAGTGCCGACGAACGCTATCGATCGACCTCCGGCCAACTCACGTGACATCTTAGAAAACAAACGACGCGGCCGCCAGAAATATGGTAATCCGCACCCGGACTTTACCGGGGAACAAGCTCGGGATTAGCACCGACTACAAACATACAAATACACAGATCTTCGCAGACAACACGCCCTACACAGTACGAGTACATCTGCCCGTGGTGCGGAGAGCGGCCCACTCTTGCCCACACACGTAAATTCCCACAAACTGGGGCAAATACCCAGAAACAGGCAGTGAAAGACCTTCCATGCTAGCACGAAAAGGGACAGTCAACCGGTCCTCCTTCACCAAGCCCAGTGAGAGGCAAAGACCAGTGGAGCACCGGACTGAGGGCCCCACCAACAGACCCTACAATCTCTTTTATGCAATGAACGTTGATTACTACTACCGCATGCAGTCCGCTCTGTCATGTGACGTGTTTCTTCTTAGCCCATATATTAGTAACGCGCGCTTGGCACAATGCATTACCTGGCTTCTGTTTGTCTGTTTATTCTTAAGAATCTTAATCTATATTTTTTCTATAGTTCCACCGACACAAAAGATTTATTACTGAAAGATTCACTGTCACTTAGTTCCATCGTTATTCGTGAGTATTTGGAGCCACACTGTGTTGGTTACAGAAGTTAAGTGAAACCAAGGGTTCGACTGCATAAAATGTAGTCTCAACATTCTACTGTAAAAATCAAAAAGGAATAAAAAAGAAGGGCGAGATTTCATTAGTTTGATACACAAAAAATAACCTTTATACCGCACGCGAGAACTTTTGATGCGTTGTCTGCCTGGAAGAGCATTCCTTTTTGTACTGCTCATGCAAATGTTGACCATTACCTTTGCTAAAGTTATCATAACCAATGCACGTCACACCAGGGTCACCGTTACAGGGCCCCTAAACCACCTGCGACAATTTTTTTTAACGTTTCGAGCCAACGCGCGCATCCAGTTCAGAATGCCGTCACGATGAACAACGCCAAACGAAACAATGCCTTCTCAAATTTTACGAAACAATCCCTTCTCCACTACGGGCCTTTCGGTAATCCTTATCTGCCTCAGCGTTCTCCGTGACGTCAACATAGTCGTCTGCTCATGTCATCCACGAAATTGCGATAGCAATTATATGGACAGTCTCGGCTGGTTTTTGCCGTCGCCGTCGCCATGCACCGTATATGTATATGTGTATATATATAAAAGTCCCAAAGAAAAATAATTCAGGAAGATGCTTCCGAAGCGCGGAATCGAACCAGCGACCTCTCGCTCCGCAGCGCGTGGCGCTAAACACTACGCCAAAAAACGCAGATCCTTCACGCAGCTAACCGCGAGCGTTATATACACACCCTTTACCGCAGTACTCAGAGACGGCAGGCGCTTATAAGCGTTTCTTCATTACCAGCGAGATGGCACGAGGAGCGCAACGGGCGCATTTAAAAGTCGTCGGCCAGCTCGCTCGCTGCTTCTAATATTTGCGCAGGGAGAACCTTGCCCTTCCGCTCTCTGCTCGCGCGGTAGTTGCTGCCGGGGGGAAGATGTTTCTGCAGCGTAGCAGCGCGTCCATCGCGGGCCGCTTTTCTTGCTATCGCATTCATTGCTTCGCCCTTGCGTCGAAACTGTGACTTTTTTTGTAGCGTTAGCTACACTGGCCTAGCTGAGCCAATTTTGCGTGGCTCCTCAAGAGCCGTGCTGCGCATGTGCGAGGATCAGTGCTGTCACACAGCTGGCGCATCAGAGCCGGCACCTCCCGCGCACTCCGCCGCTGCCGCGCGCGACTCGCTGCCGCCGGTCTGCGCTTTCCAGAGGAGTGATGTCGTAGCCGAGGTAGACGTACTGGCGCCGGCGCGCGCGCAGCTATTCGCCTTCGCTGTGCAGTCGCCGCCCGACACAGCGCTGTAGACGCTTGATAGCGCCTCTGACTGGCATTTGCCAGTGTAGTTTAGCCATGGAGAAGGAGAGCGCAAATGCTGCTCAACGGCGCAGAAGAGCGGAGAAGCTTAACTCATCGGATCCCGAAGTAGTTGCCTCGCAAAATAAATTTACATGTGCCACATAATACGTATACCACGTGTGTGTCATTGGAGCAGCAGTAAGCATGAGAATCAAGCTAATCCTAGACAATCGGGAAAGCTAAGAACAATCAGCTGAACCTTTGCTAACGCTACGTTATCCTGGCATAGCCGAGCTAAGCCACTGCAACATTTTTTTTTTTTTTTTTGTCTGCTCGCAGGTACGTGCGCTCACTGCTCTTCCTCCTCGCACGGTAAGGAGGGGCACTCGGCCAGGAGGAGAGACGAGCCGACGAGCGGAACATAGCGAAGGAAATAGCGAAACTAGCGAGGGCCTCTTTTGGATCGTCAAAGACGTGTAACTCCGCTATTACGGCACCGTTTCGAAAAATTGACACGGCTACGTGTTCGTTGTAGACTCGTGCCCAACTGAAACACCACAACTAAATTGCGACCTCTTGGTGGTTTAGGGGCCATTTAAGTGATAAAGAAACGATGGAACGGAACGTACCTTGATGCACATCAACAGCGACAGGGGAAACGTCAAGATGATAAAGAATATGGATATGGCGGTGAGGAGGAATGTGCAGACGCCATTGCTGCCTGTTTCCACGTGGGCTGCGCAGCAAAGATAACAAGAACGATGTGGGCGATTACATTTCTTTAGTGGCATCGTAAAACCTGAAATACACACACATTCGCATATCTGAGACAGGCGATGCGTATCGGCCACGTCGCAAAACATACCTGGGGCGTCACCTAAGTACAGGCATACAACTTAAGAGAAAATATGTGCCTTCGGAGAGCACGAAACAACGAAACGCTAACAGATGACACGTTGTCTACATGAAACCAATTTTGTTTCGATTATAGTCATATAACTGTTTACTTAGGGAAGCTGAGAAGGCAGTTAAATTATGAAGATGTATCGCGCAAAAAAAAAAAAAAACTCTGTGTCGGTACTGGCTTGTGGCATAAATTATACCTGTCGTGATATTTGGAATCCTTGTAAATCGATATACAACTTAATCTTACTTTTAAATATAACCTTAGGAATTATTTACAGCAGACCCATGGTACCATTTTGCTTCACTGACTGACGGTGTAATCCTCAAAACCATCGCCATCCACAAAAACGTTTAATAATAGCAAAAATAAAAAGCTCTTACAAAAGAAGAACAGCTTTCTTGCCACCGCGTAGCAGAGAGAGACGTGAATGAAGTGTTCTGTTGTCATTCCCTAACTTTAGAAGCAAAGCTTTAAACTGCGCGAAAAAGACAGGACGAAAAGAGGAACACATACGCACACACACAGCGCTTCGTGTTTGCTTCGTGTATGTGTTCCTGTTTTCATCCTGTCTTCTTCGCGCAGTTTAAAACTTTGCTAAATCTATGAACCGACTAGCCCAACAACATGCCTTGCTTCAGTAACTTTGGAAGGTGGGCTACATCTAGCCGGTTACACCAAGACACGTGTAGCTAGACTATTCATAACGTCGCACCTCGCCACATGTGTGACCTGCATTTCACGCTATTCGAAAGCACATATGTTCCATACACGGTCGCCATACTCCACAGTCACCTTTCTCAATGAGAGCAGCATTTTGGGCTAGTTGGTGTTCCGCGACATCAAAGAATTTGCGCGACGAAAACACGGACAGAAGAAGACAAGTACAAACACAGCGCAAACACAGCTGTGTTTGTACTTGTCTTCTTCTGTCCGTGTTTTCGTCGCGCAATTTCTTTAATACCTTTCTCAAGTTCCTCTTCCTTCTCCAACGCGATGTGTTAAGATAGTTCTCTATTTAGTAAATCGCTGATTGCCGGCCATAGTCGCGAATATCGCCTCGCTGCGTCGCGTAGGTCGCTATCGCAAGCGGGTAAGGCGCCGATGCGCCACTGAATGAGGGAAGAGGTCTTCGTTCGAAAATCTTTGAGCATAGGTTTTCTTACAAATGAACAGAGGTAGAAGCAACGCTGCCTCGGATTCTGGTCTTTGCATGAGCATGAAACGATGAGCACGTGGTCTTCGGACCGGTGCGTCTCTCGGACAGCCGAGACATCGTGAGGACGCACCTGGCTAGCGGCGCTTCACCTCGTAAAATGGTTCATTTTTATTGCGATAGCAATTATATGGACCCTCTCGACAGGTTTTTGCCGTTGGCGGCGCCGTCATGTTCCGTGTAAAGTCCAAATCCATAACATCCCCCCACGCATCGTATGTTCTACCCGCGGGTAAAAGCGCGCGCGTGGGAGGGAGGGGGGGACGAACAATGCTGAAGCAGAGATCAAACGAGCCGGCCTATCTACGTCGCTCGGAGGCGCATGCGATAACATCACCCGCGTGCGAGACCTGCCATCGAATGCTGCTCAAGCAGAGAGGAAACGCCCCGCCCGTCTTGAGCGAGCATGAAGGGACGCGGTGGGGTGTCGTTCGGGCAGCAAGTGTGAACTTTGATCCTAAGGGCTCGGTTGCGATCGCTGGCGCGCACGCTATCTCGGCAGGCATCAGCGGACGGCTCGTGCTGCGCTCTCAACGCGAAGAGACTGTGCGAAATGCGATCCTCCCCCTGGAGAGGCCGTATTCTCTTACGCCAGCGTTTTGCAGTTACGCGAGACTGGATCTAAAAGAGTTAGCTGCTAGCCTTATACTTCGTATAACTTACAATTTGTTCCTATCGCATTCCTTGCTTCGCCCTTGGAGTGAAACTGCGATTTTTTTTTTACTATAACAGCGCGTAAAATGCCAGTTTTCCCGTATTGTTATGTAAAACAAATGTTATTTTACTGAACCATGACAACTTGTGCTGGTCTCTATTTTAAACATTTATATCAACGGTAAAGAGTACCGGCGTCCGGTATAATGCCTGAACCGAAAGCTCCACACTGCAAGTCAGTTTCAATCCACCGTTTTTTGTTCCGTATTAAATTCGATGAAACAGGGAGAGAGATGAATTACGGCCGAACAAATACTGGCATGTTGATTATATTCTAATAGTTTTTTTTTTTCTGTAATGGTTACGTTTTATGCCAAGCCACGTTTGATGACAACCCTCACACATCCCAGTATTCCCCTGGTGGCCTCAGCATCCATTAAAGGGACACTAAAGGCAAATAACAATTTATGTCAGAGTGAAAGCCCAATGTATGACAACTTCTAAAACGGCAATATTATCAACAGCAGTGCCCTACTTACCGAGAAATTAAGCTAAATGTATCACATGATGAGCGCCACGAGTGGGACATTTTCGAAGTGATCCCGATGACGTAGGGAAGTCGGCCTACAATAAATCACTAGTAATCAAACTAGCAGCAGTAAAAAAAGAACATTCCGAGCATCAAAAGACGTAATAAAATGCTGTTTGTTCGTTTCCGCTTGATTCATGGAAAACAAAACCTCCGTGGCGTTGCCATGGGGAACGGCGCGCGTGGTTCAAAGGTTCCGTTTTCGCCGAACTGTGCCTCGCCCGTCTCAGTGGTAGTTTCGGGATCGCGTACTGCCGTGCGTGTTTTGCGCGCTCGTGAAAGTCGCTCTGACAGAAAGTTCGACAAAATGCCGCATGCGTGTGATATTGCTAATATTGCCGGATGCCCGAATGGTGCACAACGCCAGTGGTGCAGCAAGGAAACCGGTGTGTCTTTTCACTGGGTGCTGCGGAATGAACCCTTACGCTCGAAGTGGCTTAGTGTCATGCCATTGCGCCAGTATGCTAAACAGTCTGCGTGTGTGCTCGCTGCACTTTCGTACTGAGGATTACGAGACCAACCGCAACTTGGTGACGGCTTTCAATGTGCCCATCCGAGCAAGTCTTTGCCGCAGCGCCGTTGTTGCTACTGTGGGTCCCGCTACTTCCGCTCGGCTGCTACTAGTGTCGGCGGCCGCGCAGTAAAAGCGGGCAACGTTGGGCACGGCAACAGTGACGTATGAGAGTCGTATTTTCAGGCGGGAGATTTGAAGCGCGCTAACGCGATGCGGACCACTAAAAACGTGATTTTATTTCAAAATAAGCACTTCCTTGGCACAAAAGCAGCGCTACGAGGTTTCTGGACCGCTATTTCAGCAATCAACGTCGACTTAATATTTGCCTTTAGTGTCCCTTTAAGAAACTTGCTTGCCACTGCCACAAGGCTTCCCTTTAGGTGCTATGTTGTAAGGAACTCTGTTAAATTGTTATTAATACGGGGGTCAATTCGTAACACGAGTGCATGAGTTGATCCCGCTGCCCACCGACGTATTCCATTTCAGTTTCTGTGCCCCTGAAGAGGAGCAGTCTGAGTGTATTAGGTCAATTGGATGTTAGGCCATTTGCAGAAGAGCTGACCTTGGTACCGCGGCTTTGTGCGGTCTGCGATTCGCGATTCTATACACAAAGGTGTCGCTGCGCTTCTTGAGATGCACGATGTCTCTGTAGCCGCTGCTGACGAACTGCATGATGGACGCTTCTCAGTCCCCGTGCTAAGTGCGGCAATCTCTCCCCCTTCTCACCTTTCAGTCCTATTTCTCCTTTCCACAGTGTATACGTAGCCAACAGGGCGCAGCCTAATCAACCTCCCTTCCTTTCCCTCCTCTCTCTCTCTCTCTCTCTGAAGCGTACTTAGTTTCAAAGTGAAACAACAACAACAACAACAATAATAATAATAATAATAATAATAATAATAATAATAATAATAATAATAATAATAATAATAATAATAATAATAATAATAATAATAATAATAATAATAATAATAATAATAATAATAATAATGTATGCTGTGTGCGGCACATGCAGGTGTTCCGGCATATGAAGCTCGACTGGTCGATTCACTGATATACATTATAATTAAACATGATGGAGCCTCTAAACAAGTTTCTTCGCATGAAGCCAGAGGCTACACGCACCCAGGGTGGTTGTATGCGCTTGCGTGTTAGCCAAGAGCCTGTACACTGGCCGTCTTGGGCGGCCGGTGTACAGGCAGATCGCAATAGTAGCACGCACACGCGGATGAGACCGGCGAGATACGGTCGCTAGAAGCGAGTCAAAACGGGCCGGCGTCACGGGGGCCACGGCTGGGTGGATCCTTGGCTCGGCAGTCAGGCGCGGCGTACACGCACGCGTGCCGCCGCCGCCGCCGCACGATGCCCGCGTGGAAGACAGCGCACGAGGTCGCTCGACGCAAAAGACGGCGCCCACAATCAAGGCTCTATGTTTAGAGCCCGAGCTAGAAGGCAAGCCACGAGTCGAGTCGGGAGACAAATGAGTGCCTTCTCTACCGCTTTGCTGCCACAGAGTTGGTACCAAGAGTCAGGGACCTCGCGGCGTCCTTTCGGTCGAGCACGATGCCTCGCCGCTGGCTGCGCACTGCCACGGGATTATAGTGAATGCGAGGCAGTTCGATTTCATAGGCAGAACGCTTCTGAGAAATTTCTCAGAAATTTTTCAATGTTGCCTGTGTATACGTGCAGGTACACACAAAAAAGCACGCACGAACATGCATAAAGTGTGGTTGAACATCACCCCTCCCCCTACTCCCCCCAAAAAAAGAAAAACACTGGCTACGCTACTAGTGGCAGGAGTAAAATCAAAGTGCCGCGCTGTGTCCCTTTCGTACAGCAAAATCAAAGCGGAACTATCGGCGCCTCGTGTGATAAAGTTAATAATGATAATTTCTGGAGTTTTACGTGCGAAAACCACGGTATGATTATGAGGCACGTCGCAGTGGAGGGCTCCGGAAATTTCTTGTGAAATAGTGTTGATAGTACGCAGGCGCGGAGACGTGTGCACTATAGTAGGCGTGTGTATTATCTTTAGGAATAACGCGCAAGAAATTTAAAAAGACGAAAGAAACAGGATGGGCGCCTCCGTTCTGTGTTCCTTCGTGCTGGCCACAGTGTATCAGCTGAATCGATGCACCAGTACAGTTCTCTAAGCTAAGCTGCGTATTAATAACAATGAAAGTGGCAATTAAGTCGCGAACATGAAGAGAATGAGTTGCATTTAATTGCTGGATTAGTATTTTACACCGAGCAGACCAGAGTATATTCATGAGAAAGGAAAGCACACATGGTCGAAAAAGTCAACTAGTGACATAACTGCATTGTTGCCTGGTAACTGTCCATCAGTTAGTGCAGTATTACGGACAGATGAGTTAGGCATGGCACAACACAGAACAATGCATATACGTTACAGTTCGCATTTGAGCGTTGACTGCATAGAGGTATATATATATCGTAAAATTTTACAGAAATAACTGTGACAGGACGCGCTGAATTTCCTTCCGCCATGACGCTTTCCTTCAAGAAAGCCTCATCAGCCCCACGACCGGGAACACAAATACGGCAGAACCCATCGATCATAGCTGTGTAGCATAGCTGAACTTGTATACGCAAGTATAATAGAACGAAAGGATTCATTTCGCGTGGTCTTCACGGCCGGCCGAGCGCTGATCAGACCACCGACGAAGCAAGCAAAATAGGCTAATAACACTCGAAAGAATCATTACATAAAACAGACCCTGGCTAGGTAAATTTATCTGAATGCGAAATCTGCGACAAAGAAAGAAGAAGCCGAATCTCCATACACACAATGACCACGTATAGCCAAAAATTGACGGGGCGCATCCATGCAGACATGGCGTGCGAAAGCTGCTTGCGCACGGCACCATCGCCACGTGTACTAAAACCACACATGTCTAGCAAAACTCATCGTACGCCAAATGCGTGCTTCTGAAACATCTGTGAGCTTATCTACATATTCACTCGGGAAGTCACTCGCAAAGCAAAGTCAACCTGTCCTGACTTGCTAAAATAAGCCTTCCGGCGATCACGCGACACCTCTCTCTCTCTCTCTCTCTCTCTCTCTCTCGTACGCGCGCGTTATTAGCTAAGGTTAATATAAAAATCGTTTCGCGTAAACAAAAAACAGCTCTGTCCTTTCAAGCCTGTTCGGCATTGTCGGCGTGTATACAGCCATTAATCAAAGGCGGCAGAGAACCTTTCAGCGAAAAGAGTAGATGCCTGCCTTTTGTAGACATAAACGTGCCACAATCAACGACTTATCCCTCGTTTATTTCAAGCTGCGGAAAGCGTAACGGCGACTCGGATGCTTCCTCTGTCGTGATAACGGGCGGGGACGCGTCATACATGCGCTATAAATATAATAATAACCTCCACCGGCACGTACTGTAAACAAACCTCGGGCAGACCTAAACAATGGTTGGCGGCGTCAGCATTAAACAACGAACCTGCATACCTATATTCGGAGCGAACCATCGCGTGTGCAAGATCACGAGACGCGCCACTGGGACCGAAGATGTGGGTGCCGGCAAGCCGACGCGTATAGGCATTTCGTCCGAGCTGTACACATTTCGTCGCGTAAATACTTCGGGGGTCGGAAAGAAATGACGCGCGGCTGGCGTGTCGCTGTGACTTTGCAGCTGTATTCACAAGCACGACAATGTTTTATTAAAGTGCGGATGAGTTTCTGCTAGCTGTACGTGCGTTCTTGAGCTATGTCCTTGCCAAGGCTGCCTTGAGTTCAGACTTGTGCACGTTACGAAAGAAAAGAAGTTGCCAACTATGATTACAGTCCCTTTATTCAGAAGTTAAATTCGTTATAGTTAGCGATTACTGCACCACGAAAATAACTGTGCACTTGCAACAAGGCATTGATCGATCCCGCGTTACTTTCTTCCGTACTTTTGCACAGATGTGGTAAATAGAAGCAGCTGGCCTGGCGCTTTCTGTGCGCCCTCTGCAGCCTTTTACGCAACATTCATATTCCCTAATAACTTTTTTTCAAATTTTTCTTCGGTCGTCGTCTCTAGTTTTCTTGCGAAGACAACAGCAGCGACACGGAGTAAACACGCTAGATGCGAGCACTGCAGGAGGGAAGGGCGGTGCTATAATAGATACGGACACGATGCGCGTAAGATCACGGTTGTTCACTGTCGCGATGCTCTCATTCAGGTAATCTATACGTGCAATGCGGCGTTTCATTGTTTCTGGGGCTCGGAAAAAGACACTGCCAATAGGGATAGCGATAAGCTGGGAAAAAAAAGTCCGTATGTGATTTTCTGGTATTAACGCTATGGAGGCATACATGTTTACTGTGACATAGGTCGGTAAAAAATGTGGAGCTCACTCAGACTCACCCATGGAATATAATATTGCCCTTAGGGCTCACTCAGACTCAGACTCACCAAAATTTTCCTCAACCGGACTCACTCGGACTCAGACTCACTCGATTTTTTCTCAACCGGACTCACTCGGACTCAAACTCACCAAAATATTACTCGCTCGGACTCACTCAGACTCAGACTCACGGCTCGGCCTGAGTCTGAGTGAGTCGACTCATGAGTCATTTAACGTATAATTAACTTTTTCGACCGTAGTGTCAATGCTCTTTAAATAACATCAATATCCCATATAAGTGGTGTTCTACTTGCCGCGTTTTGATCTCATACCTTCAAATACGAGTTATCAATAGTTACAACCAGTAAGGACATTTTTATCGAAAGATATGACTCACGAGATATTTTTATCAAGAACTACCCGTGCAAGATTTTGCCAGAGGGAGGTCAACCCCCACCCCTCCCCCTCTAACCCCTTCCGTAACTTACGCCTCTGATCATAAATATTGAGATGGCGTATGAACGCTAGTGCTTTGAAGTGTGTGTGAGTAGACGTGAGTATAAACGTGAGTCGTCATAACGCTTATAGCAATGCTGAAGTTGAGTAGATGGGACCATAGGTCGGAAAAAAATTTGGCGCTCACTCAGACTCCCTCATGAAATATATTTTGCCCTTCGGGCTCACTCAGACTCACCAACATTTTCCTCATTCGGACTCACTCGGACTCAGAGTCACTGAAATGTTTCTCAACCGGACTCACTCAGACTCAGACTCACGGCTCGATTTGAGTCTGAGTGAGTCGACTGATGAGTGAGTTTGCCGACCTGCCTCAATTTGGCAGTGAACGTCTGGTGGAACGTTAAAAGATAAGGAAACAAACACTTAGCCACACACGAGCTTCACAGCAACGTTTATAGAACGCTGCCTCACAGAACGTGTTGGCAGGGAGCAGGGCCCGTATCCACAATAAAGCCCTTACGCTAAAAAATGTTCGTAACAGAAAAATTTAGCCAATAGCAATACTTTCATTGAACGTGTTATTGGCGAAGGCATCTGGCCAATGGACAACAGCAATTACGAAAAAGAAGCTTTAGAGAGCTGTGGCCTCAGGGCTCATTCAACCGGCTGCTCTCGATTTTCAATGGCTGTTGCGTTCAATGATCGTAGAAAAGGCCCATGTTTCACATATGTAGGACGCAACTGCTTCCGCGGCCGATGTTTGTCTGCGAAGCTCGTTTCGACACCGAAACCATTCTGTGAGCGCAGCAGGTGCTACGTTAAAAGGCTGAGGGGGGGATGCCGAAAAGTTCAACAACCTCAGTCACGTCAACGCACTTTTTCTATAACTACTCCTGTTGTCCCGCTTCTACGTGTCGAATCACGAACCATATCCCAGCTTCCTTAAACTGGTCGGTCGCAGAAGCGATCGAGCGCGGAACTCTATACGCTCGGTTAGACATTCATCAGGATTGCCGGTGTCTGTCAAAATACAGGCAGAGGCTCACGCGGCGTGTTTATTGTGCTGTCGTGCAGGAAGGTTTGTATACGGACGCGTGTCGCTCCACCTGTGAGTGGTCAATTATTACAACTTTTTCTGCCTCAAGTACATACATTGCGCCAGCGCATTATATTGTATCATGGTGAAGATAGTAAAATAGAAAAGAAAGAATTGCATAGTCCATAAAAGTATGTAAAATCGTCTACAGGCTGTCAAATATTCGTCATTGTTTCTTTGGCGGTCTATTCCAGTCAAGGAAGGCTGTTACTGCCCTTGTGATAGTGCGCCTGCACTGGACTGTGGTGCGACAAAGCGCTCAACAATGTCAAGGTCAATCAATCCACTTGCACTTTAAACAGCGCCGGATTGCTATTGGCTTCTGCGCCGGCACCTAGTATACTGATGCAAAACGTGTGCCAACCTAATAATAAGAATTGTCGGGGTGTTACACCTCAAAAACACGATATGATTATGAGAGACGCCGTAGTGGAGGTCTCCGGAAATTTCGACCACCTGGGGCTCTTTAACGTGCACCTAAATCTAAGTACACGGGCTAGAACATTTCGCCGCCATCGAAATGCGGCCGCTGCAGCCGGGATTCGATACCGCGGCCTTCGGGTCAGCAGCAAGAAACATGTGCCAACCTTAAACAAGAAAGAAAAAAATACTAAAGAAGCCGGTGTGCCTTAGCAAATTATGGTTTCTGTGACCGATTTCTGGCAATTTAGGTGAAACTGCTTTCTGGCGGCTAAACTCCAGGTCGTCGCCCGGATATTTTGTAAGAAAAAAAAAAGATAACGAACAAAAAGCGAGAGAGATATATAGGGCTTAGACGTCAACGACTAACGTTTACGCCTGTGGGGCTGTAAGGAGAAGGTACTGCGATGAGTGAATCCGTGAACACAAGTACCACGAAAATAGACGAGGGGAAGCCAGGAATAACAGCAGAGAATGGCGTGGTTGTAATGCACGCTCTATGCAATCGAAGGGAATATCTGAAGTGGAGCCGGTACCGGCTGATCATATAGCATCCGAGTCGCACGCTCACACAAGGTTACGCCTTCCCTCCAGCCACACGCAACGTACGAGTATACACGTTTACACGAAATACGGCGATGCAGCGCTTACGTTTGGAATACTTGCAGCACCGTATAAGTAAATCGTAGACGTAATTTCGAAAAGAGCGAAAATTCGGCCTTGTTTGTGCGACACACGGTAAAGCGCGAAGAACGCACGGATAGAGGGCATGTGTCGATGTCTCCCTCCTCTCTGTCCGTGCGGTATTCGCGGTTTACGACGTATACAGTGGGGATGGAAAGAAACGCGAACATGCGGCATCTACATTATCTGCTGTTTCGCACCTATTTTCAATCGGCTGTAGCCTGGATAGTGATACAGAGCCACCAGAGTCATCCATGATACAATCGAGAACCATCTAGCACCTTTTAATTGCCACTAAGGCCAGAGCGGGATGAAAATGGCGCGCCGCGCTGTTCGCGTTTCTTTCCATCCCCCCTGTACTTTCGACGTGGAAGCGCCCCACGTCTGCCGCAAAGTTAATCTATTTGAGAGTATATTCGTGACGCAATGGCTTTAACGTGGATTGCTCTGTTCTGGGAATACCCGCCACGGTGGTCTAGTGGTTATGGTGCTCCAGTGCTGACCTGCAGGTCGCGGGATCTAATCCCGACCGCGGAGGCCGCATTTTCGATGGGGACGAAAATGCTAGAGGCCCGTGTACTTATATTTTGGTGACGAAGAGTAAAACAGCGCTTAGGACGGGACGAGAAGAAGACGCAGACACGGCGCTGAACTATGCCTGTGTCCTCATCTCGTCCCGTCTTAAGCGCGGTTTTATTCTTCTTCATCTAGTATGCACCAACCAGCCTAATGAAGCGCACTGCTTAGATTTAAGTGCACGTTAAAGGACCCCAGGTGGTCGAAACTGCCGGAGCCCTCCTCCACTACGGCGTCTCTCATAATCATATCGTGGTTTTGAGACGTTAAACCCCAACAATTATTATCTGTTATAGGAATTAGAATGGTTGATGGCGGCAATGCGATCAGATTCGCAATTCATTCATGCATGCGAAGTTTTCCGTATGCCGTCGAAAGCGGTTCTGCGCCGCGAAAAGCGATCGCGATTAAGCACTTGGCACTATACAAGCACTGAACGTCCGATCTTTGTTGCTTCGTTTTGTGTACTCGGCATTGATCTCTACTCCAACTAATGGAATGGACGTGTCAGTAATTAGTGGCCAAATTCACAAGGCTTCTCAATCGTGTTATTCGCCCTTGGCTGGTAGTGTTCGCTAATAATATATTCACAGTGGCCTAAAGTTTGCTGTTACGAACAATTCGAGCGAATGAGGGTCTTCGTGAATTTTCAGCTTGCTACATACTATAGCTTCCAAGCTCTGGCCATTTCATACTTGGACGTGCTGATGACACCTCGTGCTGTCGTGCGCTGCACAAGTGTCTGTGCACTAAACGGACAGTTAGTGACATTTCTTCCGAGCGCATCGATTCATGCAGTGCTTGCGCCTACAGCAAACTAGAAGAAATAAATGCGCGTTTAAGCAACACTCACAAGTTCTCATAGCGGTCTCACCGCCAAGCCTGCGCGGTTTCACAAGGACGCGGCTACGCGCAGAGATGCAAAGGAAATTCCAGAAGACCGCCACAAAGCACACCAGGAGCAGCAACACCAGCATCTATAGAGCTGCGGCTCTCTTGTGTTTTCGAATGACGCCGCGCACTGTGCTCCTTCCAAGATGTGTACGCCCACCTCCTTCACTGAACATCGACGTAATATGCGGGTTCGCCGTGTTTACACTATGTTTAGCAACGCTGCAGCACGCCAGTCGCACCCCCCGGAACGCTTTCAGTATTTTTGCTTTCTGATGATGTTCGAGAGAACGGCAGTCGTATATGCGGCAAGCCCAAGGCCGACCTTACATACGCCCAGATTGGCCCAGGCACACGCCGTAGCCGCGGGGCAACACGCGATCGTGTTTGCTCAGCAGGAACCATCGGATGGTGGGTCGATCACCACGACTCTTTACGCGACTTGCGCGGCAGGACAAAACATGCCTGACTGACCCCATGCTCATCACTCCATTCTATCTATACTTATCTTACGCCGAGCACACGAGCTCGCGTGATATAAAGACGAGACTATTACAGAGTCGACCAAAAACTGTAACGAGAAAAGGCAGTGCACTTTCGCTGCCGCGTGATTGACTGATTGATTTACTGATCAAACTGAGTGAGAGATTTGTTAGATTTGACGTCCCATGGAAGTTGGCAAATAAGTTCCGCGGTAGACCGCAAGATGTGATAAGGTTCATTAACTGGAGAACAATAAGATAAATAAGATAAAAGTTCCCTTGCAGGTTCGTGCACCAAACGTGTGCATGACAATTTTTCTATTTCATCGACATTGAGTTTATGAGAGAGGTAGCACCTGAGGGCTAATTGGCCTATTGATTCCTCATACAAGGTCACGTAATTCATTACACCAAGGGTGGAAATTACGCTCTATACGTCCATTGCCATGAGTGTGAGTGTAGTGGCGCTGGCTTACACTCCTACGCAAGCTTAATCGGCAGAGTATCACATGTATGATTTGTCTGCGTTCTCTTACTTTACCTCGACATTTATGGCTTAAAGTTAAGTAAACGGCGACTTTCTCTTAGGCCCTCCTTGGCTTGGCACACCGTACGTGGATGAGCATATGCATGACCTTATCCATCCATGTACAGTGTGGTTTAACACGGTTGAAACTGAGGAAGAGCACCGCTCAATTTCCATGCTCAATTTCCAACGTGCGCATGAAGCTTGACACTTAAGCGCCCATCGAAGTGTGGTCCCCGCGGCTGGGAATCGAGCCTTAGACCTCGTCGCAGTCTCTTAGCCACTGTGACGGGTTATGTCGTGTGAATGCTCCAATACTAGAGAGAGCGGCACTATCAAGTCTCCTACCCTGCACAGAAGGAAGGAGATAAAAAGTGTTGAAAAGAGAAATAGTAAATTTTTCCTTTATACCACACTTAAAAATGAAAGGGGAGAGGGGGGGGGGGCACTTTAACTGTATATGACACTGTAGCCTACACTGTGTAGGCATACATGACGCAGCAATTCAAAACGTATTACGAAACTGCGCTTGGACTTGAGGAACGTGTATGACTTCGTTTACTTTTGCTTGCATTTTTTAGGTACAGTTTAGAACGGAACTATGCAGTATTTTCGTGTGCATGGTGAAGCGAAAGGAAGGTGCCTGCAATATTCATATTTAATACAACAATGCATGAAGTAAATCTTAACGAGCTCACACTACTGCAAAACGGACTGCTTGTTTTATAGTATACAGATACAGGCTATATGCTAGCCCTCCTCCCCCCCCTTATTACCTTGGCCTGCTTGTTTGCTATCCAAACAGTATAAGCCTAGCAATTTCAAAACAGGGGCTAAGCAGCCTGAATTAACGCAGTACCGTTTGTCCCACGATAGCGCACGCCCACATGAGTCGCGAACTGAGCTCATCACTGGCAAGATGAGAATTACGGTCGAGATAGCGATTCCATTACTTTTTTTTTTTTTTTCGTGCCTGGGTCAATTGCACCAACGCTCGTTCCACCTGCATTGTCGCTGAGATACGTCAATCGAGACGAGTAGGTGATAAGAAAGCAATAATATCCGGGGTCTTACGTGCCAAAACCGCGATATGATTATGAGGCACGCCGTAGTGGAGGGCTCCGGAAATTTCGGACACCTGGTGTTCTTTAACGTGCACTGACATCGCGCAGTACACGGGCCTCTAGCATTTCGCCTCCATCGAAATGCGACCGCCGCAGTCGGCATCGAGCCCGCGAGCTTCTGTTTAGCAGACGAATACCGTAACCGCTGTACCACCGCGGCGGACGGTGATACGAAAGTAATAGAACTGATCGAATGGGATCTCCATACCGCTAGCCACGAGAATATGTTTTAGTTGCGAAGCACCTTATGCCCTCGGGCTGTCGGCGTCTCCTGTCGTCGTCGCCCGTCACAGTAAAGCAAGTGGTAAATAAGACGGCGCGTTCGCTCACGAAAAGCTCGCGAGAACGCGCGCTCGCTCGCGAGAGACAACGCTACGTGCGCTTCTCCGAGTGGCAAATAAGACGGCGTGTTGGCTCAGGAAAAGCTGCATGTTTCTGCAATGGACGCTGTCTGCGATGGGCGCTGCACGCTGTCTGTAGCAATGAGAAGACGCTGTCTTCTCATTGCCATTGACGTGTCCCTATGGGAAACGCCGGTGCTTCGCACCTCCCCAGGTTTCACGTTAGCGGAGCTGTCTTGTATAGTACAGCAAGGGGTTGGAAAGTCAAGTGAGGGTGAGGAGGAGGGAAGAGAGGAGGGCAACGCCACCAGCTCCGCCGCTTTCTTAGCCTTCGCACTACTAGTACGTAGCTTCTCCAATTTTTTAATTGGTATGTATCGACATTTTATGTCTAAAAAAGCGTCAAATTAAGAACTAAGAAATCCTATCTCTAAGCAACTTGAAAAAAAGAAAGTAATATTGCTATTCCTTGTACGTAACTCGACTAATGGTGAATAGCGCCTTA
Source organism: Rhipicephalus sanguineus (assembly GCF_013339695.2). Taxonomy (NCBI): domain Eukaryota; kingdom Metazoa; phylum Arthropoda; class Arachnida; order Ixodida; family Ixodidae; genus Rhipicephalus; species Rhipicephalus sanguineus. The sequence continues at coordinate 108,542,213 of NC_051176.1, read as the reverse complement.
GCTGAGGGGTGACGGCACTTAGTAGACTTTTTTGACAACATTTAATGGGCATCGCGAACCACGTGCCGGTATAATTCAGCGATTTCGTCAACTCGATTCGATTTCTTTGCTTGTCACCGATCGCTAACAACCCACCGTTAACGGTGCTGACGTAATAATAGCGCCGCTCGGGCAACTGACGAGCAAGCAGAAGACAAAAAAGAGGAAGAATTGGTAAAGAACCGTTACATTACACCTGTTCTGCATACTTCAGTGGGTACACGGCGGCCGGTATAATTTAGCGATTCACCTCTTTTCATTTTCTTTCTTTGTTACCAGTCGCAGTTCACGGCCAGTCGACCCAGTGATAACGTAAGAGGGGGGGGGGGATGTTGCTCGCATAGACGCAGCTCATGAAGCGTGACTGACATCATCATATAACATCAACTTAAAATATCAAAACTTTTTTTTTCGTTTTTCGTAGCTCAGGGTGCTTGACGACGTCATGAAGGGTTATACTTGTAACGGATGACGTCTGAGTTCACTATCTCGAATTTTTTTCTCTGGCCTGCCGCAGGCGAACTGCTTCGTCCCCAACACGAGGTAATGGGAGGCTAAAAAGAGCAGAAAAACGAATCAAGGCGGCACGAAGAGAGACGGAGCGTTGCGAGGAAAAGACGCATTGATCACGGCAACGTCACTCTCAGCAGCTTTGGAGCGTTGTCTGCAAGGCCACGTGCTCGCACGTAGGGACAGACAAGAAAGGACAATCGCGAGGCCAACAAGAAGAGAACTGACAGCGGGCGATATGCATGCGTGTATGTACAAACACGGGGATAGCGCGCATGGGAAGATCGCGTGAAAGACGAGCGGCTGTAGAATGTGTGATTCATAGAGGGTGGGAAGAAGGATGTCGCCAGTTTCTGTGGGGCGGATGGCCGTAAACAAGTTCGAGCAGCTAGACGACAACCGCCGCGCTTCGCCCGCACGCTGGGGTCCCACGCCTGGACCGCCCGCCCGACAGCGGGCCTGCGAAGGCGGCTCCTCGGCGCGACTTTTGCTTTTTTTTTTAACGGTTTCCTTTCAATTTGCCATGCACCGACACGGTGGGTCCTGGCTAGTTCGACCGGTTCCTTCGTCGCCGGCACGCTAGATTGCGGCGTTGGGAGGCCCACTTTAAGAAACGCCGAAATCGTGCGTGCCGGCGTGCACCACTCGTGTCTAACGTGCAGACACGCACTACAGCCTGTTTCGCGCTCTGTAGCGAAAGAGTTACAGTGAGAGAGGGAAACGGGATTGCATGCAAGTTTGCAGGCTTTCGTGTCCTCCTTTGTACGAGAATCTGCGACTATCATGAATAACACGCTTCATGAGCACGTTGCTTGTCGCAGTGCACTGCCCCATCTCCCTAGAAAGAGGTATTACATGCAGCCACATACATTTTCGCATTCCACGCCGGTGCAGCAGTCACGTGTAAAAGGACACAAACACGTGGATCGTAGGACAACACGAAACTACGCTGTTCAAACGCTCGAGGACGGCGCAACAAGTGCAAGAAGCAGACGGCAGCACAAGTGCACGCACCCGCAAATTTACAAGTGCAGAAGGTGCGCTTTCATTTTTCTCTCCTTATTTTTCCGCCGGGTACACGTGTGCACAGGGGACCAACCTGGGGTATGCACGCAGCAGTTATAAAACAACATGACATGGGACGGCTTCCAAGTTCTACGTCGGCAGAGCGTCGTCATAGCCGTCGTAGACGACGTCGTCTATGAATAGTCACTGCAGATGGGAGGTCGCGAAGGGAGTTTCCTTGCTAGACGCGTGAGCCCAGACACGCTGGGGGCCGGCCGGAATCAAAACAGAGCCCATTCGCTTGAAAAATAATATTCGGGCGGTTGGTGTCCACTCACCCTCGGTGCGGTATCCCGTGTTGTGCTCCTTATCCATGTCGCCGGCCTCCAGTATGCCCTCGCTCGACGTCGCACGGTACTCTGATAGCAGATGCGAAGCACCTTCGCGGGAGCTTGCTCTGCCCCCTCTAACGCCGACTCCGGTGCCCTCTTGTGACATGGAGACCGCTGATTCGCTACCTCTTTTCTATTTGTGCCTTTTTCTCTTCAAACAGTAGTCGCACAACGAGGGAGGCGGGAGTAACGAGGCTTTTGTTTTACTGCGCGCGCGCTCCTCTATCTCGGCGTCATGCGGTGCAAGCTCGCGTCTGTTTTTGCACAAGCGCCAACAGCTCCGCAGCCACCACCCGCCGCTTGCCGAAGAGTCCTCAGGGGAGAGAGAGAGCGGGCGAGCATGACGGGATAGAGCGAGCGACGCAGGATGCATTGGGCGCGACGTTAGAGTGGAAGCGGGCGAGAAAAAAAAAAAAAAATCTACTACGCGCCGGCAGCGGCCACGACCGAGCCTTCGGAAGACCGACCGAGCCCTTTTCCCGCTCTCTCTTTTGTCCTACGTCACTTCCTTCGATGTACCGAGACACAAGTCGGCTCTTTTGGCTATTTAGCGCGCGCGCGGACCTCCTCACTCTCCTACAAGCCACGCTCTCGCTTCAAATTTGCCCCTGGCCACCGAAGCCGTAAAGTCGCAGCTACGGTCGCGAGTGGCTTCGTCGCCGCTTACATCCTCCTCCACCTCCTCGTCTTTTTTTATATAACGATTATGACCTGTCACCCGCGCTTTGGGCCTCCTCTTTACTGCTCCCTTCTCTCTAGACGCAATATATGTTTTTGTTGCGCCTTTGGTTGGTTGACCTCGGCGTTGTTTTGATTCCCTCCGCCACCTCAATAAGCGCGCGCGGCGGTGGTTGGTCGGCCGCAGCCGGCTCCGACCAAAGCACGTGCGCGACGGCGCGCGCAGGCACTTGTTGCGCGTCTTGCCAGTCTTGCTCCTCGCTGGCCAACTGCGCCTCCTCGCAGCCGGAGAGTGAGAAAGTAGAAACGTACGAAGGAACGATTCAGAGAAAAAAATAACCTGGAGCTGCAGCCCAGAGCCACCAGAGCTTTGTCGCGCCGCGAACTGCCGCGCAAGAACGCGTGGCGTCTATGTTCCGCACGTGCAGTGGTCTTTCACTCTCAAAGATTTCTGAATGTGTTGCGACAAATGAAGGCACGGATTCTTGAAATAGGCTGCGAGAAGCGAACTGTGACACACAGCTAGGTTAGCAGTTACGTCGAAGATGCTCATAAGAACCGAAAAGTCAACGTGGTAGTTGATACTCCTTTCGATGTTCGTGATGCAGTACTAGAGGTTTTGATGCACGTCGCGAGGCCACATTACAAGATGTGAGACAGCGATGTCGATTCAAACGACCTTTGGTGGAATATATTGTTATTAGGAGCGAAGCTCCTTAGGCCCGCACTCCTAGGCGCCGTCGAATTTCCCTTAAGCATCGATTTAGGTTGCCGGTGATTTAAGAGGAAATGTTCAGGCCTTGAGCGGTTTGGTTCTAGCGCACCAGAAATTCAAGGTTTAAACAAATAAGCTCTGTGCACAACTGGTTATAATGGTCGTCTTCACTTTCACCACCTTTATCGTGGATTGTGAAATGACAACCATCATTCTAGCGCACTACGGGCTCTTTGTCGAAGGTAGTAGCAGACAGTCTCCCGACCCGGCTCCGGCGCAAAAAGACAATGAAACACTGCGCGCGCCGAACGCCGCGTGCGGCGTTCCGTCACCGCTGTCGAAGGTCCCCGCCGCATCACCGCTCGCACCCCTCTCCCACCTGTCCCCCTCTCCCTGCTCTGCGCGCGCCGCACACTCACTCGCAAAGTCGTTCCCGCCTACGAGCGCAGCAGACGCTCTCCCCACCCTATCGCCTTCATGAAAGCCAGCAGCGAGATCAGGCGCATAGTCGTTTGCGTCCCATTTCTAAGGAGCTTCGCTCATCGGTTGTATTCTACACGGAACAACTGCTAGTTTTATTATCGAAACATATGGAAACACCGCAAAGAAAGAAGAACAAGCGGGCTAGTGACTGTCTCCTAAAATCGACCCCACGCCCACCAGCTTGAAGAACAGAGAAAAAAATATGAAAGAGAAGAAGAAGATGAGGAAAGAAAAAAAAGAGAGAGAGAGGAAGAGAGATCGTAGCACGTCACACGCAGAGAACGGGCATACAGACGAGACTCCTCGAGACTTTAGTCCAGTCTTTTGCAGTGGTTGATGAGAATTCCATGCACAGTCTTGCGAGCCCCCTACATAGTTGATGCACTACAGAAGGAGGTTTGTCCCTTCTTCTATGTCCGCGTCTTGTTGGCGCTGTTTTTCGAATATGTTCAAGAGCTATACTAAACTACACAAGACTATGCTATGCTTTACTCTCTCCCCTCCTTTCCCTCCTCGTCACCCTCAGTTCCCTTTCCCACCGCCTTCGTATACTATAATGCACAAGGTTATGCTATGCTTTACTCTCTCCCATCCTCCTTTCTCTCCCCCTCCTCCTCACTTCTCTTTCACCCCCTTGCTATACTACGCTATACAAGACCATGCTATGCTCTCCTAGCAAGCCTGGATAGCAGAGTGGTTACGATGCTCGCTTTCAGGTGGTGGGTACGCAGGTTTAAATCCCGCCTCGTCAAGAAATTTTTAACAGCGAAGCTGTTTAAGCTAGCCGTAATTTGTGCGGCCTGCGGGTATGCGCCGTGCGGCCCACGCGAAAACTATCATTATCATATACTGGTATGTGCCAGAGAAACTGGGTGAATCCCACTGCTCACCACTGGTCCACTAAAGTGAAGAAGAAAACTATCGTCATCAAACGGGTATGTGCCACAGATTCTGGTAGGTGGCACTACCGGAATAAACCCCTAGGTGTAGCCTCGGCCGAACCTAGCTAATACCAAGTTCAACCTAGCCACACCAAGTTTAACCTTGATATAGCCAAGTTCAACCTCGATATAGCCACGCTCAACCTAGCCACGCCAAGCTTAACCTCGATATAGTCAACTTCTACCGAGTTCAACCTAGCTACAAACAAGTTCTGCGCGAGCTTCTGTCTCTGGAGTTTGGACATCCATGTCGTGTCTATGACTGTCTGTGGTTTAACTCGAACATCTATGCTCTGAGAATCAACGTACAAACAACCTAGCATCACTTAGCTAAAGCCTAGCAACGACCTATAAGCAACCTAGAAACGGGGTTGCCGTTGGTGGCTACTTTGCGGCAAATTGGCTGCTTTACGACCCCGTCTGGCGACAGGTTGGCTCCATGGCTACTTTCTGGCTACTCTTGAACTTCCGTTTTGGCGCATTAAGTTGCCATTTTTCTTAATATTGCCCCGCCACGGTGGTCTAGTGGTTATGGCGCTCGGCTGCTGACCCGAAGGTCGCGGGATCGAATCCCGGCCGCGGCGGCTGCATTTTTGATGGAGGCGAAACTGCTTGAGGCCCGTGTACTTAGATTTAGGCGCACGTTAAAGAAACCCGGGTGGTCGAAATTTCCGGAGCCCTCCACTGCGTCGTCCCTCATAATAATATCGTGGTTTTGGGACGTTAAACCCAATATAATATTATTATTATTATTATTATTATTATTATTATTATTATTATTATTATTATTATTATTATTATTATTATTATTATTCTATGCAAAATAAACTGTTTTTGAGCTTTTCTGTCGTGTCAGCCGATGTGTGGGCGCGTCCGCGCATCGGCTGAGACGACAGAAAAGCTTAAAAACAGTTTATTTTACGTGGAAATGGCAGAAAGTTGGTGCGCATCGAGGCATCCCAACGCGACGCGCGGCGCGCCGGCAAATACGGAGTGGCGAAGTTGCGTGCATGTTCGCAAGGGCGCGGCTAGCATGCATCTCACTCTGCCGGCTATCTACGCTGATACTATGCGCAAGTTTCTAATTCTGATGCGCAGCGCACTTTTTCGTGTTTGCTTCACAAAAAACAGACATACTCAACGCGATAAAGCTGGGCTTTTCATCTCAAACCAATTTCAATGTCTGAAGCCTGACTGGTATTACGTAAACTCTCGGTTTCAAGGAAAAATTGCTTCAACGTTTAACGTCCCTAGTTATTTGCTGGCTCGAATGTTCCGAAACTATGCTCTGTATCTGGCAAGAAATCTATTATATTACCACGAGCATGGGATCAGGTTGTGAGATCGGTTTCATTGCTGGCCGGCGTGTATGTATACCACTGTGTAACAGATAAGAGAACGAATAAGAAGTGGAAAAAGACGATGAAGTCGTGTTCCAAGGGATCGTTTCAGTCCGACTTCTTGGTGTTGTGACAGACAGAGGTTCTGTGCTATCCACTATAACGTGACAATATTCTACATACACTATATGTAGGCGCACTGACTTTATTATAACTTATTCATATATTTCAACTTACCAGCGACTTGAAAACCGAGCAAGAGGGAAAATATTGTGTTCTTATTTCTATGGTCTTGCTTATTCAAAATAGTATTCTTTTAAAAAAATGGCTACTCGTAATGCCACGTCTGTTCTATTTGGCTACAAATTTGGCGATAAAATTAAATTGCATGGCTATTTTGGCTCCTTTTGGCTTGAGTTCTGGCTCTTTTTCGAATCCACCCAAGGGCAACCCTGCCTAGAAACAACCTGCATCACCTACTTAACAATGCTTCGCACCACCGTTTGCCCAATGACACTCCGGAGCAGTTCGTGTGGTTACATAACGGTCTGCGACGTACCACAACCGGGGGTTACGAATTTCCGGCGTCATCATCATAAATCCTCGCTGTGCTCGAGCAGCACTTCGCGGGACGCAGTCACTGAAAGAAAACATTACCAGGCTCTTTGGAGCGTCCAGCCTGTTGGTGAAGTGTTTTTGGCCGAGATGCGTTGAAGTATAGCTATCGCTCGACTCCAAAGCAACGACGCTATTCCTGCGAAAGGTACGGCAGAAGTTACGCATGAGCTCTCCTTGGACTCGTGCTTTCCATAAACCATGGCTGTTCCCCATGGCTATAACTTTCCTTTGACAGACGCTGATCTTGTAACATCGCCCCTCTCCTCCAACGCACAAACAGTCAACGCAGAGGCACTTGGCTAAGGTGGTAATGACTGAGGCAGTTTTAGCCTGAGTGACAGTTCCGGCACTTTCACCCGGCTTAGCGCCGCTGTCTAGAACGCAAAATGCGCTGCCACCCCTAAAAATACGAGCAACTGTGCACGCCTCTTTGTGTGCTATTCGCGGTGTCACCGGGAAAAGTAGAGTTTATAGAGGTTGCGCGCGCGCGCCACGGTTTCCCCTGCGATTAATCAAATAAACTCTTTCTCGCTCTTTCTGCACTGAAGCACCGGCACTTCCAGACAAAGTGCAGCAAGTGCTCCAAGGCACCCATTTCATTGTATTTTCTACAAAACGCAAAATAAACTAGACGCGCAGCCTTTAGCATCCGGATTCCGTGCAATAATGCGTGGCTTCAGTGCAATTTAGCGGCAGAATCCAGAGGAATTGGAAGTTGATGGGGAATTGTTGTTCTCAGCGGAGCGAGAATCATTCTTTTGCGCAGCTTTAACGTTTCAGCGATGCTTCCCTCACGGGCGCCATTGTACGAATGACATTCTATAGGTCGTTCCGGTATAGGCTGTGCCAAAGACATCGACGCAAGGGATCATATCTTATATAAGTGCGACATAACTAAGCTGTCTCCTCTATTTATTATTTTTTTACAGCAATGCAGTATATGTATAACTGGACCATTCGTAACCCCGCGATCAGTGACCTACTCTACAGAAAATTATTATCATCATGAACGGCATTTACTTTCACAGTTTTATAAAAAGCGACCGTGGCCAACCGCACTTAGCTCAAATGGCAGCTGCGCGAACTGCGCGAATTGGTTGGTTGACGTGACTGTGACCGTAAGAGTAACAAGAAATATGAACCTATCGTAACTACGCGAACAGTTACCTATAGTCAACAATTAACGGCTCAGTAGAAAAGCCCTTTCAAGATAGGATATGTGCCACAGAAATTGGGCAAACCCCACGACTCACCACTGGTCCACCAAAAATAAACAGAAAAAAGTAAATAAATAAATAAATGAAATAACAAGTCGCAAATAAATAGGTAAATAAATAGGTAAATTATTAAACAAATGTGTGCATAAATAAGTACATAAATAACCTGCGCGCTGCACTTCCGGCCCACGCAAATCGAGGTGAAATCGCTTTAAAGGAACATACGCTAAATTTAAAAACTTATGAATAAATGTATAAACAAATGAATGAATAAATGAAATAAATAAATCCGTGTGCTACACATCTTCGCTGGTCATCCACATTCACAGAGTAGAGTGGCTCACGAATTTTTTTTTTTATATGTGTTTAAGGAGATGCTCGCGTCTCTTCTTTTCTTTATCTGCCTCCAGTTTACCGCATCCACTAACTTCAATTTCCCAAAACGAAAGGTGTACACTCTTCACTCGTGGAAGCCCTAAGCAAGTGACGCTGGCTGAGATATAAGATTGGGCGGGAATATGGAGCTAAAGGGTTACAAAGCGAACGAGGAATTTGTAGCGCTTAACTGCTGCAACGCAGTATCAATACCATTCCGACTTAAGAGCGCAAGCTTCGCATGTACGTAGTTCACAATGTAGAACTTCTTGTTCTCCATCACTGCAATGACGTCATTGAAGCACCAGTGTAAAAATAAACCTATGTATAATACGTTATGTATATAATTTGAATCACTGGGTTTTCCTGTGAAAGATTAATGCCTTGCGGTCACCGTCGCCCCGCGAGTTATCTGCGCAATCCCATTGTCTACTCTTGTAGTGTAATGATGATGATATCGGACAATTGCGGAGGAGTGCTTGTCAGCATTTTGCGTACCCTATAATATACTCAGTCTGATGAGCGACGCGAAGCATGTGGACGTTATTTCGTGCGCCATTGTAATGCCGTCTAGATAGGCCTAACGGGTGTATCGGCGTCACGCTTGACTCCAGGCACCCGAACATTGTAAAACTTTGTGTGGGTTCGTTAACACACATCACACACTCTAAGAAAAAAAAGGAGTATGCGTGACTCTTTTCGGAGAGTTCTGACTTGCCACGTATAGGACTCTCTTTAAATAGTCACAGTGACTCTTTTGGTGGGTCAGGGTCGGCTCGCTCTAGGAGAGTCCCCTGACCCTCTAGAAAGAGTGCAAAGACTCTCATCGGGAGGATCACGTTACCAATTATAGGGAGTCAGACGACTCTTGCCGGTAACGCTCCTAGGGGGGTCAAGGGACCCACACCGAAGCATCAAGCGACTCCACAAGTATTTTAAGCTACTCATTTGATCCTTGCTCTACTTTTGCGCGACTACTGTTGAAAATAGTGGAGTATTCATTTTAAGCAAGTCCAATAATACTTGCCGTTCTGCCCAGCGACTGTAAAAAAAGAATAGTTCAGTTTTAGCATTATTTTAATAAAACTCGTCAAAACAACACATATTTTCCAGCAAAGTTATATAGAAAGCGCGAAAAGATGGTCTGTGATTTCCAATTAAGAAGTTTGGGTATTCCTAATTTACATGCTTCTATGAGTATAGCCAACTAAAATGTGTGACTGTGATGTGCACAGTGTCATATGGTGCTAAATGAACAGCAGAAATCGCCATCATGTTTCCATATTTATTCCTGTGATTAAGAATAAATCAAAAAGTGGTGACGGCTTGAGGCATCAGACTTGTGGCTTGCTAGGTTGTCGCTCCTGTCCGGCGTGAGCACCATGAAAAACGGTATCTGAAAAGCAGAACGTGATATTATGATGAGAAAATGAAATTGCAGTAAAGGTTTGCAAAACCTACACAATAATGGCGCGTTCACACTGAGACATTCGGCGGCGAGAGCGCGCGGAATCCGCTTCGGCGGCAGCGAGATCCGCCGGAAAAGCCCATTCCGCGTCGATCGGTCCTGGACCGATTTTTGCGGCAGCTGCCGCCGAATTCCCTCACCGCGAACCAATTGGAACGCGAGTCGAACGTTCGAAAAATGGCGGCGCGCTTGTGATATCGGAGCCGTCGAAGCCCACAGCAACAGCGAAGTCTTTCGCAATCATCCTGTAGCTCTCGACAACTACCAAGTGTTGTCGCGATTAGCATCTTTGCAATACATCATCACGATCTCGCAAAACGGGTAGCATTACCTCGGCTCGACCAAGCTTCTCGCGTCTTGCAAATCAGGACGAACCAACCACAACTGCTTGCTTCGTTTCTTTTGTTCGGCGAATGCATGTTTATCCTCGTCCGACATCGCCAGAAAGTTGCTTTGAAGCAGGCCCAGCAGTTCGACGACCCTGGTCCTGTTTATGCGCTTCGCCATAACGAAACGCGTACACAACGCCGAGCGCGTCGATGCCAGCGTTCCTTCGCGCGAAGGGACGATGACAACTAGACGCCCTAGTTTCGGCGGTGCGGTTGCTAAGTGGTGTGAACAATGTGGAATTTTGGCGGCGCGCGAATTCCGGTCGCTGTGGCGGGCGGATTCCCCAGTGTGAATGAGCCATAAGTGGTTCACACAGACATAATAAAGGCTAACGATAAAACAACAAAGCACATCCTCCGGCAGCCAGGGGCATGCCGTGAGCGGTTATTGACCGCATGTTTTACAAACGTAACCCATCCTTAAATACTCAGATAAACAGATGCGTGTACTATGGCCCGAACGACACCCAGCGCGTGCGTACGCCGCCTACGTCGAGATCAGACATGTCATATGCTAGAATTAGCGCACATAACTCCCACAATCACGTACGCTCACTCGATTCTGTTATAGCGCCCAACGTCATCGCAGTGTATGCAAACCACGAAAACAGCAAACAGAAACGAGGGAAACGAGTGCACGCCGGCGGCCGCAACAACGCGCGCCGTCGAAAGTCTAGAGCTTTTTCACTTTACCGGCGAGGCGTGTCCAACTTGAATGACTACCGCGTACGTTCTGGAAGCCACCGTACTATATCTGTACCTCAAACTAACGTCTTTAAGCCAACAAAAACCATTACATATAGTGCGTCTGAGCGTTCTGTACACAGGCTTTCTTTTTTTTTTTTTCACGTTCCCACGCGCGGAAGCACGCTGCACACTCAAGGTCGATGGAAATGTTATTATGAAGTAGACTAAAGTGCATCTCAAAACGACATCTTGCACCTTCAGTAGTGCAGACACGACGTGCGATCAGCAAGAAATGACCCTCGATTATTGTTTCCATCGCTCACTTTATGGGAGCTTGTACAGCAACGCGCATAACGGTGGCAACTCGTTAACCGACAGCTTTAGTTGGGCATCCGCAACAGCCCCGCGGATACAGGCTACTGTTGGAAATGGCTGGCAGGTTCCGCAGAGCTGCTGCAGACACCCAGCTAAAGCTGTATAATTAGTACCTACGAAAGCAGTACACTCACCGTTAACTGGCGTCCGTTGTCGGTGTCCGCAGCTCCATGAATATTCCGCCCTCCAAGCGTCACTTCGTGCACGGCTCGAGCCGGCGTCAACACCACCGAAGATGCGCAACCTACGCAACCACGCAACGCATTCCAATAGACCAGGAGACTGAGACTGACTGAGACGACTGAGAGAGGAGAGCGGCGCGCCACCCCGGCGCCAACCCCGTTTATACGTTGCCGAGCAAGGCGCCACAACGGCGCCAAAGGGCGAGCGTGCGATATGTATGGCGTATACGGCGGCTCTTCCGTATACCGAAGCCAATCGAAACGCGCTTCAGGAGGGTCCAGTGACTCCTTCCCAAATGCGAACTCTTTTTCTCTGCCTGTACCTTCCAAAAGGGGTCAGATGGACACCCGAAGAGAGTCACGGTTCCATGACCCTCTTTTGACTCTCTTTTTTCTTAGAGTGCACCAGAGAAAGAACATGTGCAATAGGGCCTGACGTCGTTGCATGACCGAACGCTCAAAATTCTGAATGCTTGAGAGAGATTTTTATTTTTGTCTGCTTTTGTTTGCCCACTAGTTTAAAGCGTTTATATCTTATCTCGTGCCTCGAACTAGAAAAAAGAATAATTCCGAGTGAAGTGTTTGCCCTCTGTTTTGTTCTTAGGCGTCTGTGCCTCGCTTGCTGTTTTCACATTCCAGCAAGTGCGAGCTGACCTAAGTGCCAGCTCGTTTTCGAATACCTGTCGTCAAAACAAAGAACGGTGATAAGCATTGTGCTTCCATGGTAATTACCACGGAGAAATTGTATACTGAAAGGTGTACAGCAGGGGTTGGCTACCCGCGGGCCGCATGCGGCCCGTGGGGTAGTATTATGCGGCCCCCAGCATAACACTGCCCACCGTGACCGGTAGCGCTTACGGATGCGAAAACTGCACACTTCTCATGACATCGGGACGTTTATGAGTTTATTATACTAATTATAATGTAAAATATTGTATTGGAGATATATGCGGCATAGCTTATGCACATACAGCTATACGAAGTAACTTGAATTCTTTGTCTGTATAGTCGCAACATCAGTTGATGATAGAAGGCACATTTCTGCTGCTACAGCGCAAGTCAGCGCGCTATACGTGCGCGGAGAGGCTCTGCCTACCGTGAGAACAACGCCGGAAAGAGTAATTTTCAGCTTGAATTCTCTCCCGAGTCATGGTCGGATAAAGTCGACGAGGCCACAGCCCCGTGCCTGCGCAATAATTCAGTTTTATTGCGCCTATCTACACGATGGCAGCAGCGAACCGTGACACAATCATTGTAGTTTACACGCCACACTTGCATACTTGGATATGCGTAAGACTTCGTAGTGAATGGCTCATCGGAAATGCGTCGAGAAATCGACACCTTTTGTTTCGACTCGTACAATAGGGACCTATTAGCGTATACAGTTGTCACTGCCTTCATGCTTTTGGAGCAGTTGCGCCGATTAATGATGCCATATACAAATGAGATGACAGCCCGCATTCACAAAAAGCTCTTGCACTAGTATTGTTCGTAAGAAAGAAAAACCTCCAGCGAATTCTGACGCTGGAGATTAAATTAGCTAGAGCGACCGGCGAATGGCGAAGAGCGCTTGTCAGCAAGAAGAAAAAAATATATATGTTTGTGAACTCGGCCTCGGACTGCGTCAGCCACGGCGGTTTTTCAATTACTATGTATGCGCAGAGGAAGGTATACAAATGTCACGCTGCCTCCCTATACGTTTCTACATGAAATCATATGTATCGCTTTCTCGAATATGGCGTACTGCTGCTGTCCACTAACAAAACGGCTTCGACTCCGCTCTCCATCGCGCCTGAGGTACTTCGGCTGCTGCTCCTCTCGCAAACACCGCTTTCTTTCCTCTCTCGCTCCATCCCTGTCATCCTGTGCGTTGCTGTTAAGGTGACCTCAACTGAGAGACAGTTAACGCTTGTGAAGTACATCTGAAATGTTTTTGAGCTTTCGAATGCTTCTCCATACTTAATGTCATAATTAAAATGAGCAGTTGAAATTAGTGTCATGGGGAGTCGACAGCGACCAGATGGCATAAAAAACAACAATGACGACGCCAACAACAACAACAACTACTACTACTACCACCACCACTACTACTACTACTACTACTACTACTACTACTACTACTACTACTACTACTACTACTACTACTACTACTACTACTACTACTACTGCAAAGGGAGCAAACATTATAGCCAACTCGGTTTTTCTAGGTAGTCCAGAGCTATCGCGCTGTGTGTAATGACGAAGAATCTCTAGAAAAATGCACGACAGCTATAGCTTGCTGCTGTAATAGCCTCGGGCTATTGTACAACTGCGTAATGTAAATCTTATGGGGTGTGAATGGCGTTTCGCAGTGAGTGAGTATTCAGGAAGTTCGCGAGGCTCGCCGTCACGCTGCCTATCGCCGTATCCTCACGGCAGTGCGTCAAACTAAGGTCCCTATATATTTACGTCAAACGAGCTTGTAGGAGGAGACAGCACGGGCTGTGTCGCTGAGCGCGTGCACTCAGTGGCGCGTGCGTTCTGACTCACAGCGTGGGGTGACCGCGGGAAAAAACCTGTCGCCGTTGCGCCGGGCCCATCCCGCGGTGGGCGTCACCAACGGTTTCCTGTCGTTACCGGCCACGTGAGCGACACCCTGCAAGGTCGGATGCCACGTGGGCCATAGTTGACATGACCCGTCAAATTAGCAGCTCGCTAGGTGAAACGAGTCTGTTCTGGTTTCACTCTTCCAGGTCGGCGCGTCAAACGATGACACGGCATTCATAAACGTCCAGAGTACCCGCGATAGCGCTGTAATCACTCGTGAAAATTGTACAGAGGGTTAAATATTATTGTATCGTGCTAGGAAGGAGCAAAGAAAGCGTCTGAATCAAGGAATTCAAACATGTTGGTATGTAAAATGTGTTCAAATATTTTGCAACATATCGACGTTAATGATAATATAATAATAATATCTGGGGTTTAACGTCCCAAAACCACCATATGATTATGAGAGATGCCGTAGTGGAGGGCTCCGGGAATTTCGACCATCTGGTGTTCTTTAACGTGCACCTAAATCTAAGTACACGGGCCTCTACCATTTCGCCTCCATCGAAATGCGACCGCCGCGGCCGGGATCGAACCCGCGACCTTCGGGTCAGTAGCCGAGTACCGTAACCGCTATACCACCGCGGCGGACTCGACGTTAATGAGATCGGCCTGTAATTATCTCTCAATTTTTTATCTCCAGATTTAAAAACGGGTGTAACGTTTGCCGTTTTCCAATCCTGACTGATAAGACCAGTTTCAAGGGAGAGTTTATAGATGATACTTAAAGGGACACTAAAGGCAAATAACAATTTATGTCAGAGTGAAAGTTCAATGTATAACAACGTCTGAAAGGGTAATATTATCAACAGCAGTGCCCTACTTACCGAGAAATTAAGCTAAATGTATCACACAATGAGCGCCACGAGAGGGACATTTTGGAAATGATCTCGATGACATGAGAGAGTCCGACTACAATTAATCACTCGTAATCAAACTAGCTGCAATAAATAAGAACCTTCCGTGTATCAAGAGACGTAATAAAATGCTGCTTGTTCGTTTCTGTTTGATTCATGGAAAAAAGAACCTCTTTGCCGTTGCCATGGGGAACGGCGCGCGTGGTTCAAAGGTTCCGTTTTCGCCGAACTGCGCTTCGCCTGGCGCCCTGCTTCGCTCACGCGGTCGCGTCTCAGTGGTAGTTTCGGGATCGCGTACTGCCGCGTGTGTTTTGCGCGCTCGTGAAAGTCGCTCTGACAGAAATTTCGACAAAATGCCGCATGCATGTGATGTTGCCGGATGCCCGAATGGTGCACGCCGCCAGTGCACGCCGTCACGCAGTAAAGGCGGGCAACGTTGGGCACGGCAATAGTGACGTGAGAAAGACTGCTTTCAGGTGGGTGATTTCAAGTGCGCTAACGCGATGCGGACCACTAAAACTTGATTTTACTTCAAAATAAGCACTTCCTTGGCACAAAAGTAGCACTACGAGGTGTCTGGACCGCTATTTCAACAATCAACGTCGGCTTAATATTTGCCTTTAGTGTCCCTTTAAATACGGAGCAATGATGTCATGACACTCTTTGAGGACTACTGGGGATAGTCCATCAGGTCCAATGGCTTTTGTTGCGTCTGAGCGGCGTAATAATGAATCGGCGCCACTGACATCAATTTCAATGTCACCACAGAGGTGACAGCGTGCTTTTGACATATGCTGAAAAGTAGGGAAGAAATTTTCTAGTTCAGTTCTAATAGCAGCGTAATCTCCTCTGTCGTAGCTGAACACTTTTCTTCGTGTAGTTTGTGATGTCCGTACACGCCGTACGCCAAGCTCTGCGACAACGGCCCTGTGATCGCTAATACCTGGGCAAACAGTAATCCCTGATACTAAGTTTGGTTCATTGCGAAACACCAAGTCTAAAATTGAGTTTTCTCGTGTAGGTTCCAGCACGTACTGCTGTAAACCATACAACCCGAACAGTTCTTCAATCTCTGAGTATATACGGGAGCCATCACCAGCTACACGTCCAGCACTCCAATTAAAGTTCGGCAAGTTAAAATCTCCCCCAAGAAATACGCTGTTAGGCATAAAAGATAGCACATCAGACAGCAAACCGAATGATTCACTTCTGCCCGGCGGGCGATAGAATGTCCCAAACGCGACATTATTTCCCTTGGGTAAATTCACGAGGCACCAGACAGATTCGGAGTTATTTAAAAAAAAATTCAGTGCTTGACAATGTATTTGATATTAAAAGAAACACTCCCCCGCCATGCCCATGTCTATCTTTCCGATAGACAGTAAAACCTGGCGGAAAGATTTCCACATTACACACAGAATCATCCAACCATGATTCAGTGGTCATTACAATTTGAGGCTTATGGTATCTACCAACGACATGAAACTATCGACTTTGTTCTTTATACTGCGACAATTTACTAGCAGAACAGAAAGCCGTTCAGGCAGTGAACAGCCCTCTGTGTTATCATTGAGGGAAACAGAATTTAGTGTAGATCATTTGCCTCTATCCATTTGCGCATGCGCCCTTAGTGGGACTGGCATCCGCGTGTCGCTATCCCAGACAAATGTTTGCCCAATTGATAATCAGTTTATCATAACTCAAACGTACACGATTTTCTCTGCAGTCTCTTTTATCTTTCGCATAGTTCCACAGCTGTCGCCTTTTTTCTTGCACGTACTAGCTGAAATCCTCGGAAATACTGTGCGAAGTACCCTTTAGTTTGAAAGCATTTTCAAAGACGGTTTCTCTAGCCTTCCACTACGAAAAGCATGCTGCGATGGGTCGGTTCTTGGTTTATTTAAAAGCCCCTATGCGGTAAGCCCGTTATTTGATATATCAGGTTTCATCACATCCTTGCATACTCCCCTAATTAAATTTCCTGACGTTTCCTAAGCCTCATTTTTTTCCCTATCAGGCACATCAAAAAATAACAGGTTCTGTCTAGGGGTTCTATTCTCTAAGTCGTCCACTTGAGCCAATAATTTGTCTTTAGTTTTTTCCGCACGAGTAATACGACTTTCCACAAGGCATGTCTTCTCTATTAAGTTTGTTATTTTGGATTCCAGTTCACTTTGTTTAGTTGTAATTTCTGTTAACTTCGCAAGCACAGTTTCCTGGCCCGTTTTCATTTCTACTTGAATCCTCTCGATGTTCGTTATTTGCTCGTGCTCTGCCGTATTCATGGGTCCTGGATTTAGCTCTACGTCACCCGATAAGAGTACCAAGAATTTAGAAAGCATCAAGCATCCATCGCAAAGCAAAAAGAGCACAGCATCCATAAAACACACGCTCACATATTTAAAACAACATATGGGTCCGGATGTGAGAGCCCTTTTAAATTATGCAGAGAGAGAGAGAGACAAAACTCTTTATTGAAAAGCAGAACGGCTAGCCAGCTTACATATATTCGCTTACATGTTATTCTGCTGGGAATGGAATGATGGAGGGGGGAAAGGCTCTAAGAGAGTGTGTGCAGCAAAAAGAGTAAAGAAATGAAATGAAAAAATAAATAAATAACAAAAATTGCAGGTGATCTAATCGGCGAGTTAGCCGATGAAGGCGTGGAGTGTGGGTGGTTTATGTAAAATATTTAAAAAATAACGAACACTCCTTCGTGCGCACATCCACGCACTTTCTTGGTGTAAACGATCAGTTTCCAAGGAAAGCCAGTGGATTCAAGAAAGGCGAACAGAAAGTAGTGTTTTGCGCTGTTTCGATGGGCAGGGCCATGGACTTGGCATCCGTGTCAAAACCAAGGGGCATTTACCGCAATCGCCAGTCCTTGTTGGGAAAAATGCGGTTCCGTGGAGTCCACAGAGCACACCTCGATCGAATGCCCAGCTTATAAAGACGAGCGAGAAGAATGATCAAAAGAACCTACACGAAAGCTGCAGAGTGTATTCTGATATAGACCAAAGTTAGCCTTACCATCGTACCTGTAACCGCAGGCGCCCTTGTCTCCCTGAGAAATGTTGTGCGGTACTATCGGGTACGAGGAGTCGGTGAGGGCGCCAACCTGGCGCAGTCGCTCCTGCAGCTCGAGCGAGTGGCGCTCCTTCTCCATCTTCTCCCAGGACTGCGGGTCCATGTGCGCGCCCCGGTATCTCTCGGCGGCCGTCCTCTGCTCGCGGTCCGTCCGGCGCTCCTCGTCGATCCAGCGTCTCAGGTCATCCCCGGTCAGGCCCAGGCTGGCGCCAGTCTCCATCAGCGCCTCGAGCTCCATGCTGGTGCGTCACTTCGTGTTACTACGCTGTGGTCAGGTTCCCTATCTGCAGCTTGCCCACTGGCACCGCTTATTGTTTTTTCAGAATATAAGATGGCACTGTCCGTATTTCTGGACGGGATTTCGAGGATCCGATTTTCGCGGTCTGTTATCAACGGCAGCGCGTTTTCCTCGCCTGTCCCAACGATACACAGTGATTGGTGATACTTCGATCGGCTGCTGTCTCGTGTCCTTTCCTTCTCTTCTCCCGCATATGATTCTCTCTTCCGTGTTTGTTAGTTAGATGCTGTACGAACTTTTTTGGGGGGGCTGTAGTTTCAGACCAGTTCGTGCTTTTTTATCTCGCGCTTTTCTGTGGTGCGTCAGTCTCTCTTACTCCTTGGTGAAACCTTTGCTCGTTCGCAGAATTCACCGCTGTCGGTATCTTATTTCGCCGAGGAGCTACGGATCGTGATCGTTCTGAAGAAACGCAAAAGCTCCTCTGTGCGTTCGGTGGTCGCTGAAGAGAGCCGAGTTGAGCAGATGGCTGGAAAAGAGAGGCGCAGAAAGGAAGTTAACGAGGCGCACAAATTTAGTATTTGTACTTAAACCCTATGAAGTACACGTGGAAGTATACGCAAGTATTTATATTTGATTCCCCTTCGTCTCCTCCCTCCTCCCCCCTAAATTGAAAGCGCGCGAAGCATCTACACAGTGTGATTTCTTGTCTTCTATTCCTTTTACTTTTGCCCAGTGATTGAAGGAAGCTTCCCATGCCCGCCGCAGAAAGCGTTGTTTAAAGGTATGACGACACAAACAAAGGAAAATGACACTGTGTCACTATGTGAAACTCTAATTATCGATTATCTTTATCAATTCCGTCGATATTTTCTTCTGTTTCCTTCCTTATTTCTAACATGTATGCATGTTTTACCTGCAGGAATCCAGCCTTAAAAGTGTCTTATTTTTTGTTTGAGCAGGCGTTACAGAAGCCGAGTGTAATAGCGTATGTCGGGCCGGTATTCAACCTCAAAAGCAAAATAATTGTTTGTGATGCATGCGTTTCTAACAGCAAATTGCACTGCGAATTGCAAAGCAAACAAATAAGCGCTCCACCTGCTATCGAAGTGGTCCGAATATTCCCTCAGCCCCTTTCCATCTTTCAACGGCTTCAAAAACATTCATAGAAATTTAACACCATTATCGAGTTTGTGCGTGTTTCAATGGTTACTCGTTCAAATTTCTTGCATAAGACTCTCCTTACGTTGGACCAGGCCTTACGTCATAAGATATCCCTGACGCATCCCTGACGTCATAAGATATCCTTCGAGAACTCACAAAATGGAAGCGCATTGATGCATTGTCTTACGGTAAGTGCATGCCTTATATATTGCTTCGATCGTTCAGATTAAGGAATCGCAGTTTCTGTCTGTCATGTGGTTGTCAAAGGTGCCCTCATGTCCCTCGAAGCACGCATATGCACGTTTTATTGCTTACAACTGTTCGCGTTCTTTTCTGTGCCTTTCTATTAGCCGCATATCCCAAATTACGTCCTCCGCAGCCCATCGTGTCTCGACGTTTAACACAAGCCGTCAATCTAGCACGTTGTCCAAAATCCTCTTGGGTGTATTTATAGCTATTTTTCTTTTGAGATAGTCTCACGATCGCGATTGCAACATTTTTATTGCTATTAAGTTTACATTATACGCATGCGGCATATGCATACGTTAAAGGAGTACTGACACGATTTTGAAGTGCAGCAAAACGGACGAGTGTTAACGCTCTCCCCACACCGCATCCGGGAAACACGTATAAATATTTAAGTTTGATTTTAAAGTTTTCATCTCCCAGCATCTGCAAGGCAGCTTCAACGCATGGAGAGCCCTATGACGTTTCAAGTCAGCTCACTTGGTTTGCGAAATCTGGGTTCTGCATGCAGCCTAAATCACAGAAATTGCTGTCGGAGGCACTGGACGACAGTTCACTCATCATGAACCACGTTCGACTGACAGCAAAGGACAGCAGGAGCATATTTCGTGGGTTGCTGTCTGCCCGTGACGTCACGGGCAGACTTGAAACGTCACTATGGAGCCGCCCTCTCGAAACCGAAATTGCTGGTTGAAAGAAGCGGTATTAAAAATATATGCAATGCATCCCCAGGCACCACGACACTCTTTTTAGGGTTCTCGACACCCGTGCTTTCATTTAGAGCAACAACCCGAAAATTTTTAAAATTCATGTCAGTACTCCTATAAGCAATCAACCATTAGCGCCTTGTTGGTGACATTCAAGACGTGCAACTACTTTATGATCGGGAAAGTTGTTTTCCAGGAATCTTGTTCCCAGGAAAGAGTCCAGGAAGCCTGTTTCCCACATTGAGTGCGTATTACCTATAGGCACACTAAATCTTTGCCTTAGTTAACAACAACGGAAATTCGCAGCCTATAACTACGAGGTCTGGTGTAGAGCACTGCACGGGCCCGGGCCGGCCCGAAAGCCCGGGCCAGGCCGGGCCGTCCGAAGCGTTTTCCGGCGGGCCCGGGCTGGGCCCGGACCCGCTCATTAAAAGGCGTAAGTCGGGCCTTCGAGCACACGCGAACATTATGCATTGCATGGTCTAAGGTATACTGCGCCAAGCTGAAGTGACACGTGCAAAGAGCTGGCTCTTAGTAAATCTTGAAAGTTGAAGTGCTATTTTTTTTACCAGTATAGATATAGATTGGCACTGTACATCGTGGTGGTTTTGTGGGTTTCCTTATAAACACGCCAGATCACGTATATATATATATATATATATATATATATATATATATATATAATATATATATATATATATATATATATATATATATATATATATATATATATATATATATATATATATATATATATATATATATATATATATATATTAACAATGGGCCAGATCACGGTTGTTCCCATGGGAGGAATAAAGATTTCGGTCTTTTATTCGAGGTGGACACATACGGTACATTTCACTTATATTCCATGGTATTACGTGCCAAAACCACGACGTGATTACGAGGCACGCCGTAGTGGCACCGGATCAATTTCGGCCACCTCGAGTTCTCTAACGTGCACCTAAAGATAAGTATATACACGGGTGTTCTTGCATTTCGCCCCCATCAAATTGCGGCCGCAGGAATCGCACCCGCGTGCTAGGACTTAACAGCGAAACAGCTTAACCGCTGAGCTACCACCGCGGGCAAAGCAACATTTCGATGCATGTACACACCGGATTTTCCGTCCGATCGCCCGCTACAAAGCGCACGGCATCATTAATAATCGTCATCAACAACTAATATCCTCTAGCGGGCCCGGGTCGGGCCTGGTCATGAACAAGTGCGCCCTGGATTAGTTTAGTAATGAACGCCCGGGCCGGGGCCGGGCCCGGGCCGGGCCCGCGCTTGGAACCACGGGCCCGGGCTGGGCTCGGGCTTCATAAAGCGGGCCCGGGCCGTAAAATCCGGCCCGTGCAGTGCTCTAGTCTGGTGTACCGCAAGGATCAGTTCTTGACGCTCTTCTCATTTGAACGTACATTAATTAATTACTTTCATGTGTTCCTTGAAATCTGCACTTACTTGCGAGCTAATAACTCATGGCAACTGCGGAGCCATTCTGTTCATTTTTGTTTATATGCGCATGCGCACAACTGGAGTGATCGCGTAAATAACACTGCGACTCGATTATCTCCCTTCTCACAAACACCATCGCGCGTCCAAAAAATATCGGAGCGTGTTATAGAATTCCAAACGCGCTGCTCATGCTCTCTTTCTTTTGCACAGAAAAAATTGGGAGCACTTCCACTACTGTGAAAATGGAAGCCAGCGAAGCCAACGGCTGCGGCTGCACGTTCTGCGGCAGCGGCTTCGCGTGTGTTTTCGCGCCCATTCGCGCTATGTGCGGGTTGGCGCTCCTTCAATGGCCGCTCTCCTTCCTCCGAGCGAACAACACGCGTCCTTCCCATAGCGAGTTCAAAGGGCAACTGCTGATGACAGCGCTAGCGCGATCTCTGCGTCACGAGTCAAAGGGGCACAACGATGGGTGGGAAGTGTCGCCGCCGAGTATCGCGATACTTGTGAACGAAACGTGACGGTGGCGAGGAAGCGAGGGGCGCTGAAAATTGTTCTTTTACGCGTCGTTTTGTCCGCGGGCGCGATCCGCCAGAACCTAGCCAAATACAGCTTCGCCGTAGCAAGAACATAAAACAGGTTGCCCGACACGCTTTTCGGACACACACTCGTACAACGAGTTCCGCACACACAAGGGCCGTGGTGTAGTCCGAGATGAATGGGCGCGCAGATGAATAAAGCTCACAGATGGCGTAATGCGTGCTTGCAGAGGTACAACAGTGAAAGTGCCGCAAGGCGGACTTCATCCCGCAAGGCTCAGAAAGATGAACGTGCGGCACTTATGTTAGACAACAAGCGCAAATGAATCTAAATACTGTCATCGGCACTCGAATTCACACGGCCGCTGTGTTTACAACATGCGTGCTTGGCGCCCAAACAAAGACGATGGGCTAAGGTCCGGGAAGCGCTGGCTGCCGCTCGAATTCACCGGCAGCATTTCGGCGCCCGCACAGAAACATTACACTACGTAAACGTGAACTTCGAGCCTTGAGCACGTTCGCCCGGCGCTGTTGCCATGAGGCTTGGATTGACGAACATTCAAAAAGAACAAAAGTGAGCTTGCGAGCCGGGAACGCTTAGCAAAGCATCGCCGGAGAAGAGCACAGAGACAGAGCCGAGACACGAGCGGCGTCGGACGCAGCTGAACGAGCTCCAGCACCGAATCCTGTTTTCTTCTTTCACATGTAACCCCCGCCGATTTACTTGTAACTTCAGTTGAATTCAGTTTTCTTCTTTTAATCGAACCTTGCCTTAAATCCATCATTTGGTCACCGCTGACAATACAAAATGATATGCTTAGTGCCAAGGTTAGCTAAAAATTTCCCGTGCGTGCGAATAGTTCCAGTAGTTGCCCGTGTGCTTAGATTTAGGTGCACGTTAAAGACCTCCAGGTGGTCGAAATTTCCGGAGCCCTCCACTATGGCATCCCTCATAATCATATCGTGTTGATTTTGAACGCGAAACCCCAACAATTACAGTAAACAATAATTCCAGTGTAAAAGGTTTTCGTAAATTAGTGCCCTGGAGCGCACAGGCACAAAAACCCGACGCGTTGTTTGAAAGTGGCTGGGTGCCATTACTAATATGTCGGTACGTCACTGGCGCTGGTTCGCACGAACAGTTCTACAGTAAGGACACTCCTGTGATATTGATCCTCCGGACCCTGTAGGTATAGCACTTGTGCAGAATACGAAGAAGAATACGTCCGTTAGCGACTTGTAAACTGACAACTGTTATCCCACGGCCGCTGGGTGCAAATAGCGTTTGCACCCAGCGGCCGTGGTTATCTTGTGCTGTGAGCAGCAATGATAGTCTGCAGTGTGTTGCTCTCTCTCTATCCTTTACTTCTTAACTCTCATACCCCTCAATGTAGAAATGCAAATCAGATTTTTGTTTTGGTTAACTTCCCTACCTTTCCTTTCTTCACCTTTCTCACTCTCTCTCTCTCTTCGAAACTCTTCATAAGAGCATCTGCCAGCCAATCGTGATGTCGGACATATCTCATCGGGGTCATTCAGTAAATAATAAAAGACACTGTGTATGCCGTTCACACACAGCTCAGCTGTGTGTGAATATTCGATACTTGTTGCTTCATCCTCTTGTTTCCTTACCCCTACATTACACTGTTCACAAATAACATCACATCACTTCTAAAGCATATCGTTTCGTAAGAATGCTCTTCGGGTTTGTAAAGCTTTACTGTTGTTGATACGGCTACAGCGCAGCTGCTGTTATTGTGATGGTGGGCCCAAAGTGGGCATTCGCTTACCGGCGCCGAGGCAGGTACGTAAGTTGGCCCACGAGCATCGGAAGCGCACTGTGGGATCGCAACGCGCCAGCCGCCGTAAACACTGACGGGAAAACGCTTCGGATTTCGTGCGCCGGC
The DNA here is from genome assembly GCF_013339695.2 of Rhipicephalus sanguineus. Classification (NCBI taxonomy): domain Eukaryota; kingdom Metazoa; phylum Arthropoda; class Arachnida; order Ixodida; family Ixodidae; genus Rhipicephalus; species Rhipicephalus sanguineus. The sequence continues at coordinate 108,518,013 of NC_051176.1, read as the reverse complement.
GGCGCCCAAGCAACACCCGCGGCAGCCGCTGCTCGCCAACTGTGCTCCTGTCTCTCGCCGCAGATAACGCCTGTGCAAAAACAGCCCCGAACCCCTGTCTCGCAGGCTTAGAGCCTCTGAGTGCAAGGCCAGACGCAACACAACAGCATATAATGTCCCCCCCCCCCCCCCCAATAATGTTTTTGTGACCGTGATGCGCGAAATAAACAAACGAATAAATAAATAAATAAATGCTACGTTGTCGTAAACTTTTATTATGTAATTATTTAAGTCCCTAAAGGCCAAGCGAAGTGCCTTCCTTTCCTACGCCTCTAGGCGCTATGATTTGTTTCCCTAGTTGTAAGTTAAACTCTCACACGTTCAGGCGTGCATCCGTCCATGACAATGCCGCAGCTCGTCAAAAACTTCCTGCCCCGTGTTGCTGCTTCGCCATGCATAACGCTCGTACGCCAACAAGACTTACTGCGGGCCCGTTTGGATTACATAGAGAAGAGAAAAATATTACAGCTGCAGTCGAAGCTCGCTGCAACGGAGTATCATCAGGGCCATAAAGTAGTTCGTTATATCCGATATTCGTTGTAATAGTGGAGATAAAAATCTCCTCTCTCAAGTCGGCAGTCTGGCTCGCACAAAAATGCATGATTCCAGGCTTCAAACCTACTGTCAACGAGGTAGTCCTTCGCTGTCTCCTTGTGACATTTCAAACTAAATAGACCGGAACATGAAAAGGTGAAATTACGACAGAACAAAGTTCGTCTGATAAAACGGGCCTGCGTTCACATTTACTTGAAGAAGGACGTGATCTTCGTCTGGTGGCTTTTCGCAGCACTGTGCGGAATGAAGTTTTCCCACAATGTCCGTGCACGGGAGGGCGCTTTCTACTTCAGTTTTGATCGTCGGGAGTTTTTCCAGTCAAATGCTGTTTCTTTTTGCACGGGATGACTAAAATTTCCGCAACTTTTTCAAACGATTAAGAAACGTGGTTGTGAATTGTTTTTCCATGTTTGTTTTCGTTTTTATGCTACCTTTCGAATTTTGAGCCTCGCGCGAACCAAATATATCTTCGTTACAGCCGATATCGTGGCGGAACTCGCGTTTTAGGTTTCGTTATTAAAGGAATTAATGTCACTGAAATGAAGCGTGGCCAACCAAAGTTCATATTTAGTGCGCTATAACTGATGATTCCGTATATCAGTGTTCGTTATAGCGAGTTTCAACTGTGATTCAAAAAAAAAAAAAAAAAAAGAAAGGAAGAATAAGCAAGAAAGAAAGTTCTTTTTGCCTCGAACTCGGGGTATTCCGCCTTTATTATTCCATATCTGCGCCGTGGAAGCTTAGCGGCTATTGTGTTACGCTGACTACGCTTTCTTAACTTGAGTGCCTTGCGCTTTCTTCTTCAAATTTCTTTCTAAACGCAATGGACACTGTCTTGTCACACGCATTAGTTTCTGCAAGCTCAGTGCTGCTGACGCGAAAGGAGCATGTTCGGTATCCCAAGCAAAAAAATTGTGCACGCAAAAGCATGCGGCTGGATGAAAACATTTTGGGCACGCAAATAATCCGCAACAGTCGAATGTGGCGCGGCATGTGGTGAACTTTGTTGAACGCACTATTCTTCTTAGCGTTCCCCTCACCCGCCCCTCGCCTTTTGTAGCGGGGTATGACGCCCGACAAATTCTGAACGAAAACAAGAAACAAAAAATGAAGCAACGAAATTTAAACTAATCAAAATGAAGAACAAAGATCAAATTAAGATGAAGTAGAAAAAAAAAACGAAAAGGAAAAATGCGACGCAACAGCCAATACTTCAAAAAGAGCCAATGAATGAGCTGTCTCCTTAGTTTTTTTAATTGTTTTTGTTAAATCCTAGTGCTTTATCTAATAATATGTCCAACCTGTAGTGTTATGTGCAGTATCGGCCCAAAATACCACCAAATACGTTCGGAGGGGCGCTTCAACTGCAACCTATAAAAGATGGTGTACAGAACTTCAGTGAACGCCCGCGCAGTGAAGATTGCGAACTCAAGCTCGTTTTTTTTTTTCTTTTTCGTTTAAACAGACGTGCTGGTCGTCATCATTGGGTATGGTACGTTTCAGATCGAACATAAACGCCGACCTGGCGGGGGACACTAAATGTATGTGACTAAAAGCTCCATACCCCGATAATCGGACAGATCGAACTTGGATCGCAGATGACTACAACGGAAAGCTAAGAAGCTTTTCGAATAAATTCGAAAAGATGAAACGTCGAACATTCGAAATAGTGGAGCCGAGATCTCGATCATGTTTCCACACCTCGACTCAATAATTAGCATGCAGTACACCGTGTGTAGAATGGCGAGAGAGCAATCACGCAGTCGCTCGCACTGTTTTGCATGAGGTGTCAACGAGGTATCGCCTTCAAGCCACCATCGTTGCCATTGTGCTGTCATGTTGTCGTACTTGGATACCACTCGAAGTGACTGCCTCAGAGTTTTGTAAAACTCCGCCAGTTTTGTTGGGAACAGCAACTATGGAGAGCCAAGACATGCCGCTGAAATCGGCGCGTATTATTCCGATGCCACAGGTGCCAGGTCCATGTCTGGCGCAGGTAAAAGATCGGAGGAGAGTTTGTGGGGCAAACACGAACCTTTTGCGCGCTCCTCAACGAGCAGAATTCCCAATCTGATTAATTTGTTTTAGCAAAGATCGTTACAACGATTACTTATCATAGGAGGCAGCGCCGCCATATGTAAGATATTCATGTATTCGTCATCATCGTCGTCGGTAGCATCACCAGCCTATTTTTTTTGTGCTCTGCAGGACGAAGGCCTATTCCAATAATCTCCCATATGCCCTATCTTGTGCGAGCTGGTTCCATTTTATCCCGGCGAAATTCTTAATTTCGTCCCTCCTCTAACTCGCTTCCGCCATCGGCTGCGCTTCCCGCCCCTTAGCATCCATTCCGTTGCTCTCACTGACCACGGCTGTTGCATGTCCTATGCGTTACGTGGCGAGCCCAAACTCGTTTCTTTATCTTAATGTCTACTAGAAATATCAGCTATCCCTGTTTTTTCTCTCTATTAAGCATTACAACCAATGTGGATACATAGAAATAAGAGCATGGTGGACTTAAAACGTCAGTGCACATGAAGAAACCTCTGCCTGCTTACATAGTGGTGGACGCGGCTGACCAGCTTGCACATTCTGTACATTAAGCGCGTTGCCTTTATTCGTCGCCGTCGTACTGAAAACTGGGCCGGCATTTAATAAAAGTTCTATTGCATTGTGCAACAGAACTTGGTTCAATACACCATTTATTAAAGCTAGACCCTGCTCTATGGATTGTTATACGCAAACTATGCCTGCTACGACGATCCAGAGGAGGTGGGAAAGAAATGTGGCATGCCTTCATGTTGGTACACAAAAAAAAAAGAAAAACAAGGAAACGAAAGTCGGGCCCAGTTCCAGTGGCCTCGTTTCGACGAGGGGCCCCGTCGAATGCTGCATGTCCCCGTGTCGCGCTATAGTGCAACAGGTGCCGCATATCGCTCGGGGCTCCAGCCCCTCTCTCTCCAGCTTTCGTGCGTCTGTGCAGCAACGGGATAAGACACACGATGCGCAGGTATACCGTGTGTACACGCAGCTGGGGCTTCCAATATCAGCTCAATGTTCAAAACAGGCGGACAATTCGAAACCAGCTCTACCGCCAGCTGTGTCGTCCACGGCGAGGCAGTCACGAGGGAGGAAATGCACGAGCCTGAAGCTACGTTAGCTCAGCATCGTGCGAGGAGGGCACGCGTGAACGCCAGCTGTGGCACCAAGCGGCGACAACGCTACACGAACTCGGTGCTGCTCCTCCTCCCGGTCCGCCCTGTCACGCTCCTCCTCTCGAATGAGCGGCGCATGGCGCAGCGTGAAGTGTGTACCTGTGAAACCACCGTTTGTCACGGCTGGTTGGGTGGGCATAACGGTATGCATACATAACGATTGTGAAGCTTGCGGGCTTCTGCGGGCGATAGTTTTTTTTTTTTTCCATCTTTGTACCATCACTGACAGTTCTGATGACATACAACAGTAGACTGGCTGACGTTAAATATATTTAATTGTCCAGCGTTCTTATTATTGAACAGGGCCGTTTGACAAGTTCAATGCAATTGTAGCGTAGAGTTACTGTCGCTACTTGTTCGGCGCCGAAGAAATGACACGAACACACAAGAGATCCACATACATTTTCTTAATTTGATTCATTTGACTATGTCTATGCATGTCTAATTCTAGACATTTTACACGCTTGCACATTACAACTCTGAGCAGCACTCGCTGCAAGCTGCTCCACTGGTGTCACCGGCGCGACTCCCATTGGGCCCTCCTGGAAGCGTCCCGATATCCCGCCAGAGCAAACCAAAAGGGGCCAGTTACGAGTCCTCGTTGACCAGGCCCAATCGGGTCACATGGATTCAAATATGGGCACCCAATCGCGGGCGGGCTTCACCGATTTTTAACTCGATGAAGGCCGCCAGCCAAAAGAATTACAACCTAAATTAACGTAAAAAACACAGAGAAAGCTACCGCAACAGCCGTTAGGCTTCCCTAGTGCAGTTTAAGCCGCATACCCTCAGGTGCAGCGGGTGGATCGCTGCCTGGGACCCCCAAATTGGAAAAAGCATCTCGTGATGGGACGAAAGACAACTCTGTCACATAACACAGCCAGCGAAGAACTCAAAGACAACACCGCGAACCTTGTTCTTGGTCAGTCCCAAAACGTGGGAATGAGCCAACAGATAGAAAAAAGAAGGGGGGGGGGGGGCGAAACTTGCACTAAGTCGCGAAAGGCTTGAGACAGCGGCACTGGACGATTCTGAAGTCTAATCAGGTTGCTTCTAGGTTGCTCCTAGGCTTAACTATGTGATGCTAGGTTGTTTCTATAGCTTGATTCTCAGCGCAGAGAGGTTCGAGTTAAACCACAGACAGTCACGGACACGACAAACTCCAGAGACAGAAGCTCGCGCTGAAACCGAGCGTTCGCACCTCTCATAGATCTACGTGTACGTCGTCGTTGGCGTATGGCTTCCATCGCTTGAAGGTCTTCTCGCAGCCGCCGCTGCCGTTCACGTTTAGTCTCGTTGTATGTACTCATCGGCTCGCCGCCGTCGCTTCGCAGCCATTTCCTGGGATAACTGTTGCCTTCATTTTTAGTGGACCGGTGGTGAGCAGTGGGGTTTGCCCAATTTCTGTGGTACATACCCGTGATAATAGCCATTTTTTGGGCTAGCTGTTGCCTTCTTCATTTTTTAGTGGACCAGTGGTTAGTAGTGGGATTTACCTAATTTATGTGGCACATAACCGTTTATGATGGTGATAGTTTTTGCCGGCCATGAGTTTTACCTCGAGCTTTACAGCTTCGCTGTTAGTAACAATTGTTGGGGTTTTACGTCCCAAAACCACGGTATGATTATGAGAGGCGCCTTAGTGAAGGGCTCTGGAAATTTCGACCACCTGGGGTTCTTCAACGTGCGCCTAAATCTAAGCAGATGGGCCTCTATCATTTCGCCTCCACCTAAGTGCGGCCACCGTGGCCGGGATTCGATCCCGCGACCTTCGGGTGAGCAGTCGAGGACCATAACCATAGACCACCGCAAATTCGTTAATGTTCTAAGTGGAAGGAAAGCAGGAGAATCGGTGTGGTTAATTCGAGACCCCATTCCTTTTTTGGCGTAACCAAAGTCATTTGAAAAGAACTCCATTGCCGAGAGTATATCTCTTTTCAGGTTTCTCTTGCAACGAAAGAAAGAAAGTAAGAAAGAAAAGCGCAGCTTGCACTAGTTGCGCAAGGCTGGAACCAACAGCGGAGCTATAGTGTTCGATCTAGCTTTTTCTAAGTTTTTGCTAGTGATACCAAGCTTTTGCTAGAGATGCTAAGTTTTTGCTAGTAGTACTAAGTATGGTTAAGCTTGGCCGTCCTTCTCCGGTTTCGGTCGATTCCCCACACTACGCACGCGCTCCCCATTCACCACACTACGATTCCCCGCACGATTCCCCACACTACGCACGGCAAGAATATGTCGCGTGACTAGCGGTTACTCAAATGTTACGTGATCTTAATCACGTGACTATCTGTTACGTGATGTTACGTGATTTTAGTCCCGTTACTAGTTACGTGTTCTAGCGGGAACATGTCACGTTACTAGATGTTACGTGGTTTTGGCGGGACATGTCACATGACTAGCTGTTATGTGATGTTACGAGATTTTGAGTCACGGGACCAGTTGTTACGTGGTTTATGGCCGGAACATGTTACGTGATGTTACGTGTTTTTAGACACGTGATTAGTTGTTGCGTTATGTTACATGATTTTAGTCACGTGACTAGTTGTTACGTGATGTTGCGAGAGTTTAGTCACGTGCCTAGATGTTACGTGACGTTACGTTATTTTCAGTCACGCGACTAGATGTTAAGTGATTTTAGTCACGTGACTAGACGTTACTTGACGTTATGTGATTTTTAGTCACGTGAGTAGTTGTTACGTGATGTCTTGTTATTTTTGTCACGTGACTCCTTATGTAATGTTAAGTGATTTCTAGCCCAGTGACTAGTTATTGCGTAATGTTGCGTGATTTAGTCACGTGACGATGTTACATGATATTACGTCATTTTAGTCCCGTTACTAGTTGTTACGGGATGTTTAGTCACGTAACATACTCGCCCATCATAGTTATTGCATTTCACGGTCGGACAAATCGGCGCGCCTCTTGTAGGAGCGAAGCAGAAGATGAAGAAGAGGACGAAGCGAGCGCGTGCCGGTTCATGTCTGTTCCAGTGCTGGGCAGTATCGAAGATACATGTATCTTCGATACTATCTTAGATACTCTTCGGGTATCTTGTATCTCTATCGCGATACGTCTTGCAAAACGAGTATCTGTATCTGTATTTCCGATACATTCAATAATGTATCGTGTATCTTAAGATACAAGATACTGCTATAGAAACACCACCATGCGAAACAATAAACGTCGACCGGAATTCCGGTTCTCAAGCTGATATTGCTGCCACTAAGCCACCTGAATAAAACTAACGACAGTAACATCCTTGTATATTTCCGCCAGAGCGCTCCAGCGAGCAGAGTCCCTATTGGTGGAGCAGAGTCACGTGATGGCGCTCGAGCCATCGCGACAAAAACAAGCGTGCGAACGTCTACGCGCAGCCTACCTTTTTTTCTAGATGTTTTCTTTCTTTTTAGTTGTGTTGATGTCATGACACTTGTTCATAGACCCTGCACCCTGCTGCGTACTCCAATGCGTGCGGCGTCTTTTGCACAAATTCTGATGCCGCTATACTGTCGCCATCGAAGGTTGTCTTGCGTGATGCTTCGTTGCTATGTCTCAAGAATGCAAGAATGGGGCCGCTTGGCGTCTCGCATCTTTCACACATCAGCGATTTGAGACATCTTCTGGATGCAAGCTTGTCTTGCATAGTACGATCAGATCGACTTACATGCAAAGGAGATTCTAACGACCGTCCCACTATCGGTGCTGACGTTAGATGCAATAGAACAAGCATTTACGTAACAGGAAATACTTTGACGTACTGTATCTTTGTTCTTCATGCTAAATTATTCAAGAAGTTCTTTTAATGATACTTTCATTGTTAGTACAAGTGCTTTCTTTGCTGTCTTCCGTTTGCATCCCATACATTACCTAGTCCTCTGCATAGTTTTTCACCCGTCTGTTTATTGTAATACGTCTTTTGTAACCTGCTGCTAAAATACGTTCTCTGCTTTATTTTTATTTTTTAACTGTCTGCGAACGTGGTTTTATTTCATCTTTCGCGGTCTTTCTCTAAAAGCCCGAAAATATTCACCACGCAGCATGTACGCAACCAAAAAAGTTGGGTCGGTCGTTTTTAAATTCGCTCTACGATGTGTCGAAGCGCAGTTGGCCCTAAAGTGAATATTAAAAACGTCGGAATGTCGCATAATTGACTTTATTTAATTAAGCAGTTAAGCTTAGTACAAAACATACCATAACGAGTGCCACATAACGGCAAACCAAATACTTTTGGTTTCACTCAGCGGCGGTTAATCACTTGTTTTTTTGAATATTGGGTTCTACTTACGTGAAACAAACTGTATACTTATTCACTTTGATTGTTTAATACGGAACTACCTTGCTATTTGACTAAAATATATTCGTTTTCCTTTTTTTAGGTCTCCTTAACGTATTCTTATTGTTACAAATCCGCAGGTAAGCAGAGCTAAAAGTGACAATAGTGTGAATAGCAGTGAAAACCTGCGGCGTTTTGTGCCGCTAGAATACGTCTGAGACGTTTCCTGGCAGCTCAGGTTCTCTCTGAGAACAAATGGTAAAATATTGCACGTCAGTGAATATGTTGCTAACGAACGCTTTACACCAGCAGATAAGTAAAATATGAAAAATCACTGCAGTTTTATGTCCTCAATCAATTGTGAGCGCCGACTATGTAGTTCATCGTCTTTACACGACGCGTCACAAACAATATCGCTACCAACGTTGTTGCTGCTCTACACCTGTCGGTGGATGCGGTATTACGAAAACAGTACGCTTGCGAACAAGCTGGGACTGCACAGCGGTATTGGCGCCATCGTGCGGAGTCACTTGCAAGTAGATGGTAACCAGCTAGGTCGTCGCCAAGTAGGGCCGCGACATCAATAAACTGCAGAAGTGTGAAGCAAAAACAACAGCGCAAGCAGTTAAAGAGCTGTCTTGTTAAGCAGCCAAACAAATCCCAATAAGTCGTTTAGAAATGAAACTAATACGCCTTGAGCAAGAAAGTTTGTATCTTGTGACACAAACAAGTATTTTGTTAAAATTAAACAAAGCTGGTAGCAGTTAAGAAATTTTCTTCAAGTAAACACATTTCTACATAGGCCTTTGCTGCTTCATTATAGAGATCTAGAAGAGCAAATTTGCAAATGTATCGAAGTATCTTAAGATACAATTGGGAAGTATCGTATCGGATACAATTATTCCGCGAGTATCTTGTATCTGTATCTCAAGTACTTTTTGCCCGAGTATCTCGTATCGTATCGCGATACAATTTCAAAGTATCTTTGCCCAGCCCTGGTCTGTTCGCACTACACGGCAAACCTTTGCTTTTAAAATATATCTCTTTAAAGGGACACTAAAGGCAAATAACAATTTATGTCAGAGTGAAAGCCCAATGTATGACAACTTCTAAAACGGCAATATTATCAACAGCAGTGCCCTACTTACCGAGAAATTAAGCTAAATGTATCACATGATGAGCGCCACGAGTGGGACATTTTCGAAGTGATCCCGATGACGTAGGGAAGTCGGCCTACAATAAATCACTAGTAATCAAACTAGCAGCAGTAAAAAAAGAACATTCCGAGCAACAAAAGACGTAATAAAATGCTGTTTGTTCGTTTCCGCTTGATTCGTGGAAAACAAAACCTCCGTGGCGTTGCCATGGGGAACGGCGCGCCTGGTTCAAACATGGTTCAAAGGTTCCGTTTTCGCCGAACTGTGCCTCGCCCGTCTCAGTGGTAGTTTCGGGATCGCGTACTGCCGTGCGTGTTTTGCGCGCTCGTGAAAGTCGCTCTGACAGAAAGTTCGACAAAATGCCGCATGCGTGTGATATTGCCGGATGCCCGAATGGTGCACAACGCCAGTGCTGCAGCAAGGAAACCGGTGTGTCTTTTCACTGGGTGCCGCGGAATGAACCCTTACGCTCGAAGTGGCTTAGTGTCATGCCATTGCGCCAGTGTGCTAAACAGTCAAAACCTCTGCGTGTGTGCTCGCTGCACTTTCGTACTGAGGATTACGAGACCAACCGCAACTTGGTGACGGCTTTGAATGTGCCCATCCGAGCAAGTCTTTGCCGCAGCGCCGTTGTTGCTACTGTGGGTCCCGCTACTTCCGCTCGGCTGCTACTAGTGTCGGCGGCCGCGCAGTAAAAGCGGGCAACGTTGGGCACGGCAGCAGTGACGTATGAGAGTCGTATATTCAGGCGGGAGATTTGAAGCGCGCTAACGCGATGCGGACCACTAAAAACGTGATTTTATTTCAAAATAAGCACTTCCTTGGCATAAAAGCAGCACTACGAGGTTTCTGGACCGCTATTTCAACAATCAACGTCGACTTAATATTTGCCTTTAGTGTCCCTTTAAAGGAGTACTGACACGATTTTGAGACATCGCAAAAGGGACATTTTTTCGTTTCCTTGGTATGCAATGTCAACGCTCTCCACACACCGCAGTCGGAGAACACGTATAAAATATTTTAATTTGACTTTGAAGTTTTCGTCGCTGAACATCTGCAAGCCAGCCCCACTGCAATGGACGTTATCCAGACGAGTCAAAACGGTTCCCCCGAGTTTGCGAGCTCTGCGTCTTGCATGCAGCCTAAATCGCAGAAATCACCGTTAGGGTCACTGGACGCCAATTCACTTATCGTTGTTTATGTGCACCACGAGCAGATGACGGATTTGCCGCTAGTAAGTCGCGAGTTTCTGTATACCCGTGACGTCACACTGCTATGAAGCGTCACTGAGAAGCCGCCCCCTCGATATCGAAACCGAAAGTGTCTTTCTAAGGTAGCGGTAATTAAGATATATTCGATGCATTCCCAGGCACCGCAATACTCTCTTTAGGTTTCTCGACACCAGTATTTTTATTTAGAGCAACAATCCGAAAAATTTTTAAATTCGTGTCAGTACTCCTTTAAATTATCAAGCTTCTGTGACCTGCTGTACGGGCTTCTTAGTGTTACGATGTCATATACCAGCACTGCCAAAAGTCAATTCTTTTTTTGTCTAAGTCTCCAGGCGCGCTATATGTCTGTGTGACCTCCCGCGTACTTGCTAACTTGCGCTTGTGGAAGGCACAGGTCGGCAAACTCACTCATGAGTCGACTCACTCAAGCTCACTCAGACTCGGATCGGTGCGTGAGCTTAGTCTGAGTGAGCCGGGTGAGTAATATATTTTGGTAAGATTGAGTCCGAGTGAGTCCGGTTGAAGAAAATTTTAGTGAGTCTGAGTCCGAGTGAGTCCACTTGAGGAAAATATTAGTGAGTCTGAGTCCGAGTGAGCCCGAAGTCAAGATATATTTCTTGAGTTAGTCCGAGTGAGCTCCACCTTTTTTTTTTTTTGTCGACATATGGTCCTGTCTACTCATCTTCAACATTACTATCAGCCTTATATTGGATTGCGTTTGTACTAAAAATTATTCATATATATATATATATATATATATATATATATATATATATATATATATATATATATATATATATATATATATATATATATATATATATGCTGAAGAAGCTTTTCCAATGGGCCAAACGTACTTGGGAAGAGAAGAGACACAACTAAGCGGTTGTCTTAATTTTATTTGCCAACGGTTTCGACCGGAGGACCGGTCTTCGTCAGGGCTTATGAGCAAATACAGCGCTATGCGAACATCCAAAATCGTCGAGGTCACTCTTAGTTGAAGGAAGGAAAGGGAGGAAATAATAAATCAGTCAAGTTGTCAGCGGTGACGTATAGTGTGTCAAACAGTTCCTCTCGGCTCATTCGCCAGAGCAAGCAAAGAAGAGAATGGGGAAACGGGAAACAAGCGCCGTTTCGGCGTAGTAGAGCAGGTGCCGTAGATGTGGGAGAAAAGAAGAAAAAAAATTGAAATGGCAGAAGCGCAACAAAACGCAGAGCGCGGCTTCCGCGGCGCGCCTTTGAAGGCCGTGGGGAGCATTGTTGCTTTGCTTGCGTGGCAGCAATTACTTGCTGCGAGGGGTGCATCCGTGGCAGAGTAAGCCCGATCCCGCGCCTTTTGCGGTCACTTCCAGAGGAAAAAAAAAGAAAAGGAGGGGGGGGGTCGGTGTTCTTTTGACGCTTACCCGTTGCGTGTGTGGGGGGGCACAGATTGTGCATGCGCACGAGGCCCCTTGTGAACTACACGTTAACCCTCGTGTCTGTGTCGAAGTGGCGGCGTGAGTACAAGGATCCTGCCCTGTTAGCGCGGCTCTCCGAGGCGCCTGTGGTTGAAAAATGTAGTGCGGGTAAGCCTATCCCATTTAAAAAATGAATTAATAAGTTAAGCAAACCGGTTAAAATATAGAAAGGAAGGAAGGAAATGAGAATAAAACGAATAAAACGTTGAAAAATATAATAATAAAAAGGCAAAGGTAAGATGTGGGAAAGGTATACATTGAATACTGAAAAGTCGGAAAAAAATAAAACATACAAAAGCACATATCAACAAAATTGCACATAAGTACAGAATATGCAAAGGTTTCCGGTTGGTCCGCTCCCCCAGATACTTGTTCGATACTCCATTTTAGCATACAGCACGAGTTACAACTGTCAGGATTCCTTTTCCCGTCTACTAACTTTTGCATGACCGAAGAAACGAGAGGTTCCCCATGTTTTCATTTATGCCGTGTGTCACTGTTTCAAATTTGTGGATGAAATAGGACTCTCGTTGTTCCCGTTCACGAGTGCTGCGGAAGCCTGACTGCAGGAGGGTGACGCGTATTTTGTCGAATGAGTGTTCTGGCAAACTCAGATGTTTAGAGAAAGGGAGATTTGGCAGAGTACGCGCGTGAGCTCTGTGGTTGGCCACAGACATCGCAATGTAGCATATATACAACATTCTGACTGTCACAATTTAGAGGTCCCTTAATTTTGAATGTGAAGTCAGAGGACGAAGCCTTGGCAACACAGGTTGTGGTCATATGTTTGCAGACCTGGCAGCGCTGTTTTCCACATGGCCTGCAACCCGATTCCCTGTTTTCAGACTCGGTCGTCTTAGCTCTTACTAGGATGTCCTTTATATTCCTTCCGCGGCGGTAGACCACTCGCGGCGGCTCCGTGAAAACTGAGGACAGGCGCGTACTCTGCTGTATAATGTTGAAATGTTTAGAGAGAATGTTGTTGAGGTGCGGTAGTGTGGACGAGTACGTGAGGACAAGGTTCGTTTGGTTTTTTGAGTGGCATTGTTTCGAGCCCGACAAAATTTCGTTTCTATCTAAACTCCTCGCCCGGCTTATAGCATCATCGATGATACTCTCTGGGTAGTCCTTCGCCACAAGGGCCGTTTTAAGATCCTCGGCATGACCTTCGAAATCTAACACGTCCGAACAAATTCGGCGGTATCGATGGGCTTGTGAGTATGGTATGGCTGTTTTGCAATGACGTGGATGGCTATTCTTAAAGTGAAGGTATTGATGGCGATCCGTTGGTTTTTTGTATAGATTTGTATGGATGCGGTTCTCATTAATTTTAACAGTGACATCAAGAAAGTTTATGGTTGATTTCGAGTAGCTGTGTGTAAAAGATATTGAAGGGTGAGTTGAATTGAAATCATCTATATATATATGAACGAAAGGAGACTTTCCTCTCCGTGGTGCCAAATAATGAATACATCGTCTAAGAACCTTTTGTAGACGAGAGGCTTCAATGTTCTGGTTGCAAGAAAAGGTTCTTCAATAGATGCCATAAAATGCCATATATATATATATATATATATATATATATATATATATATATATATATATATATATATATATATATATATATATATATATATATATATATATATATTAGCACACTAGCATTCATGCGCCACCTCAATATTTATTGATCAGAGGCGCGATTAGGGGAAGGGGTGCCATGTCCTCCCCCAGCAAACTCTTTCATGGGAAGTTCTTGATAAAAATATTTCGTGAGTCGTGTATTTCATAAAAATGTCTGTACTGGATTGAAACCACTGAAAACTCGTATTTGAATGTACAAGATCAAAAGGCTCATCGTAGCACACCGATTATGTCAGATATCGGCATTTAAGAGCATTGACACCAAGATCGAAGAAAGCTAATTTTACGCCAACGGACTCATGAGTCGACTCACTCAGGCTCACTCAGACTCAGGTGAAGCCGTGAGTCTGAGTGAGTCCGGCTGAGTAAGATGTTGGTGAGTTTGAGTCTGAGTGAGTCCGGTTGAGAAAAAGTTTAGCGAGTCTGAGTCCGAGCGAGTCCGGTTGAGGAAAAATTTGGTGAGTCTGAGTCCGAGTGAGCCCTCAGAGCAAAATATATTTGTTGAGTGAGTTTGAGTGAGCTCCAATTTTTTTACCGACCTATGGTGGAAGGGCAGTGAGGACGTCTACCTGATAAAAAATGAGAAGGAGTCAGTATTTCTGCCTCGGCAGTATCATCGGAAATGTGTGTTAGTGGTCTAGAATTTATCATTGCTTCGGCCTCTGTTACTAAAGTGTCAAGCTGTTCAAAGCTGAAGCCTCTTTTTCCTAGTGTTTTTCTAAGGCAGATTGTTCTTAACTGTTCGAATCATTCGTTCCCAAAAACCTCCCCACCATGAAGCGCGCTCAGTAATGAACCTGCACGAGATATTACTAGATGTACAAAAGTTTTGCACCTGGACATCACGTAGATGTCCATATGCCAGCTTAACCCATATATGCCCAAACCAGAAAAAATGACAAAACAAATATTTTTTTTTTCACAGAAAGTGTACTTCTACTCTGAAAAGAAAGTGCAAGTTCTTTATTTACTGCCAGGTAAACGCAACACTGTTTTTGAAGCCGTCCTATACATATAGGACACTGGGCATTAGGGGTGCTGTGTGCGGGTGTGGTCAGCCTTGAAACACTTCACGTGCACAGCGACTTTGCACTTCTTCCTCTGCATGACGTATTTCATACAAAGCACGCGTTTGCCCGGAGAAAGCGGTCGGCACGTGGCAGCATGAAAATCAAGCAATGTCTAGGCTTGCACACGTTGAGAATGAGGTCTGCTTCTATGTGCTGTAAGTGGCGCTAGTCATTAGCTAAAGAATTAGCGATGTTAGCGTGCATCAAAGAAGCGTCCTATTTGTAGGACACTGGGCATATATGCGTTAAGTACGCGGCTGGCTGCCTCAAATGTTAAAGCATTGTCAGAATAAATTGTACTTGGTAAACCACGGCGCGAAATAAAACGATGAAAGGGCAATAAAAAATTGCGGCAGCTACGCACTAGTGATGCGAAGACTGAGGAAACAGCGGAGCTGGTGGCCTTCCCCCTCCTCATTTCCCTCATTCTCACCCGCACATCACTCCTCCTTACCCTCACTTCCCTTTCCCACCCCCCTGCTATACCGTACTGTACATGGCTGTGCTATGTTTTACCCTCTCCCCTACTGTTTTCCCTCCTTCTCACCCTCGCTTCCATATCCCACCCCCTTGCTATACTATACTAAACATGGCTATGCTATGCTTTACCCTCTCCTGCGTTCCCTCATCCTCACCCTCGCTTCACTTCCCTTTCCCACCCCTTGCTATACCATACAATAGATGGCTATGCTACTGTCTCTCCCTGCACCTTTACCTCCTCCATACCCTCGCTTCACTTCTCCTTACCCTCATTTCCTTTCCCTTCTATACTATACATGGCTATGCTATGGTTTAGCCTCCTCCCTTCTACTTTCCCTCCTCCTCACCATCACATCACTCCACCTCACCCTCATATCACTCCCCACCTTCACTTTCCCACCCCCTTGCTGTACTATATCATAAATGGCATGCTATACATTACCCTCTCTCCCCCCCTCCTTTCCGGCCTCCCCACCCCGACATCACTCATTCTCACCCTCACTTCTCTTTTCCACTATATATATATATATTTCCGATGCTGCGGATGTACATCAGTTTTGAAAATGTGAAGTGCTCTTCACTCATGCCGACCAGAAAACACGAGAAATAGTCGAAGCAGCAGAAATGGCCAAGGATGGTCACCATTGTATCAGCATGCTTTCCATTGCCCTGTCAAAGAAAGAATTGTGCTTTCTAGGTGCGGCACTTGATAGTGCCAGGTGAATCGTGTATAACTTTATGGCTTGGCACGTTACCGATGACTTTTAGATTGTAAGCTTACTGTTACCACTTTAGGGTGTCGTGGGTTGTGGAGGTCAAGTGGCGCAGGCGCGCGGTTGTCATTATAAATATGTGTCTCAAAAAATAAAAATTCAGTTGGAAGTTAGCGCTTGTGTGTGTGGTGTTCTTTCGTCCCTGGTCTCTGAAGTTTGCGCTGTAGTAGCATCAATGCAATAATGGGACCACACAATTTGTACTAGTTTGTATTTCTATTGATTATAAGAGAAACACATGTGGACTGTTGAGGTAATCTGCTTTACCTGCGTTGTTAACAGTTAAAAGACGGGGTGTTTAATGAGTGGAGAGGGAGCAAAATCTCAATTATGCTCGCGGCATTACCTTACCATGCAATATTATCATTTCATCCAAAGGATCCAAAGGTTTTTATGTGAGCAGCTACAGCTGAAATGGAAGCTACGGCGTCTATAGGTGGAAGGTGCCATCATGCGTAAACCGGTCATACATTTCTGGACGAAGATGCAAAACTGGGAAGACTCGTCCAGCAGAAACCCTATGGCACACCTTACAGAGGGAGAAATAAAGCTGCTCGTCCTGTCTAAGTCAAAAGCACAAGCCAAGCAAGTTTTCTCAGTGATAACCTTGGTGATAACCTTCTCAAATACCGGCATTAGACACAGAATGTCTGATGGTCTCCCACTTTCGAATGTAAGGCTAAAGTTCGGACAGCGACTGAGGAAATTTACCAGTTTTAGCGTTGATATCCCTCCAGCTATGATTGCTAAAATGAGCTCAAAGATTTACACTGTAGCTGCGATTCAAATTGTGTGATTTTTTTTGTGGTAAATATTTAGTTATATAGTTATATAACATAGTTATATAGTTAATATAGTTAATAGTTAATATAGTTAATATAGTTAACATAGTTAACATAGTTAATATAGTTACATAACAAGTTATTCAAAACACTATTTGGTTTAGTCATTTATACACATTCCATAATGTTTTTCTTTGTTCTTAAATTTACTGAAGGCAGCTTTGGCTGTAATAGCATCATTACAGTAACACACTAAAACACATCCTACGTTTCTTTGTATCGTGGCTCCTTTTTTTTTGGCTACATTTTCGCCTCTGGCCAAAGTTGGCTGCTTTCTTGGCTGCTTTTCGACATTTTTAGGCTACTTCTCACGTTTTCGACCTCGCAACCCTTGTGCCAACTGCTATGTTTTGCAACGTATGGGCGCGGAATTGAGGTCTTTTGTAGAGCTTATTTTCACGGGAGAGGGTGTTTGATTCGATAATTTTATAACCTGCGTGTGTGATAAAAAGCTGATTTTATCCTCGTTATTTCGTTTTTTGGAAATCAAACATTTCTGTACATTGCTATGTACTGTTAATATGGTCTTCGGGAACTAATGGAGGTGCTAGCTTCCCGAGAATGTCACCACTCAAACAAACAAATAAAACAAAAATAAATTTATATATCTAGAAAATAATAGCCGCTCCTTTAGTATGCTAATGAGTTCTTTTCTTTGTTAATCGTGGGTATGTTAACTATATATATATATATATATATATATATATATATATATATATATATATGGAGAGAGAGAGAGAGCTCGATCTAACGAAACCCGATTTAATGCAGTTTTTCCTGAAATAAATTATTTAAAAAGCGGTGTTTTATTTCTAACGACGAGTTTTTCTTCAAGCATGTAGAACCAGCGCGTTAAAACATCTAAGCCAGGGGTCTCAAACTCACCTCAGCCATCGGGCCGCAGTCACGAAATTTTGTCTCCCGATGGGCCGGTATGGTGATGAAGGTAGGAGCCGGGAGGGGGGGGGAGCATTTGAAAGGAGGCCTTTCCGTATCTCATATACGGGTCTTTTCTCAAGGGGATTTGACGTCAGATTTCGAGAAACATTGATACTGATCTCGAGAATGACTGATATCTGGAAATCTGGACGCCCATTCTGAAGTATGGTTTTTGTCCACGGTTATGCTTTAACACATGGTTACCGGATGGGGTGCCTCACGAAAAAAAATACTTGAGACCATTCACATCTGGGTAGGTAATGAACATACTTATTGCGAAAACAAATGGGACACAGACAGTCATGTGGGAGCCGGGTCACTAGCGAAAGGTCCGCGGGCCGCGTGTTTGAGACCCCTGATCTAGGCGCTCTATAGTCACGGCCGTAACCTTATTTTGGAGAGGCTGCTCGCAGCGCCCGTGCACGGAGCAACGGACTCGGCAGTCAGTAGCGCTCTTACGTACCAACCCCCGCTTCATGCCCCACTGTCCTTTTCACCGAGAGTACAACGTATACCTTCAAGGGTTCTTTTTTCATCATTGCAATTCAGGAGGTGGCTTGAAGTCAAATTTCCTGATTGACTTTATAAATGTGTTGTATTCCCTCATTCACTCCTATTATTATTATTATTATTATTATTATTATTATTATTATTATTATTATTATTATTATTATTATTATTATTATTATTATATTATTATTATTATTATTATTTAGATATGCATACACAAGGACACAGAGAAAAGAGGGGGAGAGCAGGCTGACAACTGCCACCTAGAGGGGCACAACGCCTGCCTACTAATTCGGGAGGAAGGACGCGATAGGGGAAAGGAAGATGGGAGGAGAGAAAGAGGAAAGAAAAAACTTACTTTGACATGGACAAAAATAGGTAAAAAAAACGAAAAAAACATATATAAATGGGTGGCCAGATCGAAAAGTGAAGGAGCGCAAACCGCATGCTATTATTATTTGGCATTTAATTTTCTGTCGGATTCCTTCAGGTGAAAGGAAATGACATATTATGCGAATCGCCTCTTTCCCGCCCCTCCCCCTTCCCCAGCAATACCGTGATATTGCAGTAGTTGCGACCCCTCCCTGACAGAAATCCTGGGTGCGCTACTGCGAACTGCTGTCAATAGCCTGGCAAGAGAACAAGAGTTCGAACTTAACAACCTCCCTTTGGAATCTGTGCAAAAGTATGTGTATCTAGGCCGATTACTAACAGGGGAGCCAAATCACGGAAGGCAAATTCAGTGAAGAATAAGAAAGGGCTGGAGCAGATATGGCAGACATTCCCAAATCTTAACAGGCAATTCAGCGCTGTCCCTAAAGCGGCAAGTGTACAATCATTGCATACGGCCAGAACTGACGTATAGGGATGAAACCCTGCATGAGAATAGCAAGGAAACTCTAGAAAAAGTTAAGGACCACCCAACGTGCGATGGAACGGGAAATGATAGGCGTAGCATTATGAAATCGGAAGACAGCATAATGAGTCAGAAAACAAACAGGGAAGGTCGTGGGATCGAATACCGGCCGCGGTCGCCGCATTTTCGCCTCCATCGGAAATGCTTGGGGCCCGTGTATACTTATATTTAGGTCCACGTTAAAGAATCCCAGGTGGTCAAAATTTCCGGAGCCTCCACTTTGGCGTCCCTCATAATCATATGGTAGTTTTGGGACGTTAAACCCCAGCAATTATTATCAGGAGACAAAAAGGAGTAAGCGATGTTCTAGTTGACAATAAGCGAAAAGGGTGTACCTGGGCTGTCCACGTAATAAGTAGGAGAGTTAACCGGTGGTCAGTTAAAGCAACGGAGTGAATACCAAGGGATGGGCAACACAGCCGAGTATGCGAGGGTTAAAGGGGGTGATGAAATTAAGAAATTTACCGACATAAAATGGAATCAGCTCGCGCAAGACAGAGTAAATTAGAGGTCATTGAGAGATGTCTCCGTCCTGCACTGGACTTGGAGATACTGTATTATGATGATTATTATGATGAAACATCTCAGCCCGATTTTACAGAGACACAAAGAGAAGTACAGGAAAAAGAGCTAACTCTGCGCAAGTTCGAGCGGCATCTGCAAGTTTTCTGAAATCTAATAATGTTTAACAGTCAATTTATTTTTCTATGCCGCCTACACCAACTATCGCCCTTTGAGGCGATCGCCTCCTGTGTGACACTACGTACTGCGCGTGAAAGCGCATGCGCGTGCATCAGTTCCCTTTACGTCGAAGGTGCAGGATTGAAATAGGCAGATATCAGTCAGTCTTACCGATGTCAGTGCCGTCGTCCTGGTGACGCCAGTGGAAAAAACATCGCTGTATGTTTCAAAACTTGCAGTGTTTACTAGGAGAGAAAGAGGGATACCAGCGAGGATGCGATGAAAACAGCTGTCGCGGGACGCGCTAGTTGCCGAAATTCGCTCCACCTACGTCATCGTACCCTGGCTCCGGACGCGTTTCAACAAGGCCGAACAGGTCGTGTCTTGTGATTCAATATTTGCATCAAGAACGTTCGACCAAAGATGCACACTGCAAGTAAATTTCTTTTGATAGTGCTTGTCATAATTCACATTTTTTTTATCGCGATAGCAATTATATGAACGCTCCAAGCTAATTTTCGCCGTCGGCGTCGCCGTGAAGTTCCGTATAACGTACAAGTTGCGATAACGTCGCCCCGCGCGTCGTGTGTTTTATGTGCGAGTGAAAGCGTGTGAGAGCAATCGACTATTGCGGTTCAAGCGGAAAGGAAACACACCAGCCGTCATTCGTCATGCGAGATACCCACTGGGGGTCCTGGAATGGGTGGGAGGCTGCGTGATTCCAGCATTGTTGTACGGAACGGCGTTCCTAGAACCAGTTCATTTTAGGAGGAATGGAGGAACGCCAGCGTCAGATAAGGGTCGGTGGAATTGCAACGGTAACTCCCTAGATATACGAAGGAACGGCAGAGGAACAGACGCCCGCACGTGCGCAGCTCATCATGCAGGGCCGATGGGCGACCGCGTGAGACGCAAAGAACTACAACTTGACTGTCACATGACTATGCTGTATTTTTAACAGCGAAGCTGTTCTTAGTCAACCCTTCGCCGTGAACTGTCGTAACGCTCAGCAGCACCAGGTGGAGTTGGCAAAGCTCGGTAGCGTGGCGAGAGCGAGGCAAGTAGAGAGTGGCGCTGGTAGGGAGAGATGCACGCTGGTCACCTCGCTTGCGGTGTGGCACCGCAAGGCCACGATGCATATGTGAGGTGTGGCCTTGCAGTATGGTAATCCCGAGCGCCTCTCCGGGCGTTTCGATTTCCCCAGCCACGGCCGCTGGATGGAAGCGGACCGCGTGCGCTTCCATCCAGCGGCCGTGCCCCAGCGTTGACCGTGACGTCAGCCCCCGCATCTCGTCACGTCAGCACCAAGAAGAACCTGTTTGTCTGAAGCAGATATACGTGCGCTCCCTGACCTTCCTCATCGCACGGCGAGGAGGAGCACTCTACGAGGAGGAGAGACGAACCGACGAACGGAGCGTATACCGAAGCAAAGAGCGAGAAGAGAGGGCCTCGTTTCGATCACCTAACACATGCAACTCCGCTATTACGGCACCATTTCGAAAAATTCCCGCGGCTACGTGTTCGTTGTAGACTCATGCGCAGCTGCAACAGCAAAACTAAATTTCGACCTATGTGTGGTTTAGAGGCCCTTTAAATGCCCCACGTGGTCAAAATTAGTCGGCAGCCCCTCGCTATACAGGGTGTTTTTTTTTAGACAATACAGATTTTTAATAAAAATGCTATGACAGTCAGGCCCCTATCCACAAAATAACGCTACGCCGAGGCGAAAAAACCTTGCCGCAGCTAAAGTTACATTCAAATGAGTAATTCACAAAAACTCGTTAATAAACTTTTTTTTTTTAAATTATTAACTTGAGGGCAGATGTTTATATGGAGAATTTGTAGGACGTGAACTTGAAAGCGGGGTACCAGCGAATACACAGAAACACATACACAAGAAGAAGGCGTTACACACGGACGAACACTGGACTTTCAACTGTACTTTATTGGAAATTGCAGTGTTGTAGTGTGTGATTACGATATTTTCAATGAAAATGCATTGTATTGTTCCTAAATATTTTCTTCCATCACTTTAATTTTATTTCCTTGGTGTTTTGCTGCCTCGTTTATGTACACTGTTTAATAGCCTGTCACTTTGTCTTTCTGATTGTCATTTTGGTCATTCATTATGTTCAGCACAGTCTGCTGTAAACGCGCCGAAGTGTACATTTTGGGGGGCCGGAGCTAGGCAAACTGCTCGTCAGCTTTTTCTCCCTGCCTTCCTCATCTTATGCTTGATGAAAAATAAAGGACCTATTATTATTGTTATTATTACTTGCCGTTTTTCCCGACTACATTCTGCTGCGACGCGCCTTTTTTCGAAATTTGTCACGTGAGCTTCCGGTCTGACGTAACACAACAGCCGCATTTCCTGCGTGGCCGGCGCGTTCACTTTCGATGTCGCCTGGATCGGGGCCTTGAATTTTGATGATTAATATCTCAAATTACGGGCGTTTTTCGGGATTTTTAAAAAAATGGGTATGCTACAAATTGTCACGTCCTACAACTTGTGCATATAAACATCTGCGCTCAAGTTAATAATTCAACAGTTAATTAACGAGTTTTTTAATTACTAATTTGAGTGTAGCCAACGTTTATAGAACCAGGTCAGTTGCAAAACTGAGCGATGTTGCGCGGCGCCGCCGCCATCAGCGACAGATGTGGCGCTGCTGTCGCAACAGGATTCACTCCACTCTCTTGCGGCGTTGCGGCGCGTCAGTATCCGTGGAGGTAGAGTGCCTCGATGTCCTCCTCGCCCAGGCGAGGAGGACATTGAGGCACTCTACGTGGAGGCTGCTTTCTGCGTGAATAGTGAATAGTTTCGCGCTTTCTATTGTGCTTCGGATGTGCGTGTCTTCACCGTGCCGACATATGTTGTGCTCTCAGCTGTACGAGCCGTTACAGGAAATCTGAGACGCCTTTCTTTAGAGCCTAGGGTTGTCAACTCTTCAATGAAGGGAGTCGGGACGGGGGTCATTGTTTCTTTATTGTTTCGGCCTCTTCAGCTGGCTACGTGCTGTTCGCAACACTTCCTCTTGCTGGAGAATGTACCCGTAAAAGTTGTCGCGCTTCGCACAGAAGTTCAGCCAAAGTAACTAAAGCCCTTCGCAGCCACCGCTAGCCACCGCAACATTGCTTCGTGCGTGCTATTCGTGAGAACTTCGTGTTCTGGAGCGTGACTGGCGTTGTCGGGCGTGCGTTGGATCGCATAAAAATTTCTAATTGGACGGTCCGGAATAAACCCGGAACATATAGTTCTCCCGACCGGGAAGCCTCGCGACGCTGTATGAAAAGTCGGGACAGTCCCGCGAAATCCGAGACGTAATTGGTAACCTATTTATGCCCCGCGTGACCCTGACCAGCGAGCGGCGTGGGATCGCGATATTCCTCGTGAGGACAAGAAACTGTCCGACGTATCACGCATAGGCGGAGAGTTTTCATTTTACCGGAGGGGGGGGGGGGGGGGGGGGGGGGGGGGGGCCCGACTTGCTCTTCACAGTTCTCTCTCACTCTTCCTATATATATATATATATATATATATATATATATATATATATTATATATATATATATATATATATAGTTGAAAAAAATCAAGCACGTAGGAAAATTGTTCAGTAAAGGACTGACGTTTCGGCCGCGGGACCGGCCTTCGTCGGGACCGGCCCTCTGACGAAGGCCGG
This sequence comes from Rhipicephalus sanguineus, assembly GCF_013339695.2. Taxonomy (NCBI): domain Eukaryota; kingdom Metazoa; phylum Arthropoda; class Arachnida; order Ixodida; family Ixodidae; genus Rhipicephalus; species Rhipicephalus sanguineus. The sequence goes on along the minus strand of NC_051176.1, from coordinate 108,494,548 downwards.
TCCCGCGGCCGAAACGTCAGTCCTTTACTGAACAATTTTTCCTACGTGCTTGATTTTTTTCAACTTTTACCTCCGGGTCCTTTGTTAGCACTTTATTGTTTATATATATATATATATATATATATATATATATATATATATATATATATAGAGAGAGAGAGAGAGAGAGAGAGAGAGAGGAGTCCAACTTCCAAATTAAAGAATTTAATGTAACTTTAGTCTCTTAGGTGCCCGCGATATCGTAATGAAGATCTGTAAGTGGAAGACCCTAGATTTATTTTTCAATTTACACAAAGACATCGATCCACCTCGTAACTCTTGGCTCGAAGCGAAATAGGTCGCCTCGTTGACTTCGTCGAGTAAAATCGATTCACGCAATGCGTGGGGTTAGACTTTACTTTGTCAAAACATGCGCCACACAGGAGACAGCAGGCTAACGCTATCACGGGAAGCCTTAATTATATGCCAGTGAGTTCAATTCAAGATGGCCGAAAGTAATTCGGAGATGGTAGCAAATACCATTTGCCACCACTACACCTTGTGCGAAGCTGCGGTTATGAATCTGGACGAGTAATGGAGTTGCTCATTGGTGGCCGAACTTTTAGTAAAACCCTTTACTGATAAATCAAAACCATGTCAAAACTGCGTACAATTTTTTCTCGGCACTTTTATAAGCAGGCATGTCGAAGGGTACCAATATGTAGGCAACCAAGAAATTGCCCGTTTTTTTTTTTTTATTGGCGAGTAAGCTTGTGCGAAAGCGTTCACTGACTGACTGTGTCGGGATTGCTTTGTATTCTAAGTATCATTTTTGTGTTCTCAAAACCATTCACTACGGGGTTCAAGACAATTAGAGCGCAGCTCTTAGGCGTCCGTTCCTGCGTTGAGCGGCATCGCCGTTGTCGTCGTCGGCGTAACCGATAGCGCGAACGACGACGAAAGAGAGTGAACGCGGAGTTTGTCGATATCACGGGATACTGGCCTCTAACCTCGCTTTCTTCCTCTGTCGCGCACTGGCCCCTCGGTCGGAGCTCGTGCGCATGCAGGGCTGGCACGTACACTGCGGCTGGCTTCGCTTGTCGTAACGGGGCTGTGGGCGTTTCACTTGGTTCGCGACAGCTGCAATGCACAGAGTATATTAGTGTGCATAGCACTCGAGCGCTGGCAGTTTCTGTGGCAATATGTAACGAATGTTACATTGCTACAACTGCGGATAGTCAAAACTTCAAACAAAGCTGGAGTTGCCCGAACACGAGGCTGCGCTCAGCGAATCAGGCAGTATCGTAATTGCCGGTGAATTTTTTAATTTGTCGTAGCTTAAGTCGTCGCTTCAGTTGTTCATCAGTACAACATATTCTGCACGTAAAAATCCGTTTGAGGGGCATTTTTCCATTGAATGTTTGACTTGTCACTGGCCCATGTGCCAAACTTTAAATGGCTGAAATGAAAAAGAAGCGGGCATAAACAGCCTCCTGTAAAATAGCTGCCAACAGGACGACCCGGGGACCTAAGCCAAGCTCTTGAAAAATACCCTGGGCCGGTCCCAGGGGGGGCTCAGCCCCCCCATGATGCAGTCCGGGGGGGCCCAAGCCCCCCAGCCCCCCCGTACTCTCCGCCTATGGTATCACGTGTATGTGATATGCACTTTCATGAGGAAGACATCCTGAAGACTTTCACTCACATGGTCAATGGTAAGAATTAAGGTTGTAATCGTCAGCGGAAAGGAGACTCGATCATCGAAGGATGCGCCCCAAAGATATTCCGGAACGTGCCTTGATTTGAGTGAGTCTAAAAATTGTGCTGTAAATAATTTTTTACAGTTAACTAAAGCTGTTTTGATAAAGTTTAATACTTGAGACTAAATAAGTTGTGCCGTTTGTGTGCATCACACCATACATGTAATATCGGAAAAGTTGTTTCTCTGCATTGCGTGCGTGAAATAAATACAATTTTTCTTTCTGTAGCAGGACTGAAATTGTGGCGTGCAGTGCACACACGGCAATTTTACCACTGCATAATTGCAAGTAACGACAGCCGCGGTACAAAGTGAAAACTCCTTACTTAAAGAAAGTTATAGTGAAGATTTATCGGAAAGAAAACAGCGGAAAAAAAAAAAGACGGAGCGCCAGAAAAAGGATTAAACAAACAAACAGCGCTGACTTACAAAAAAAATTTATTCGTTGACATCGCGCAATACCTGCACAGTCCACAACGAAAAGAAATAAGTACCAACATGCCCAAGTATCCACTTTTCCACTTTAGCTAAATAACTACGCTACGGGAATGCGCCATATAGTTAATTTCTGTAATGGACAGACTCGCAAGTTATGTTATCAAGCATGAGTTATCGTGGGCAGTCTAGAAAGTCATAGCTTTAGTGACTTTTTCTACCGCTGCTAAATATTACTCAGTTTTAAGTTGCAGCGATAGCGCAACGAAAAATCTCGATAATATACAGTCGGAGAGTAAACAACGGAGCCCTTTCTGAACGGCTGCCCCGGCGTCTTGCCACGCAGACTACGCATTTTCGTCTGCTAGCGGAAGCTTGTTGCGCCGCCAGCGCCACCAAACCGGAAGCTGCCCCGGCGCCGCGCGACGGGTTGGCTGACGCGGGGAGTTTTGCAACTTACCTAGTTCTATATTACCTAGTTCTATAAACGTTGAGTGTAGCTGTATATAAGTGCGGCAAAGTTTTTCCGCCTCAGCGTATAGAGTTCGTTTGCGAAGACGACAGGGGCCTGGCTGTCACATTTTTATTTTAAAAATCTGTATTGTCTAAAAAAAAGCACCCTGTATACAGCGTGCCTCATAATCATATCGTGTATTTTTTATAATGTGGTAACGCAAAAAAAAAAAAACAGGACACAAAGAAACAGTAGCGCTTTGTGTGTGTCGTCGTGTGACTTTCTTGTGTCCTGAAGGAAAGAAGATGACTCTTAAGGGCTCGTTTTCTTTGTTAGACACAATATTATTGAGAACTAACAGACAATAACGCCAAGGAAAGTATAGGGGATGTTATCTGTAGTATTTAGAATATAAATGTGAAGAAAGTAAAGTGGACGAAAAGATAACTTGCCGCCGGCAGGGACCGAACCTGCGACCTTCGAATAACGCGTCCGATGCTCTACCACTGAGCTACGGCGGCGGTCATCCTCCCGTCCACTTTATGGGGTATATATGTGCATTTAAACCTTGGAGTGTTAGTCAGCGCCAATCGCAGCCATGGCGGCGAGTGTGGAACACTCTTTTTCTGCCTTTCTGGCGTCACGTAGCACGTGATCTTTTTACGAGCTGGCAGCTGAGCAATAATCCCTCGCATACTACCTTAAGACATCAAGTCTGCCAGAACGAGACCCTTGCTATGAATGAAGGAAAGAAGATGACTCTTAAGGGCTCGTTTTCTTTGTTAGACACAATATTATTGAGAACTAACAGACAATAACGCCAAGGAAAGTATAGGGGGTGTTATCTGTAGTATTTAGAATATAAATGTGAAGAAAGTAAAGTGGACGAAAATATGCCATACTACGTATATAACTAGCTCGCTTTGGAACTTTAATTATATTCCGGTTTTGGCACGTGAGAACCCCTGCAATTGTTGGCTTCGTGGTTATCGCAGCTGCCTGCCTAGTATAGAAATGTTGTTGATCTTAATCTCGTCTGTGAAAAAAAATGTTTATAAACACGCGCGCTTTGTTCAGTTGTGCGGCCGCATCAACTTTCTGGCGTCTTATAAGATGTCCTCAGTGCGTGTAAATTCTCGCAACCGGTCACACAGCCAGCTTATGAATATACTTTTGTGTGCCTAGGTAATTGTATACTGGACGGCCACTGGGGGCCACATACCCGCTGCTGCGGCGGGTAAGTGGACATGTCGCTGGGTGCTTGACAATGATGTTTGGCCAAAAAGCGCCATGACTAGGTGCTTGAACAGCGAGTTTAGTGGTTATTGGGGAAGAAGATCGAATTTCTTCGACTTTTGTCAACTCGCCCTCTTTTCATTGGGCGGAACCGCATGTCGTGACTCGTTACCCATATTGCAGCATTAGTGAGACCAGGCGCATTGCTTACAGTTGTTTACAAGTGCCTGTGACTATTTGCTTCATTGACTATCCTTGAAACTTCCGTTTGTGTCCGGTCATTTGAACTTTTCTTTTTTTGGTGCAACGTGGGCCTTTCGTGATTTGTTCATTTCTCTTGTCGCTTTTGAGGTATGTTTGTTTCCCGATTTCCTATTTCGCACGAATTATTTTCCTGTTTACCTCTGTTGCTTTGATACGTCCCGTTAATAACAGCCTTCTAGGCTTCCCTTCGCACAACTGTGAAAACTTGCCGCGTATTTTCTGTTCATTCACTGTTGTTGTCGTGGTTTAGAATTACATACTTGTATCGTATTTGTTGGGAAAAGCTTTTTAGACACGCAAACTGCGTAGTTCGTGCTGCATAATTCTATTAACGCGATAGCGTTAAAGAGCTCGTATCGCAGAAATTGCGCTGTCGGCGTCGGGGCCGTTGGTTGTGAGCGAAAAATCATCATCATGTCCGTGACCGAAAAATCGAAAAAGCTGCAAATAAAATAAATAATAAAAATGTTGGGTCCGAATGAGAATCGAACCCAGGCCGTCTGCGTGGCAAGCAGGTGTTCTACCACACAGCCACGCCTCTTTTTTTTTTTTTTTTTTTTTTTTTGCTTTATTGCCTGCTTCCAGACAGCCACGCCTCTGCTTGGAGCTGCACTGAAAGTAACTTTCATGCTTCCCAAAAATACGCGTCCTGTATACAGGTGTCACAGTACGAGATGTAATATCGCAGTAATATTGCGTGGTACAAGTGTACATTGCCATAGGGCGTCACACCATGCCAATATCATAACGACTTCGTGGTTTAAAGACAGCCACCCATTACAAAAGGCGCACACAATAGTGCGCGTATTCCCTTAAGACCACGTAGTGGGTGCATCGGAACTTCGAAGAAGTTTCTCGCGCATAATTGCTCCTCGTTTAAAGCATGCTACCCATTACATAAGGCACACGCCTTAGTGGGCGCATTCTGTTAAACCCTCGTAGTGTTCGAACTGCGCAGTAGGAACAGAATATCGCTATCGCTTTCAGCTCTTAAAGGCGAAGCTTAAGCGTCCCCCAATTTTTATGTTATCATCTTTATTACTGTAATCGTATTCTTCGAAAGATCCAGAAGTAACTGTCACCACGTGCTGCCACCGGTTACGAAGGTCTTCGGGAAAAAAGAAAAAAAAATCAGTGCATCCCACGCAATGATTTTAAATTACGCGAAAACATAATCTCTGGAAAGCAGTCTGTTCATGCAGAATATATTCATTACCCCTTTTCTGGTGTTCATTGCTCATTTAAACGAAGGGGGAAAAGCCGCAGCCCTTCAACTCACACGAAAAGTGCCGCCAAATTCTAATAACGAAAGACGGCACGTGTGTCGCCACCTCGGGGCCTGGCTGCGATATCGAACGGAGTCGTTCCCTGGCGGAGACTGGCTGAATAACACATGCATGGTCACGGCCGGGCTAGACCGCACGCGCGCTTCTTTTAGCGCGCGCGTGCAGTCTAGCCCGGCCGTGGCATGGTTTGGATGGTGCGCCGTGTCGTCTGCTAGCGATTATTTCCGGCATGGCGTGTGTGGCGCGCATATTCTATGCACATGAAAATACTGTTCGTGGTCTTCGAGTAGTGGTACACACATTTTGGCGTGTTAAGAAGAATGGGGCGTTGCACTGTCGTCTTCTCGATATAGGAAATCAGCTACTGCACTTGTAGAGAGCCAAATCCGTTTGGCGCGTTCCTTCTTGCAGTGTTATAATCTCGCCGTCAGTGCATAAAGCTACAGCCCCCCCCCCCCCCCTGGAAAAAATTCTGGCAATGCACCTGCTGAAAAGAGCCCATCTTTGCACGTTCTAGGTAAAGCTGAAAAATAAAATTAACGACCGTTGGAAGCGTCACTCGATTTATTCGGTAAATTCAGTGTTTAAAGTTCAGCGTATTATTAAACCCAGTATGGGAAATGCGAAGGGATACGTGTTACAGTAGCATGTATTAGCGCGAGACATAAAAGAAAAGGAAACACGACGCACAAGAAGCGCTTTCCTGTCTCTTCTTGTGTGACGCGCTAAGATATATGCTGCTGTTACAGGACACCAGCTCGCCCGAACAGCAGCCTTAACCCATATATGCCCAAACTCAGAAAAAATGGCAAAACAAATATTTTTTTGTCACAAAAAGTGCTGTAGGTGGCGCTATACCCTCAAAAGAAAGCACAAGCTCTTTATTTACTGCCAGGTAAACGCAACGCTGTTTTTCAAGCCGTCCTATACATATAGGACACTGGACATTAGGGGTGCTATGTGCATATGTGGTAAGCCTTGAAACATTTCACGTGCACACCGACATTGCACTTCTTCCTCTCCATAACGTCTTTCACATAAAAGCACGCGATTGTCCGGAGAAAGCGGTCGGCGCGTGACAGCATGAAAAGCAAGCAATGTCTAGGCTTGCACACGTTGAGAATGAGGCCTGCTTGATGTGCTGTAGGTGGCGCTAGCCATCAGCTAAAGAAATAGCGATGTTAGAGTGCATCAAAGAAGCGCCCTATATGTAGGACACTGGGCATATATGGGTTAAGGGTAGTTGCGTTGTCACGTGAATATACGGACGATACAAAGGGCAAATGTTGTAAGTTGCTGCGAGGCTGTTATGAACAGATTTCTCTTGCGTAGTACTTCCTTCACCGATAATTGTATCTTAAGCGTTGTCGCAATCTGAGCAGGGTATAACCAATATCTAGCTACGTACAACCTAGCGAAACCAACAGACAGTGAAGCCAAGGAAAGTATAGGGGCATCATTTCTAGTCTTTAACTGTAATGTGGTAATTACGATAAGAATGTAAAGAAAAATTAAAGTGGACGAAAAGAGAAGTTGCCGCCGGCATAGAGTTTCCTAAAATTAACTAGAGAGGACTCTGGCGCTGCGATCGTTCAGCTACCGTGGGAATGATGGGTAGTACACAAATTTGCCTAGTCTTCGTGCTTGCGGCTTCAAACGTACTTGTGGCTATGTTTATTGCTATGTTTTGGTTTTCTTTCGGATAAAAGAATGGATCGTTGTGAACTTCGTGACCAGGTTTGAATCGCTGAGCCTAAAGAAGTTAAAGTGGCGAAGTGAAACTGCTGACTTTTGCTGAACTTCGTTTTGCGACAAAGCGGATGCAGCCGACGCGGAGCCAAACGAAGCCGAAAGTACGAAGTTTAGACAAATTTGTGTACTACCCATCATTCCCGCGAAGCGGTAACTCCAGGAGGGTGATCCTCGCTCTCATTGGCTAGTTCGATGCAGACGTCACCGCTCCGTATAACATCGCTTTCTGGGGAATTCTAGGGACGGTGCAGCGTCAACCACGAGAGAAATCAAGAGCTCGATTATTCCCTATGATGCCAAGTTTTCCCAGTTTACCTACAGTTCCTGCCGATCCCGCAACAAGTGAGCCTCGCGTTCCCTTCTCCCGAGTTAGCGGAGAGCGATCCTGTTCTCCTGTCGGACGCTCTCGATGGACGGCAGCGAAAGCGCCGGGGCGCGTGCTAGCACCTCCACGAGACTTGACAAGATCTGCACTTTCTGCGACAAGGCTTTTTCAAATGCGAGCAATTTAAAAAGGCACATAAAAAATGTCCATGGAGAAGAGGCCTTGGCAACAGCAAAAACAAAGGAGTAAACAACCGGAGTAAACAACCGGTTAAACTGTGTCGGAAGCAAGGATGAAGTCCTTCAAAGTAAACTGGTCATGAAGCACTTGTTATGTCTGTGCATCATCAGATGCACTACCTTAGACATTTTCTATTGCACTGCGCTACTAGTACTCACGTCTGCAAAATACATATATCGCACATGTCCGCATCTGCCAATAACTTAGACCTAGCACGAGCAAGCGGAATAGCACATACTGAGACAGCGACGGAGCAAGCAAGACAACACATGCTCTCGTGTCGACTTGCTTACACCGGCCCTGCCTCGGTGTGAGCTATTCCGCTTGCGTTATGTATGTACACGAACAAGCCCAAGCTACTCTTTTTGCGTACAAGCATTTCTACGGGACACTTAAAATGTGTGCAGCTTCATGCAATACATGAAGGAAAAAAAAAAACGCAAAACACTTCTCAAACCATTCACGGAAATTACATAGAGTCAGCACACATGACACCAATGAAAATGCCTCAACCTAGCTGTTGCCAGTACATTTGGTTCATAGGCGCTTTCTCAACATATAGCACTTCACATTGCGTTTTCACACCTCACTTGCCTGTATTTCTTTTCCCAAGAGTCGGTTTCAGTGCTAATGAAGACGTGCTTGAAACGGCCTGCCACGTTTTAAGTGGTAACGAATTAACGCAACTTTACTAGCTCGGAAGCTGTGGACACACGCCCATCCCGTTCATGCCTCTCACACACACCCATCACGCACCGCGCGATTGTACTACGTGTTCCGCGTGTTCGGTGGTTGTACCTAAACCGTCCCTAGACACACTCTCTGCTCCTAGGTGAAGATGTACCTAGATGAGCTATCGCTTTGATCACGTGACTTTATGCCCACGTGACCTGAGGATCGTTCTCCTGCATTTACCGCCTCGCATCATTCCCATGCTGGCTGAAGCGTCATGCGTTGCAGCTCCCATAGACACTAGCGCCAGAGTTCCCTCTAGTAAGTATTGTAGGAAACTCTATGGCCGCCGGTAGGAACCGAAGCTACAACCTCGGGATAACGTGTCCGACGCTCTACAAACTCAGCTACAGCGGCGGGCGTCCTCCCGTCTGCTTTATTGGGTATTTTTGTGCATGTAGACCTGGGAGTGTTAGCCAGCGCCGCTCGTAGCCATGACGGCGAGCTTTTTATTTTTATTATTATTATTATTTTTTTTTTTTTGCGTGCAAGCTGGCGTTATCCGGAGGTTGCAGGTTCGGTCCATACCAGCGGCAAGTTGTCTTTTCGTCCACTTTAATTTCTTTGCATTTATATCGTAATTAAGTACCACATTACGGCTAAAAAACTACAATGCGCTTATACTTTCCTTGAGTTCATTGTCTGTTGGTTTCATTAGGTTTAACATTAACAAAAAGAAAAACGAGCCCTTGATCAATACCCTTTTCTTCGTTCATTAGTATCTGTTATGTATCATTCATAGCTCGGCAGTAGTATTGTATGACCCTGAAAAAGCATTTCTATGGGCACGGTTTTGTGTAAGCTTCTCGTGTTAGCATGAAAATGCGGCGGGTGTATAGGTGTCAAGCAGCGTCAGGAGTTCTTATTCCTGGAAAAGGCACATGATGCGCCTCAGAGACAGCAAGAACACTCGAAGCTGGTTGGAGGACGGTGATGCAACGTCCTATACGCTTAGGAGCCGGGACGCGATATTTGCCAAAGTTTTACGCGCCTCTATGTCTCTCTTGGCACTCTGCAATGTTTTGGCTGGACAGTATGGGCGAGAACGAGCGTAGAAATAGAAAGGGTTCAAGCATCAGAACATAAATTGCTCATAAAGATTAGGGCTTGTATACCACACGGTAAAGGGAATCCGAAATGGTCAATACTATCAGCGCAAGAATACCGCTTCAGCCAAGTACGTATACGTATAAGGTACTTGCCTGATAGTATTACCTGTCGAGCATCATAACCATATTTGACACGTATGCGCGCTGAACACACAAGAATTCGTGGCCAGAACAGCTCCCACGTCTCGATACTACCTTTTAATGTACGGCTGAAACTTCACGATTCTCATGCCAGACAGATAGCAGGGTGTTTGGCGTGTTTGTGATAGACTTGCGATGGAAGTTAAAAAAAATGTGCAAAATGTTCTCTCACATCCCGCGCTAATGCAACTGGTGTCCTTGCGCACGTCCCCACACTGTATACATGATAGCTCCTGCACGACGTTCGTTCCGTTCCCACGCTCAGTGCTTACCCTTGCCGACAACGGTAATACTACGCGCCGGCGCCTGGTCGAATGATCCGATTGCATAGTTCATTTTATACAATTGCGGCACGTGGGATGCGTCGGGCTATTGTTTGCATCATAACAAGGTCAAAGCAGCGGTTATGGCCAAGGGGCATTTGAAGTACATCATGCGGTGCCTCCGCGTTCTGGCCTATACATACAGGTGTTTCTTGTTTTTTTTTTTTTTTTTTTTCAAATATAGATTTTCCATTAAAATGCTGCGATAGTCAGGCATCCTCATCGCACACGAACTTCACGACGAGGCGAAAATACTTTGCCCACTTAAAGTTACACTGAAATGATTAATTAAATTATTAAACCCCACATTTCGAGCGCAGGTCTTACGCGCTGCTAGGTTCTTGGTATAAGCACACTGTAACAAAGTGTCTTGTAGAAATTTATTAACATATGGAAAGAGCGCGAAAAGGAAGAAATTACTGCTTTTCTGCAAACTTTCTTTCTTCTGTAATGCCGCAAGGTATGCAGGTATTGCACTTAAAAATCGAAGAAACACCAGCCACATTGAATGTTTACGAGATCATTATAAACAAACAGCATTGTGTACCTAAAATCTAAAGCGAAAAACAAATTTGATCTAGTAAAGAAGATGTCTTACTCTGTATAGACGAGTGGGTTCCACTCGCCGTAGCTCGTCAAATGCCCGGCTGTAACACACTCCCAAATTTACAGTAAAGTAATCCCAAACTTACAGAAGGCTTCGTTACATAGTCTTTTGTCTTTATCCCGAAAGAATCGTCACGTGTTCACATCCCGTGCCTCCTGATCTTCAGCTGAACGGGCAGAGGACCTCACTCTGTGGCAACTACAGCAAGCGCACAATTTATAAGTGGAGCGCTGTATATTTGGTAGTTATGCATAGAAAAATCTAGGGCACAGATGCCGAACGCCTGCAGCTGCAGCGTATAAGGTAATGCTATGCTGACGGAATCGGGTTACTTCTCTAAGACAATGATTTGTTTGTTTGTTTGTTTGTTTGTTTGTTTGTTTGTTTGTTTGTTTGTTTGTTTGTTTGTTTGTTTGTTTGTTTGTTTGTTTGTTTGAGCCACGGAAGTTTTCAGGGGCGTAGCCAGAAATTTTTTTCGGGGGGTGGGGGGTTAACCATACTTTATGTATGTTCGTGCGTGCGTTTGTATGAGTGAAACTGAAAAATTTCGGGGGGGGGGGGGGTTGAAACCCCCCCCCCCCCCCATTGGCTACGCCCCTGGAAGTTTTAACAGGTGGAATTAACCGTGTAAAGAAATTGTGCTGAGAGAGAGAGAGTGAAGACATGTTAAAAATAGGTATGAAAGAATTCTCCTATCGCCCAAGGTGGGCGGCTACCTTAGTCCAGAAAGCCATTCGAGATCGTTGTTTTCCGTGTGTTGAACACTACAGTTATAAAAAGGTACGTACGTAAGTTCAAAAACACTTCAACGTTAGGAGAAGTGGGCTTAAGGCACGTACGCACAATACTTCGGCCTCGCAACAATGTGTGCAGACCCCATATTTGTTAAGCTAATTAAGTGATGATTTGTTTATATTTACCCTTCTTAATATAGATTGACTACGACCTGGCGTATTGAACAGCGTTTATGTATGGTGTACAATTTAACGTTAACCAAGCTTTTTAATTTTTAACGATGTTTTCTCTAATTAGCCAAGTAATTAGTACACTAAAATTGTTTTGGTGGCGTAAGATTACTGAGTGCCGAACACCATGTAGGTCTCATAACCGTATACTATACCTTAACCATAACCGTATACAATAGCTGGGCGTCCCAGCTAACGTTAGCTGGGACACCCTGTCTAGTGAGCTACTGTTTACCATAACCGCGTGCCCATTGCTTATTTCTCTTGCTTGTTTACCCCGGTGGGAATTAGCAGGCTAGATACACACTCTTCGTATACGATCTTCTCGTTTCCCTTCAGTAAAACCTCCTCTTTATCCTGCTCTTTACGTAATTTGAAAGTTAAGTAAATGAAAGTGAGAGAAGGAGAAACGAAATTTTATTTTGTGTACTTGCTGGGGTCTTGGTGTCTTGGCGGCGTCTTCGGCCAGCCGAACTGCCCAGGGTTGGTCCTTTGGGTACGCGCTAAGCAGCATAGCCTCCCACTGCTCGAGCGTGGTTATCGTAAAGGGGCCCTGCAACACTTTTTCAGCGTGTGCATGCGAACGCCTTTGACTTGTGGTGCAGTCCCGCACGGTGCAGTGAATTCACTGCCTCTCTCTCTCTTTTTTTTCTTCTCTTCCCTCCTGAGCTCGGCAACACTGTTTCAGCAAATGGAAAGTTTATTTCATCATCATCATCTCTTCCTTCCTCTCTCTCTCATATTTCTATTCCCCTTCCCTAATACCCCTGTGTATACAACCGGAAGTTTTCTGGTTAACCTCCCCGCCTTCTCCTTTTATCTTTCCTTCCTCCTCCTCCTCGGAAAACGCTGCCGATCGGTACTCGAGGCTCCTGAGAACGCGGCCTGGAATTTACACTTAATTATCAAAGTCAGCTAGAAATCGTTCCCTCTTCTTTCTACAAATGATGACATATACCCAAATGACCGCGCCATAAACTCTAAGTCCACAGCAATTGGCTGATTTGAGCCTCGTGAGCTGCCTAGTAACCGCGGCCGCCGCGGGAGTCCGCCACGTGTCCGCGCTCGGCTCGCGATCGCACTGAAAGTAAGCCGCGCGTTCGAAGAAAAAAAAGAAAAAAGTGCGCAAGGTCATATGACGCGCACGTGACATAACTTCTTTCCCCGTGCCATCCCTCCCTGCTTAGCTTCTAGCGCTCTCGTGGGGAGGAGGTAAGAGAGAAAGCAATTACAACGTGCGACAAATCTCTGTAACTCCGCTCGTACTTTACGGATTCTAAAATTATTTTGCGGTGGTCAATTCGTGAGGCAATAAACTCCTTTAATGAAGCCATTCTATGGTTACTTGGAAAAGTGTTGCAGGGCCCCTTTAAATGTAGGTTGGGGTTTGTGTCGCTGCGGAACATGCCCAGAGGTTGGCGCGAGCCACCCCACAAGCATGGCGTTGTGGTGTATAAACGTCTGGGTAGATGCAACGATACAGCGTGGGCGTGAGTAGTGTCATAATCGCCATGTTGTCGACTGGTGCTTACTTAGTGAATTGTCTGGCGGTGGGTACTTCAGTCTCGCCATACGGTAATGGATGAGGATTTCACCACTTGTAACCATTCTGTATTTCGCGTGGCCGCGCCAGGACTCGACTACCTCGTCTTTGGGTCGTCTGGAGGGTAGCTGCTCCAATGACTGGTGATGCTCCCGGTGGACGATTTCTCGGGCAGCGTCGTGAGCGGCTTCGTTCCCGGCAAGGCCCGAATCGTTCGAATGACCCGGGCCCCGGGGCTCAGGTTAACTGAACTTGGCAGCGACGAGATGGGGATGAGCTTGCGATTATGCGGTTTGCATGCGGTGAGATGAGACCCCTGGTGAAGTGACGGGTAGCCTTCTTGCGGTCGCTAATTATACAAGAGGCGGTAGTCGTTGCGTATAGGCGAAAGCGATGACAGCTTCTTCGAAGCCTGCCAAATTTAGATCTAACCTTCAAATGCTGTAGTTCAACTGAGTGGAGCATTCTGGAAGCAGTGTTCGGGCTCCCGAAGCGGTTGTACAGCATACGTACGACTATGAGTTGTATCTTTTTTTTTTTCGTATTTTCAACGGCAGCTAGCTGTGGGTTGTTCCCAAACCATAGTTGCGTATTTAACGGAAGCTTACTAGAAGTTTGTTTGCCCTTAGCATTAACGCAATCGAAAGGGAGATTAATTTATCTTTGAGAAACCATGGGTTCTTTCTGAAACTTGAACGAATACATATGACATACGTTTGGACCACATTAATGGCAGGTCATCGCCACTCCCGGGTGCTTTAGATGCGTGCTGGGATTGCTGCCGGTAAATATTATGTACAGGACTATGCTTAATATTAATTATTTATCTAAGGTAACACAGTTCACTTCGTCAGCCACCTTCCAGTACATCAGCCAGCCGTGCTATACGTGATCGATCGGGCTGCAATGTCGGTTGTTCTACAAAATGAGCATAACATAAGTAATTCCTAGCACCTGTTAGCAGAACCATGACATGATCTGAAAGAGCGATTGAAGATTGTACAAGTATGTGGAAACCGTAAGCTTCAGGAAATTTTTTTTTTTTCTGTAAACCGGTGCATCGTATCAATACACGTATAACTGAGAACAGCTCTTCGCACAATGTGCACATAGGTGATTCTGCTGTAGTTAAAGGGTATGCAATATGTGCCATAGGTGTAAGCTATTGAAATACTTGCACATATAACCTCATTATATCTATCGCGTATAAATGCATTTCGTGCTCTGAGCCAAGCCTTAATTAGGTGTAGCTTATAGTTTGGTTTAGAACGAACGAAGGGGATTTTTTTTCTGAAGGGGGGGGGGGGACTAATTTCTTTGTTAGACACAAGCAGATGAATGCAACAGACAGTTAAGCCAAAGAAAGCATAGTGGATATTATTTCTTCTTTTTTAACTGTATTGTATATTAAATGGAAGCGGAAATGCTTGATCGAAAGCCCGTGTACTTAGATTTAGGTGCACGTTAAAGAACCCCAGGTGGTCGAAATTTCCGGAGCCATCCACTACGGCGCGTCCCTCATAATCATATCCTCGTTTTGGGACCTTAAACCCCAGCAATTATTACTAACTGTATTGCAATAATTAAGACATAAACTGAAAGCTAACCTCTCTTTTATTGATTCAGTACATTGATATGCAGCGAGTTCGTTATCACAAGGCTTCAGAAGAAAATCGGCACTTCAGTCCCGGATTTAACGAAGCCGAAGCTTTACACTAATGAGTTGCGGAAAGCCTGCGTCGGAAAAATACGTCGAGAATATCAGCCTTTCGTTTAAGACGTAATTGCTAGAGGTGACTCATCCTCACCTGAATAGGTTATCACTGGGCAAGGATTTGAACGATTTTTTTGTTGTTGCTATCTGGACTTCGCTGTAACGTCTGAGACCTTCATCACTTTATCGAGGCCAATTGCGATGCGTTTTTTTGTACCTCCCACATCAACAAAAGCATATACAGGTACTTCGCGTACCAGTGACAATATAGAAGAGCCTCATGCCGTACTATGAAAACCAGGAAGAGATCACAGCTGTACATTATGCTTTAATGTTAAGCGTATGCTCCTCGCTTTTTGAAGTACGCTGGGAATATATACTAGAACGCATAAATTTCTCGTTTTTTTTTGTAGGTGTAAAACCATCGCGGCGTTCATTTCTTGCCGCACAGCCTGCAGCAAAAGTGTTAGTCTTCCACAGTTTCTCCTCTTTGTCTTTTCTCCTACGCTGTTGAAATATGAAAACCCGGGGGGGCACAATTCTTAGCGCCTGATAACACCCCCGCGCAAATACGTACTATGTACTTGCAGTTAGATGCCTCATCAAACGCGAAAATTGACCGTCGGCGTAAACACGAGTGATGCAAACAATCGTCACGTGACGACGTCATCATGACGTGACAGATCACCAAATTTTGTTACCTAATCATGGCGTCATCATGACGTCACATGATATGACGTAATCACAGGGCATCGTCGCTTGGTCAAAGGTGGGCCGATCACGAGGCAGTGCAAAACCAGGTGAGGTGCAGAAAGATTTCGGAGGGGGTCGGGGGAGGATCAATACATCGACTCAGAAGAAAAAGGAGAAGATGGCTTTCGCTTTCGAGTCGCCGTAGGCGAATGCATAAGGTACATTGTGAGTTTTTGTGAATAGACGTTCATTTATAGAGTATTTCTTACAAAACAGCCGCTGTACCTTGTCGAAAAACTTTGACGTCGCTCTCCCTCTCTTGAGATCTTCTCACGTTAGCACGAAGCCCTCAAATGTAGTCTTTGCTCCGGTTAATCACTCCAAGACCTTTGGTCGAGTTGAGCATGATCCCTTTTTTCCTGCTTCAGGTTTTCAGTGCCTTGTTCTCGCAGATGAAATAATTAGTAGAATAACATTTTTATGTCCGTGAGTGAAATTCAAATGGTGACGTTGTGGAGAACCTGGCCCGTGGCGCGCGGCAGGGATGTCCCTGATCTTCAGCCCTATTTATGTCACCATAAGACCCTCCTCTACGTGTGGCATAGCTTAATGTTCCCGCATAAAAAGCTTTCCTCCAAATGAACGAGACGCTGCAGGTCAATGTTACCGAATGTTTAGTCGAGATCTCTCTCTTCGAAGTATTATGATGGTTAAAGGAATGGCGTCTTTCCTGTCCGTCTGCTTCCTTCCGTTAACGTTATTTCGCTGGGAACCCTTACGATATTCCTAACGCAGTACCAACTACCCCAACTTTCTGCACTACATCTCTCTGTTCCTCTGCGACTCTTACAGTTTCTAAAAGTCTACTGTAGGGATTGTCAGTGGATATGGCGTTATCTCTGGGGCTATGCTTGATCTGTCAAGAGGGGGCTTGGCAGTTTGGTACTTTTTGTGGTATACAGTCTCCGCATAAGTCCCGTTTGTTGACACGGTGAATGTTGAATGAGCTGGCGTGTCACGTCGCTATTACGGTGGGACTTTTACACGCCAACAAAGAGCTTTTCGGCGTACAATAAAATGAAACATAATTAAGCTTAAGTCCCAAAATTTTTGTGGCTATAGAACGTGTTGGCTGCCTATGAGCTTTTCGTCATGCCTAGAAAATTTATGCGTTTTCCTTCGCGAGCCGTGCGCTTCGTCTGTGCAGTCTCGTCCTTGTTTAACTTTTCTGCGTTGCTCTTTAAGTGTTAGTCATGCTTTCACATACATTGCTGGAAAAGTAAATGCGTAAATAGTCACGTCGATGCCACTTGAGTGGCATCAGGGGGCATCGACGTGTCTTCAGTGTGGCGCAGGATATAGAGTACCTGCCTACCAATTCAACTACACAGGTTGGTATATGAAGCCATATAGGCAGTATGAACAAATTTCTAGTTTTGATATCTCTTCTCCATAGAGCCTTTTGCACGTGTCCAAAGTGTAATCGGTCACCATCTTGAGCAGCATGATTAAAAAAGCAGCCTAGTCTAGAGATACCGTTTTTGCTCAACAGTCAACGTACGAACACTGCTGCGTTGAGTGTTTGTATTTGCCCGTGTAAAGGTGTCGTGAATTGTTTATAACTTCAACGACGCATTTTAATGACCATCTACGCATACGCTCTAGCTGGAATAGAAAGCATGCTCGGCACGAAGTATGGCCCTGATATCAATCAAAATTTCACCGTAACGAGCATATACCACGAGCACAATGAGTGGCACCTGGTATGTACTGAACGTAAATTCTATAGGCGACCATACTCACCAAACCTTCTTTTACGGATCTGTTGCTCCATGTGCTTCCGGGCGTATCACCTCTAAAAAACCAAGCATAGAAGAAAAAAAAAATGATGTGCCGCAAACAGATTCAAATCGACAATGACAAATGAACAAATGAGACTCAAGACAGCGCTGAATAACAGCGATCTTAGAGACATACCTCTGTGCGTCTGTTCCTCGTGGTGTAATGGCCGGATCTATGGAGCTTGCTTTCGAAGTCGATGACACTGATGGTCACTGCACCGAGTAGCAGGCGGCACCACAAGACACCTGGTGTCCTCTCATCGACAATCAAGGTCCACACTCAAACTCAAAGATGATGAGTACGGTAAAGGAAGCAAAAAAAAAAGAAAAGAAAGCCAGCACTCTTTTTGGGGTATCTCGAGCAGAGAACGTGCGACGACGCGAGTACCTTCGAGCGTCAATGCGTGGTCCCTCCAAACAAAGAGGTGCGCGCAATACCTCGTGAGCCGGTAGGGCAACTTGATAGCGCTGACGTGCGCAATCCGAATGCGGCGAGATGACACGGATGCGTTCCCGCGGAGACGACCCTGGCGTGCACCCTAGCGTGCACAGATAGTCTCTCGCCAGGGACACATGGAAGCTACGCTCCGCTGAGCCCTGTAGCGCGGTGCGAGCACGCGTTCGTCTGTGCAATGCAAGGGACAAAGGATCCGACCGGCACATATGTATGACTATATGCCTCACTACGACCTGGAGGCACCGTGACGTTGATAACCGGGCGAAAGGGCAGGTACGTGTACAGCGTATCGCGTGGCGTTGCATTCGTCTATTTGCGATTTCCCCTGCCTCCTCCGCATCAATTCGAAGAGCGATCGACGCTCACAACACGCTAAGCAGGAACCATAGTAGTTCCTTGCGCGAAGCTGTTGTACTTGAAAAGATGAGAGAACAAAAACAAACCTGCCTGTCACCGTCGGCGTCCATGTCCGGGATGATACCGCGCTATATGTGTCCGTATTTACACTGCCATAAGCGTGCGCAGGGTTCTCCATTAGGGGGAGGGGAGGGGGGCAAGATTCATAGTAGCCCCCCACCCACCCCCATCCCGGTTGCTCGAATTCGAAAGAAAATAAGCTTCGCAAGGATGCAGAAATGAAAATGAAGAGATGTCGTGCTTTTGGTTCCCGGCTTTCCAGGGGTAAAGGTGGGAGTTAGTGAGCAGTTCTTGGAATGCAATATCAGAGGTCCTATATATAGGCCGCCATTATGGTCAAAAACCTGTGTGGAATGACGGGATAGGTCCGACTGAGTAAAGTTGTGGGGCAGACTTCGCGCCCTCCTTTAATGATTGGTGGGGACGGCAGCCACCCCTTTCCCTTCATAGTGTGTGTGTGTGTGTGTGTGCGCATATTATATATATATATATATATATATATATATATATATATATATATATATATATATATATATATATATATATATATATATATATATATATACTGTCCAAAATTCTCAAAAATCAGGGAAATGCGATATTCGTTCGATGCCATCACAATTACTTCTTCTGTAGCCGCAGGCATTTTAGGATGGCTAAAGACATCATTTGGGACAGTAATTCAGTACTCCATTCGAAGAACCATTCCAGCTTTGAGACTTCGAAGAGACGGCCTCTAGCATTTATTTTGGCGTAACGAAATTCAACCAAATTCAACGACGAAATCGAAACCGAAACGCGCAAGAGCGCAACTGCCATCTTCCTCTGAGACGTCCAGAATGAGTGAGCGTCGTTATATCAACAATCAACGGGCTTCGTTGTGTGGGTGTGCGGGCTGGTTTAGCACGCATGGCGTACATACGTTAACAAGCGCGTAAGAACTACACCTCTGTAATCGTTGTCTTGAACAGTGACGTAATTCTGGTCGTCTGCTTGTTGCGCTCATCACTCCGGTTTCGGTTTCGCCGATGAATTTAGTTGAATTTCGTTACGCCACAATGGGGGGAGTACTAGAGGCCGTTTTTAGGGGCGAAGCTCCTTAAGGCGGCACCCGTTCGTCCCTCGTAGTCGTCGTGGTCGTAGTAGTGAGTAACAAGTCTTACGCTTTGACCTCCA
Source organism: Rhipicephalus sanguineus (assembly GCF_013339695.2). Classification (NCBI taxonomy): domain Eukaryota; kingdom Metazoa; phylum Arthropoda; class Arachnida; order Ixodida; family Ixodidae; genus Rhipicephalus; species Rhipicephalus sanguineus. The sequence continues at coordinate 108,475,103 of NC_051176.1, read as the reverse complement.
AGGCGGTGCCGGTGGGAGATTTCTCCTGTGCGTTGTTGAACAATAAAAAATTCGCAGCGTGCGCGTTAACTAAAAGCCGAATTCTTCTGTCTCTCATTCCCCATTAGCAGCCATTGGCATGTTCCAGTAGGAAACGTTAGTAGAAGTAGAAGTGTAAGTGTTAGCTAAAAGCCGACTTCTTCTGTCTCTCATTGCCATTAGCAGCCATTGTTTACCTCCAAGGTAGTGCCTGGTGAGATTTCTCCTGTGCGTGATTAAACAATAAAAATTTTGTTCAAAACGCCGTTGATTGATGAAATAAACCAACGAAAGACGCCAGATGTTTTGTAAAAGCAGAACGAAAGAACGCCAGATGTTTTTCTTAAAGTGCAGTAGTAGTAGTTGCATGTAGCCACCTCGCCCGATCGTCAACGGGCGAGGTGGACCGGCAACGGCGCGAGGACCCTGCCGTACGAGAGTTAAATCACACTAAAAGACATACTTTGCGGGCGATACACTCTAGTGAGCTTTCAACTTTTCGTCTTAATGTACATGATAAAGAAATTATTTCTACGAAAAATGCAAGGCACACCTTGAGCAATATGTTTGGTTTTGGGACGCTAAATGGAACCATGAGGCGATGCGAAGCCGGAGCACTTGCTCGATCGCGTTCCGTTGGCTTTCGTTGGGCATGCTACCGACCTCGCGTCGTGGAACGCGCGTCCTGTCTTCCCTCTAGCCTTGCCTTTAATTCGCACAGGGCGAGCGGGGAATGCGGTCGCTCTTGGCGCTCTTTCGCTCGGGAGCGGACTTCTTCCTTGCATTTCACCGATCACAAGTGATAATGAAGGGACCACGTAAACCAACAGTACAATAAAAGTTTGATGTTTAATATATACACGATGTTTCACACTCTTTATATTATGTACTGGGCGCATTTCACGGAAGAGTTTCACGGTTTACAGATGATTCCCTCCGTAGCTTCGCCCCACTCATCATCATTCACCCCGTGGATATGCTGTGATTTTTTTCGAAATCTCGAAAGCTGGAAAGAGTTCTTCGCATGAAGTACTTCAATGCTCCTATTTGACATAACCAACCTAACTGCACTAATTAAAAATGTTAATTAATTTAACTTTCTTAATTACTGCCCCAAATGATGTATTTAGCCATCTTCAGGTGCCTGCGGCCTGCGGCTACAGAAGTAACTGTGAAGGCATCGAACGAATATCGCATGTTCCTGATTTTTGTATATATATATATATATATATATATATATATATATATATATATATATATATATATATATATATATATATATATATATATATATATATATATATATATATATATATAACTCTCGTTAAATTGGTCATATTTAGCCACAACCTGGTTAATTCGGACGATCCTTTTGGAGCGCGCCAAGCACGAAGAGCCGCAAATGTGCGACGCAAAGGAGCTAAAACGGCGTTCGCGAACAACCGAAACGGCCGCGGGCCTTCAGAAGGCGTGGTCGCCATCCACAACCGCATTGTTGGGGACCAAGGTTTCAGCGTATGCAGCATACTTTTTTCGTTTTTTATTTTACTCGGTGCACGCAACTGTAATGGACGAACGATCAGTTGCTGGTCGTTTTTCCGGCGAAGAAATCATCGTCACGTGCGCGTGGTGGTGTTGGTGGTGGCGGTACGTAATAAGGGATGGGTTCACACCTATGATGTCGGGGCAATGCCAAGTGTGGTTGCAGTGTTGGCTATTCGTTTTTATAGCAATTCAATAAACATTTACTTCGCAAGCTATAGTCAAACCCCGCTCGAGTACGCCGACGACCGCCACTTCTAATATGCACATCATCGCACCGTAGTGTGTACTTCATTGCGATAAAACTGACATATCGCTTTAACGTGGGTGCCGACGTTGCGACGGTCCATGAGCTACCCTATAAAAGCGAGTGTAGTAGACGTGGCTGGCGAGCCCACGATACGTGCTCAACTGCAAAATTTGTGCAAAGGCGTCAATCCACCTTGTAAGCTTGACTCGCCAACTTCACATGAAATCGCTTCCCACAGTGTGTGGGATCTGCCGGATTTTTTATATGTGAGTAGTGTGTTTGTTTGTGTGTGTGTGCATGTGTGTGTGTGCATGTTTGTGTGTGCATGTGTGTGTGTTTCGTACCTCACACACACTGTACCTCAAGTGCGTTCATTAACTTTGTTTGAATTACCCGCACAACGCCCAAGGCACGTTGCTTGGCAACGGCGCAGATACATTTCCCAGAACGCACCAAGTTTCTTTTATAGAAAGCTAAAAAAAGCATTCATGCTATTTTTAAATAGCGTGGGATAATACAAGAAGCTTATGTAAAGAAGGAAACGAACTCGTTGCGTCATAGAGAAATAGAGTGAATAGAGCGCTTTAATTTGAAAACAAGAAACTTTCGGAGACGAAATCGGAACTGCTCATCGCCATAAGCCACGAAAATGTTTGATGGTCGGGTGTTTCTACGTTGTATCAAACACCCGGACCTGTGCTGGAGACGATATTCAGGTACTGTGAATGCAGTGAAGGAAATTTGTTTCTCAACTCCTCGCGAAGTGCCGGCCTGGCGGCGCACATGTGTCGGTATTTTGCCCAATGTTTATACAACTTGTGGATCTAGAAACCTTGATTTTGCCAGTGTCACCGGTGTCACTGGTTGGCCCGTGTCACTGTGGTGTCAGTAAACTCGCGGTTCTCACTGTTTTCCCGGCATCACTACTGCCAGAGCCAGGGTCTACAGCGACGTGCAGCTAGCACAAACGTGGTCAACAGACTGATGCAACACCAACGAAAAACAGCTGCGTACAAGTGTATTGTGTTTTGGCATGTCTGGTGGACAACATTCGTCAACGGCCAGGTGCGTTGCCAGGATTTTATTTTGGGAGGTGGTCCGCGTGTGTGCCTGTATGTCTGCGTGTATGTCTGCCTGTATGATGCGTGTAGACTGCAAATACAGACTGCAAATTTTCGGCGGGACCCACCAGCACCTCTTATTCCTTCTCCCTCGCAAAGTAGCAGCCATAAAGGAAACCACAACCACTTTTAAAACTTGACGGCTGTGATAAGAAAAAGGGAATTCCGTGGGCCACATAGTGCAAACGTGTCACTGCTGTCGTTTCGACACACTCATTTAATATATGTATATATATATTGGGCTGTTTAATGAGCCCAATTCAATACGTAAATGCATCATGGCAGGATATAGAAATATAATTGTGACATAAATGTGCACTTCACAACATTTATTGTACACTGAAACTGCAAGTTAATCATAAACAAATTAAAACTTTTCAACATATGGCAATTTCTGAAGTATGTGTGTGCACATGTATGCATGTCCATATATGTACAAGTCTTTGGCAATTTTTGTAACATATGTGGACAATGTTTTGTGTGTCATAATAAATGTGAGGACATGTTGGTGTTCCATTGATGCCGCAGCATCGTCTTAGTGAGCATAGTAATCAAGCTATTTCAAAGAGCTGCACTATGGCTCTTCTATGCACATATGCAAGTTTAACTTTGGCCAGGATTATCTTACTTTTTTGCAGATGTGTGTATAGCAGATTGTTAAAAATAAAGTTTGCAGTATTTAAAAATATTCTTGAGCATTTTATGTGGTTTTGTTTAATCGCTTTTCGTTCACTGGCAACAGCTGAAAATTTAAGCACACTGGGATTACATGCAGTTATACGTAATTATGCTAAGCAGCCTTCACAAATTTGAAACACTCTAATAGTTCTCAAGGCAATATTCGTTATTTATTCCACACTTGTGCATGCAAAATTAAGGACTACTGCATACAGTGGTCGGACGATGTCCTTGCGAGAATCTTTTAGTCATGCTGTTTTCGGGACATATTTAGGATGCCTGTAGAAGCACGTGAGGAGAGAGCATAGGTCGGCAAGAAATGTGGAACTCACTCAGACTCATTCATGAAATATATTTTGCTTTTAGAGCTCACTCGCACTCAGACTCACGAAGATTTTCTTCATTCGGACTCACTCGGACTCAGACTCACTGAAAATTTTCGCAACCAAACTCACTCGGACTCAAACTCACCAAAATATTGCTCGCTCGGACTCACTCAAACTCAACTCACGGGTCTATCTGAGTCTGGGTGAGTCTGGGTGAGTCTGAGTGAGTCGACTCATGAGTCCATTAGCGTATAATTAACTTTTTCGACCATAGTGTCAATGCTCTTTAGCATCCATATCCCATGTGTTCTACTGCGCGCTTTTTGATCTCATACCTTCGAATACGAGTTATCAGTGGTTACAATCCAGTAAAGACCTCTTTATTGATAGAGATGGCTCACACAGAATCTCTTTATCAAGAACTTCTGGTGAAAGATTTTGTGAAATGGAGGTCAAATCTCCCTCGCCCACCTCCGTAATTCACGCCTCTGGTCAATCAATATTGAGATGGCGTATGAATGCTAGTGCTTTGAAGTATGTGTGAGTAGACGTGAGTATAAACGTGAGTCATCATAAGTCGGATAGTAATGCTGAAGTTGAGTAGATAGGACCATAGGATGGCAAAACAATTTAGAGCTCACTCAGATTCACTCATGAAATATATTTTGCCCTTAGGGCTCACTCGGACTCAGACTCACTAAATTTTTTTTCAACCGGACTCAGTCGGACTCAGACTCACGAAAATATTACTCAGCCTGACTTACTCAGACCCAGACTCACCGCTCGATCCGAGTCTGAGTGAGTCTGAGTGAGTCGACTCATGAGTGAGTTTGCCGACCTATGGGAGAGAGAGAAAGAAATAGAGAAAAAAACTTTATGCTGAACTGCAGGCATATGAATGTGGCCAGCTTCTCTGCAGTGGTTGTTCCTCTCAGTACAAAAGTCCAGAGGCTTAGCTTCACTTTTCACTCCACAGACCAGTCTGAGCTATTCCGCTAGTCAGAGCTGGAAAGCACTGCCTCCCATTGCCGTGCGGTGGGATGTCTAATAGGTGTGTGCTGTGGTGTGCAGGTCCATGCCCATGCCATGTTGTAGAGCATTGTGCATTACTCACAATGTGGACATCTTGAGAACACATCATCTGGTGTATAACGTGGTACAGACTCAAGTGTGGATATGTGATTTGTTTGTAATTTGCACTATACTACAGCTTCCTCTGGTGTGATAGAGTTGTACGGCGGTGGTAATCTTCTTCATGGTAGGCAAGAGTGTTGAAGGATGTGTGTCTGCAGGCTGTTAGTATCAGCTAGGAATGGCGTAGGTCATCTCATCCCTCTCGTGGCTCCCAATATGCATGTGCTCGGGCACAGTCATGTGCCTGCTGAACGCCGCATAAGCTAGGACTCAGGGCCTATAGTCCATACGATGTTTATGTATAGTGGGAGTTGGCGCGCTCCTCTCAGAATGTGCATGAGGATTTGCACACTATGAGGACATGCTGAGGATACCTGGCATATTGTAAGCTGCAGAGCAAAATAGTAGCTCGAACTTAGATGGAACTATGTATAACGTATATGTTCTAAGGGTTTAAATGCCAAATTGTGAGGCATGCCATATTGGAGAACTGCAGATTAATTTTGAGCACCTGGGATCATTAAAATGCCCGTGCCGAATGTACATCTCATGAACATTCTTTAATTTCTTCTCCATTGGAATGTGACTGCTGTGACTGGGATTAAAGCTGTGACCTTCTTCGTATAAAACTTATTAATCCATTTCAATGATTTCATAGCTTTTGCAATTTCCAAACCCTTAAATTTTCTATTTCATGCACGTTACAGTTCATACCAGTTTATCCTAGAAGAGGAAAGCTTGATTGCATAGTGCTGTTAGAAAATAACTAAATGCACTTTCTCCACATGAATGCCCTGCACTTTTCCTCCATTGACTTTTTTTTTGCTTTCGTTACTTTCTTTCTCAGCACAGTAGGAATGCTGGTCAAGGATCTCCAACTACAAGTACTTGGCCGCAGTGAACTGGCAAAGGTTGTGGTGAGTTTGGCAGTTAATGATGCTAGTAATCTGTAGTGCTTTACATTTAAGATCATAGACAGGAATTTCTATGCGCAAACCAAGAACACGGACAATAAAAAGGACACGGACAAGCACACACTCGCAACTTGCTTTTATTAAACCGATGCTTAGCTTCCTAAATCCTCACACATGCGTGCCCTCATGCACCCTCACGCACCCTCATGCATGGCTTTCCTTCTTTTGCGCTGGTTTCGGTGTGTGAGGCTTTGTTGAAAATATTTCGTCATGATCCCACCAGTGTTTCAGAAACAAGCGAAAAGACACAGAGAAAGCGCCCTGTTGTCATTCCGTGTGTGTACAGAGTGGCTCATTCTTTAAAGAATGTGGCCTCTTGCTTTGAAGTTCCTGTAGTGTTTCCGGCTCCTCGGAGGCTGTCATGCATTTGTGCTCGTTTGTCTTGCGCACCAAGTGCTGAGTGTGTCAAGAAACACACAAAAAGCTTTTTTCTGTAGGCGTTGTGTATAGGATTGCCCTAAGTTGCTGCAAGGTGTACATCAGCCAGTCGGGCTGTTGTATAAATGATCACCTAAGAGAGCATGCGCTGTCACTGAGGAATGGCACATGTTCGCATTTGCCACATCATTGCAAGGAGTGCTCGTGTGAACCTTTGCTGAATAGCACACATATTTTACAAAGAAGCAGACGAGGTGGCACGCGAACTGGCAGAGGTGATGTACATTAAGCAACTTGTAGACCAATGTATCGGTGTACTGACTTTGTCTCTGTTTGAAAATGAGTATGTTTTCTTAGCTGATAGGTTGTGATGCATTTTGTGTGTGTGCGTGCGTGTGTGTGTGTGTGTTTAAATGTACACATGCGTGAGGGTTTAGGAAGCTAAGCATCGGTTTAATAAAAGTCAGTTGCGAGCGTGCGCTTGTCCATGTCCTTTCTATCGTCCGTGTTCTTGGTTTACGCCTATGAATTCCTTCCTAGCTATGCACCAACTAGTCCGACAGCAGACATTGTTGAAGATTATAGACAGTAAGCTTTCAATGAGTACACTAGTTTTTTTCTTCACCTTTTTATGTTACATGACTGCAGGCATTACCAAGAATTTGACTTTAGAACCTTAAGGTCAATAAAGCTCATTATTCTGTATACATAAGTGACTAGAAACTAAAGTGGCCATACCTAAATGCAACTGCAGGTAGCACATTCATACCATAGTATGTCCTACCAGCAGTGTGCTTGATTTTTGTGCTTTTGGCCTTTTATAACCTAAGCTGGTCTTACAGCGTACTGCTCAAAATTTCCTGGTGCGCATGCTTTTTAATAAGCATAATCTCGGAGAATAGAAATTGCTTAAGCAGAATGGCTCGAGATGCTCTGTTATGGTGGGAAAATTGTGCGGTATAGAACAGCGTTAAACAACAACATAATATTCAGTGTTATTAAGCACCTCCTTCTCATATACACAATGCTGTTACATTAATGTGCAGTCTGGTAAAACTTCGCAAGAACAGTAAGGTAATAAAAACGGTTAGTCACTTCGAGGACAAAATCATTAATAAGGTAATTGCCACAGTAGGTCGTGTAAGGTCATTCCAAACTTCAGCTGTAGATGGCAAGAAAGAAAATTTTAAGCAGTTTAGAGAAGGCATAAACGGTTTGATATTCAGCAGGTGAGTGCAACGTGTAGCTCTGACCGAAGAGCTCAGGAAGCAAATTGGCATATCACATTAACCTTACTGTTCACGATCCTGTAAAGGGTGAAAATGCATGCCAGTATCCACTTGGGTTTGAGCATGTCAAGCGATAGATTTCATGAGTAAAGTGAAGGTGAGAAAGTTCAGTCATAGCATTGATATGTGAACCTTATTATCAACTTCCTTTGAACTCATTCAAGCTTATTAATATGCACACTACTCAAACCACTACCAGACCACTGAATTATCGCAGACCACTACCGTAACACTGAAGCACATTCCGAATAGGCTGGGCTGGGAAGTCGTAGGCGCTAAACTTGCACGGTTTTGTAGTTCTCTTAAAGGGCCCCTGCTGGTTTGAACATTGCAAACGAACAAGTTTGGTGTGTAAATCAGTCAGTGATGATTGTATCTTCAAATTATGATGCACCTGCATGGTATGAAAGCTGCCAGAATTTAAAATGGAAGGCAGTGCGTGTGCCCTCCCACTTGAGGGAGGTGTGCTTGGCAAGAGCAAAAGCCGCACACACATGTGTGTATGTAGCAGGTGCTCCTTGGAACGTTGCTGACCATGGCCCATGACTTAGGTTCTTCATTCAGTGCAGAGCACGTCCAGTGCTACAAAGCAAAAGAAAAAGAGAAGAAAAGAAAATGGAGGTCAGGCTGGTCATGTGAAGATGACACACTCCTTCAGCTCCGGCATTTGGGAGAACGCAGGGAGGAATGCTGCTGGCTGAAGTAAGTTGAAGCAAGGGAGACAGTGACCATTTTGGCACTGCAGGTTTCATCCTAGAGACATGGTAACAGGACATTTTAATTACTTCTGACTTGTTCAATAAGGAACCAATTCGATATTTTCTTTTGGTAAAACCCTTCCTACCGTACAATTTTGAATGTGTGATCAAAATATGCAACTGAGTCTGGTATGGGGTGGCCTTAAGGTTCTCTTAAAGAAGACATGGGTTATGGATATATTTCCTGTATTTTATGGCCAAACCTGATGAAACTAAATAGATTTGTTTAGTTTTTCATGCTGATTTCAAATATGCAATAATTTGTCTTGTAGGTGAACTGCTTCAGGGGAGAGACAAAGCTTCTTCTCTCTTGTTTCCAGAGATAATAGGAAAAAAACTGCCCGAAGATTTTTGGTCCCAGAGCACCCATGGTGATGAAGCACAACATTACCAATGTCAGATTAGCTGTATTGCGCGACCATAAGGGGAAAAAAATAACAATAAAAAGTAATAATAAACTAGCTATTGTAGTCCCCTCTGTTAGCCATTAGGAAGTTAGGAGTGGTGCTGCTGACTGGAATGGCGACTCTCCTATAAACATGCTTGCGTACCCATAAAAGCTGAAAAAAAAAAAAACCCCTCCCCGACAAGCGCGTAATAAAGCTGTCACCATGCCATAGCGTCCCTGATTTTTTCTTTGTCTTGCCATAACTGGCGGTACACGTTTTATGTAAATACACTGTTCAATAATCGATTCAATATTCAATATTTTTGGCCACTATTCGGCACTATGCGATTGGAATTCGATTCGAGATGAAATTTCACTATTCGCCAGGGGCGTAGCCAAGGGGGAAGTTAGAAGGATTCAAACCGCCCCCTTAAATTTTCAATTTTGTTTGCGTATGCACGTAGGTCGGCAAAAAATGTGGAGCTCACTCAGACTCACTCGTGAAATAAATTTTGCGCTTAGGGCTCACTCAGACTCAGACTCACCGAAATTTTCCTCAAGCAGACTCACTCGGGCTCAGGCTCACTAAAAATGTTTTCAACCAGACTCACTCGGACTCAAACTCACCATAAAATTACCCACTCGGACTCACTCAGACTCGCGGCTCAATCTGAGTCTGAGTGAGTCGGCTCATGAGTCCATTTGCGCGCATTTAGCTTTTTCGACAATGATGTCATCGCTCTTTAACAGCAATATCTCGCATAATCTGTGCTATACTGGGTGCCTTTTGATCTCGTACCTTTAGATACGAGTTATCAGTGGTTGCAGTCCAGTAACAACATTTTTATTGAAAGAAATTACTTGGAGATATTTAAAGATTAAGAACTTCCCGTGAAATAAATTGCGGGAGTGAAGTCACGGCACCTCGCCAACATAACTCATGCCTGTGATCAATAAATATTGAGTTAGCGTATGAACACTAGTGAGTTGTATGTGTGAGTAGATGCGAGTATGAATGCGAGGCGACATGAGGCTGAGAGTAATGCAGAAGTTGAGTAGTAGTCCCCATAGGTTGGCACAAAAATGTGGAGCTCACTCAGGCTCACTCAAGGAATATATTTTGCACTTAGGGCTCACTCAGACTCTCCAACATTTTTCTCAACCGGACTCACTCGGTCACTAAACTTTATGTCAGCTGGACTCACTCGGACTCAAACTCACCAAAGTACCTGGACTCGCTCAGACTCGCAGCTCAATCTAAGTCTGAGTGAGTCGACTCATGAGTGAGTTTGCCGACCTACGCGTATGTATACACGGACACATACATACACACGCACTAACATACATAAAGTATGGTTGAACCTCCCCCCCCCCCTCCAAAAAAATTTTTTGGCTACGCCCCTGCCATTCACAAACCCTTAATGAAAATCAAGGGTAGGCTTTATATGTGAAAGAATAGCTGTAGATTTCAGTAATCTAATAAAAAAAGCTTTTTTTTTTTGTGATATGTTGATCTGTACAACCCATATCCCTTTTAAAGGGGGGATATGGGTTCTATATGGGTACTATATCCCCACTTAAAAGTGGGATATAGTACACTGGCTCCGGCTTTTTTTGTACACCTCCCAAACAAGTTCGCTAATTCGTGCAGAAGGCTGTGGCGATCACATTCTGTGAATATCACAGCGCTGCGCAGGCACTCCATTTCGAAAAACAATTCCCGTGCCCCTCTCCAGCGTCTGTCCAATCCTCCTTGTATGCACAGTGATGTAATCTTGCCTATGGGCAGCTTTACATTTCACCGGCTTCGTCGATTAGTCCTCTGCACTACGATACGGCTGCCTTGGCCCTGCGATGATGCAGTTTCGGCCATGGATTTACCGCGCTTCTTCACCACACCACTAGGGTGAACCTAGCGCCGCTTGGATGCGAGCGACACATGGAGGAAGCCTTGCTCTGTTGTTGGCTGTGTGGCCACAAGGTAATCACTGACGTCATGTTACGTCACCGAAGTGGGCGTAGTTGCGACAGCGGGCTACGCCTACCCCTCTTGGCTGCCGAGAAGGGAAGGAAGGCAGAGTGAGAAACCGAAACCAGCCGAAGCGAGTTGTTCTGTACCCTGTAACTTCCTTATTACCGCACTTATTCATAAAATTCTTGCAGCAGCATGTTCACATCGTACTAGTGCGCAGTTATAGCTTCATAACACATTTTGGACCGCGGGATTGTTTACTGGCCTTTTAAGGTAAGCCAGTATTCTGAATGCCTTCCTGGAGTCTGAGTCGAATTCAGTTAGTAGGAATTTGAGGTAAAGCATGCATCACAGTAAAAAAAAAAGTGAGATCTTGTTAGGATAACAATGCCAATACCAATTGCAAGTTTTCGCAAATTTTGCAAGTTTTTAAGTGCAGTCTAGAATTTAGCACTTCATGGAGTGAAACTGCTGTTAGCTTACGTGCGGTCACAGATGGAATATCCGTTCTCAGAGACCATGTGCTGTATAAACAACCAGCAATTTGTAGAATTTTGTAGTTTTGAGTATAACGCCACTTTTCAGTTTGTATTGTTTCAATGGTAAAGGACAGGTCTTATTGTGAAACGTTTAATTTCCAACACGCCGCAACCTCGACCTTAGAGCAATGCAACACATGGCCTTGGGTACCAACAAGTGGCTGCTGCAGGTCGTCATGGTCACCTTTGCTGACAGCACCACCAATGGTGAGGCAGCTCAACTTGAAATGACACTCCAGCAGACAGCATAGTTTCTTGGGTTGCTTCTAGTGCTAACCAGACTCGTTCAGCACCTCACAAACTGCATGCAGCCCAGGTAGCCAATGAGAGTGCTACGGTAGACAATGGGTCACCTTTGTATGACATTTACATAGTTAGCATTGGTTAGAAGACATGACATTATTTTACTTGTTAGTTTGTTTTTTTATTGAGTAAAAGCCCAGCGCCTCTAAATCTTAAAGAAGTCCTGGAAAGCACTAGGGTGGCTACAGCAAAATCTCGTTATAAGAGAGACTCGGTTACCAGTGTCACTTGTAATTAAAAAGGTCACGTGCAACGTGATGCTAGCTGGTAAAAAAAAGAGGGTTCCAGACTCGCCGTCATGGATACAAGCGGTGCTGACTAACACTCCCAGGCTTACATGTACAGAAATACCCGATATAGTGGTCGGGAGGACGACCGCCGTTGTAGCTCAATTGGCAGAGCTTTAGATGCATTATCCGAAGGTTGGAGGTTCGGTCCGTGCCGGCGGCAAGTTGTCTTTTCGTACACTTTATGTCATGATTACTATAATACAGTTAAAAGACTACAAGTAACGTCTCCTATACCTTCGTCGGCTTCGCTATCTGTTGGTTTACAATGAGGTTATGTCTAACAAAAAAAAGATGTGCCCTTAAATTCCCCTTCTTTCATTCGCCCAGTTATAAGAGACATTTGAAAATGGCTTGGTTTGTTTTTCTATGTTCACCATCTACATTGCTTACAAAAGACGTGGTTACAAGAGACACTGGTTAGTATGGACAACATTTTTAGGTCTCTAGAGAAGGTTCTTCACTATTTAAAAGAGACACAACCCAGACACACCTATGCAACGTGGCCGAGGTCGTATTACCAGCTGCTAGGTGCTGCGATCTTCATTTCCTTGGCTCAATTCTGTTCCATTCCACTGCTGGATGTCATTCCTAGCATGGTTGTGACTGCAAATTGCATTGAACTTTCTGTCATTATGCTTTCATAATCAGTGTTGCTCTCTCATGCCGACTCTGTCACAGAGTACCATCAAGCTGTATTTTTATCACAGCGTCCGTGGCGCTGGTCACTTTGTATGCCAGTGGAATATAAGAGCTCCTCAAAGGTATATTGTGAGCAACACGGAAGCTTGCAAAGTGAAGTGCTTTACCTCCAAAAGTTGGGAAGGAAGTTATTACAAACTATTATGAATGACTTTTTAAAAACATCCTGAGAAATTTACTGTAAGTGTGTGTGCACACGTTGATGCTGATGTATAATAAAGGGATCTATTCCAACTCCTCAGTGTTTCTAGAATTTTTTATTACAAGAGACCCTGGTTCCAAGAAACATGTTTCCAGGGTCCCTTGAGTGTCTCTGGTAATGAGGTTTTACATGTAATTTATTACTAATATAATACTTGTTGCTGTAAACTAGTCTGTGCCCAGGAGGTTGATCAGATATGACATTATAATACACTGACTAGCTCTGCTCCTGCCATAACTGCGACAACCATACACAAGCCGTACACCCCCGTTGCTGTTTTCATTCCTCCCGGCATAGTATTTACTATGCCATAGTACTATGAATATCATCCTTAGAGGGTTAACTCTAAGGATCGTATTCATAGTAGCCGAATCTTTCACCAAATGCAGAACAAAAGGATGCTAAAGAAATGGGGACACAAGCAAGAGGCACACAGGACAGGCGCTCTTGCTAAAGTGTCCCTTGCTTGCTTGCCCGTTTCTTTAGTGCTTTTAGCGCTCCTTTGTTCCGCATCAAGTATGAGCTAACTTGCCTAGAAACATGTTTTAGTTTCACCGAAGCCTCAGGGTCGGGCTATAATTAACTAAGATGTCTAGCAGTGACCTTCTCCTTCAGCTCCCCAAGAAACATAAGTACGAAAAGCTTGGCAGTCTTGTAGTATTTGGCGACATACCAATATCTGTCTCACCACATCGATCAATGAATAGTTCATGCAGAGTCATGTCGGAAGCAGATCTCATTGACTTGTCTAAAGCTGAACTCCTAGAGGGATGGAAAGAGCAAACTGTCGCCGATGTCATACGAATCATTATTGGATGGGACAACAAGGACATCCCAACCATGCATCTTATTCTTACATTCACATCTAGTGTTCTCCCCCAGACCATCAAAACATCATACATTAAGTTAACTGTCAGACATTACATTCCAAACCCCAGATGTTGTTTCCACTGGCAGAGATTTGGCCATGGCTTACAGAGCTGCCGTGGTCAACAAACTCGTGCTAAATGTGGACTACAAGGCCATCCTTCAGACAATTGTGTTGGCACGCCTCACTGTGTAAACTGTAAGTGACGATGCAGCATACACGCTCTTATTCAAACTTGAAAGCAGAAAAAGACATAATCACTGTGATGTTCACAGAAAACATTTCATTTAAGGACACGTAGAAGGTGCTCACCTTTTTACAGCATAGCCTATGCTGACACGGCATGTCGGGGGGCAGCGTCGCACCGGCCTCCGCCACTAGCCCAGCATGCGCAGAGCGAGCTGTTGTTGTGCCTCCCACCCCCATGGTGGAGGCAGTTAAGTCTGCTCCACCCAACCTGCAACTAATCCTGGCAACTCTAGGGTCACTGGCACCACAACAGCTCTCGGCAACAGCCTGCGCTGTGCAAAGCAAAAGCGCAGGACTGCGACATACTCCCACAGTTTGCGCAGTCAGGACTGCCCCACCATCTCAAGCCACTGCTGGCCCCTGCTGGTGCTGCCAAAAGCCAGCACAGCACAGACCCAAAGGCAATGCCATCGACCTCTGGGTTGGTGGGCACAAAGGTCTTGTCTTCATAGGTGAGACTTTCAAGGAAAACTTCTTACTCAAAATGATGTGTGTCTGACGCTCCACAAGAGACAATAGACACTACACCCATCCTGACGGCGTATCAAGTACCTAACGAGCAGTGAGGCTCCCTCGACCATTTAAGAAAGAACAAATCCCACGTCACAGTGCCTGGAAAGGGCTCTAAGCTAAATTGCCTTCTCATCTCTCATATATACACAGCACAAACTTGCAGTCAACATGGACACTATATTGCAGTTGAAAGTCAGAGGTCTCCTACTCTTGCATGAATTCATTCCAAAGGTGCTGTGTGTACAGGAGGCTCATCTGAATTCTAATCTCGTGAACTTTCAACATTTATATGCTGTTTTCTGCAAAGATCGCAGTAATGCTACCGCATCATCAGGAGGTGTTGCCATTATACTGAGTAAAAAAGTTGCAAGTAGACAATTCAAACGCCCTTTTGGGTAGCGGCCGTTCAAGTCATACTTTTAAATAAACTCATTACAATCTGCTCTTTGTACATACCATCACATTATCAGCTCCACAAATGTGAATTCCGATCATTAGTAGACGAACTTCCGGAACCATATCTGGTTCTTGGAGATTTCAACGCACACAGTACTCTGTGGATTGATTCTCACTGTGATGCATGAGTTAGTCTAATTGAACAGTTTCTTTCTTCTTCTGGTGCATGCCTCTTGAATACGAAGGAGCCCACATACTATAGCCTTGCAAGCAAATCATACTCCTCTATAGATGCTGGCATTACATTTCAGGTAATTATACCCTTTATTAAATGGAATGTTATTAAAGGGGCTCTCCAACACTTTTCTTGAAGCGCCTACATCACTGCCAACCGAACGCGTAGTGGCGCTCGCCAGAACTATTGCGGGCGGAAATGACGAAGTAGAGCGCTGACCTATGATTGGATAAATGTAACGTCAGATGTGATCGCGGCATTGCATTAAAAAAGGGATTAGTATTGGGTTTTGTCTTTCTTTAGCATGCTTTTTCATTGAACGGCAAATAGACCAACGATCTTAGACTTTTTCAACTTGAAAAATGCAGCGCTCAGCAAAAATTGCGCCGAACGCCATGGAGCTGGTGGAAATGCGCTGGGGACGCTCCAGGCGCCGTTGTGTGAAAAAACTGAAGGGGGAAAAAAATGTCAGAGCGTTGATAAAGACGCCGTTGCAACAAAAAAGCTAACTGAAAAAAATGTGTGGTTTACTCTTTAAGCACCACATTGTTTGTTACTATCGCATCGCTGTCATCATTACATTGGAAAGAACGGCCAAAATGGCACACAAGCTTCCAGTACGTAAGAGCTTTGAGCTCATTTCATTGGGGCACTGTCAAACGTGAGAGAGCGAGTGAAATATGGTCAGGTGACCCCGCTGAGATTGAGTGGAGGGTGGGCATCCTTTTTATTGTATTTTGAATTTTCTAGGCTGAATAACTTCAGACTGCATACCCCTATCGCTGCCGTTCTTGCTGCACTAATCTCTACAGCCTTCAGTCGACACAACCCGCAAGTAAAAAATGTAAAACAATGAGGTCTTGAAAAGTGTTGGAGGGCCCCTTTAATAATTCATATGGAAATGACCACTTCCCAATAGTGCTGAGCACAGAGAAAGAGAAGGAATTCTCACCACAGCCCCCATGGTGGAAGGTTGACTCAGCAAGTTGGGAACAATTCCAAAATCTTTCTCTGATATCATGGGCTGATATGTGTGTGATAAGCATAGATGCTACTGTTGATTACAGCTTTTCTGATTGATGCTGCTTCTGAATGTATCCCTGAGGCAAGTGGTTTGGTTTGCAAGCGGCATCTTTTTTGGTGGAACAATGAGTGACGAAACACGCGCAAGAAAGAAAACAGAAAGCATGGAAGTTGATTCACGATTCTCCAACAGCGGAGAATCTAATCAATTTTAAGCATGTAAAATTGGGGGGATAGAAGAGAGAGCTGACAAAAGTTTATATCAGACATCAAATTTTACACAGATGAGCTGAAATCTGAAGTAGAGTTATAAGGGTAATAGGCCGACAAACATCTTCACTTCTTTTGGTAATTACTGAGGGAGAGAGCTTGGAAGGGCAAGCTAACTACCTGGGTGTACATTTCCAACACGTATCCAGCTCGAGACATTATTCTGAAAATTTTCGAAGGTACAAAACACGAATACATAGAATGACAGAAGCTATAACAAAAATGTACAAAACATATGGCATACAACCAACCATTCTTCTTAGCAGAGCTGCAGGGAGGACTGAACTGTTGCAGCAAATCTGCCTCAGGTTCTGGTCATATAATATATCAAATGTTGAAACATCAACGTTCCGAAACACAAAAAGTTACAGCATATCCACGGGTGAATGATGAAGAGCTTGGGCGAAGCTCCTGAAGCAATCATGGTCTCGGGATCCGCTTCTCGTCGAGCACGTTTCGCAGCGGTGTCCTTGGCGTGCACCGTCTCGGGATCCGCCTGGCTGCCGCCAAGCGAGCGCCCGCCGCTGCGCATCGTTCTTGCTCCACCAACGATCCGACACATACGGCGACGATCCAGGAGAATGAGAGAGGCGCTCGCTCCCCGCGCATCCCCGCGCAGCCCGCGCAGCAGCCAATCGGAGAGCAGAGACACTTCTAGCGCCATCTAGTGTCAATTCACACAAGCGCCATATTGCACACAATTCTATTGGACCAATGCCATCTAGGGAATGAGACGAGAAATGGTGATGACGACACACGTTGTGTACAGCGCCATCTAGAGTATCGTCCCTGAACTGCAGTTTGTATGTACTTCTATGAGACAGCGCCATCTATTGCATTATACGGGAGATACTGCCATTTACGCTGGTAACGCCGGACAACGGAGACGTGACAAGGTTAGACTAAGAGGAGCTACGCCCCTAAAACCCCTCCTTTCCATCTACAATGCCATACAGTCTTCCAGTGAGGTCCCCTCTCCTTGGAAAAATGTCTATATTATAATTTTGATTATGAAATGGAGCAAGGATTCATGTTCTCTTTCAAGTTACAGGCCTCTAGGACTAACAAGCTATGCTAGTTGTCCGGAGATGCATTACGCTATTCTTATGCAGCCGTCAGTCCGTCCTGTTCGGAGTGTGACATTCTGCACCCTTACATAAGCATCTTTACAGCAGAGGCTTACGCTCTTTTGTTGGCTGTTAAACACATCAGAGACGTAAAGATAGCAAGGGCAGTTATGTACGTACACGGACTCCTTGAGTGTCGTTGAGGTGTTAAAATCACTCAAAATGCACAAAAATCCTGTGCTTGTATCACTTTATTCTCTCCTGTGCACTGTTTATGCCTCGGTCCAGCACGTTGTAGTGTGCTGGGCACCATGGCACAGGGGAATCGAAGGAAACGTACTGGCAGACCAACTTGCCACATACACCGAGACAAAAACGGGCATTTCTTCCATACCTGTCCTGTTTCTGCACATAAAATCTTATCTACGCAAATGACTCCCCAGAAATGTTCCACCTGGTAAGACTTTTGGTTCGATAATTCAGCTCGAAGTGGATGAATATCCACAGGAACTTTGTCAGTTTCTGGCTGGAATTTGGCCATATTCCAGCTGAACATTCATCGATTTCGAGCTGAGTTATAGTGCTATAGCTGAATTATCAAGCTGGAAGTCTTTCCAGCAGTTGTTCTTCAGAAGAATTGATCATTTTCTGCTTTCTTGCTGCGATTTCCCACTGTATGCATAATATATTCCCCAAATTGTCGTCGAAAAATAGGCCCTTTGCATAATTCTCAAGCATGCTTCTCTGCACTATCCATTTGTTCAACTAGTGGCAGTGCTGGTCATGGTTGAAATAAAGACAAACAGCCAGCTACACATATGCCAGGGCTCGTCTCTTGCCCAGGGTTTCATCGTGAGAGTGGCATCTAGATTATTCATGTCATAATATAAGCAAACTGTGCTTGGACATGCCGTTTGCAAAAGTGAGTACACCATCGATACTTGGGCAAATGGTCTCAAGGAAAGCTTGCTTCACAATTATGAAACAGGCCTCTGTGGAACACATAGCACAAGTCACAGTGTGAGCTGGAGGAGCAGCTTTCTAAGAACCCATCAAACACTCTTTTTAGGATGCTTACTGCAAGTATTAAGCATAGAAAGTATCAGCTTAATGTGCATGTATTTATCAGCAGGTGTGCTTTGTGATCCAAAAAATATGTGGCGAAGGATATTCAATTTGACACTGCAGACACTTTGTTGTTTATATGCACAGAGTCCAAATGAGGCCTTGGCATGATCGTGGCTAACAAGGTCGTGGTATAGTCTGTTCGCTGCTGTGGAGGCTGTAATAGTGCCCGTGGTAGCCAGATTCAATCTCTCATTGTCCTAATGTCCACTGCAATTCCTTTGGGTTCTAGCCACAGGATCATGTAAGACCATTCTATCTGCTTGCCACAATTTCATTCATACATCACCAAAATAGTGCTGCTAGCTGTGCCTATGTCGGAGTGTGTGTTTTTTGTATTGCACGGCCACATTTTACATTCATTGTGTACTCTGTTTCCCTTTTCTGTTTCAGTTTGTGTGAAGGTAATGCCTGTTTCTATGCGACCAATTCCCTTCGTTGGTAAGAGTCATATTTTGAGGCAGGCCACATCAACAACAGTGGCAGTGTCAACTGCTGCTACCACAGCACATGAGTTTAGAGCCGGAAAACTCAGTGATATACTACACACACACGCACACACCCACACGCACACACACACTAATATATTTATATGTCACTGCCTGTTTAGCTGCACCCAGGTACCACTGCTCCGAAATAAGTACTTATTATTTAGGCTACACATGTACTAGTAATGTACCACAGATTCCAATGTTTGTCATAGGATGATAGAAGCATTGCCTCGTCTTTTCTGCAGTGCATTCACCGTGTCGACAAAAGCCTTGATGAAACACTGTGTAGGGCTTTCAATTAGTTGCTCCATCTCATGCAGCAAATTTTTGCCTTGCAACTGTTCTGGTTCAATGCCACACTACATATGCCAGACACATGTTGTCAAGGGCCAGTTACACAACTCCGAGATGATGTGGAGACACTAATTTGTGAGCTGGACTCACATTAATGTGATACTGGCACTACTGGTGTAAACACTCACTTCTAGGCAGACACTTTTTCTGTGCTCCGGCCTGGTAGGTGCAGAATGATTGCATGCACTTCTCCGTGATGTAGTAACTATACCTTGAATAATTTACTTTAACCAGTACTCCCATACACATCATTGCTGTACGGGTTCGTTATCTTTCTTATGCCTTAGTAGTAGTACCCTCTCTTCCTTTTCCCTCCTTTATTTAGTATGAAAACTGTGTACCACTCTCCAGAAAATACAAGCAAGTTCAGGCAACAAAGAACAGTGTACTTGGGTTATTCTGACCACACCACCATAACCAAATGTGGCAAGCTTTGCGTAAAACATGATGTCGTTTAACTGTGGTCTTCTCTCGCTATACTCAGTTGTAAAAGACACATCGGCCCATTTTTGTGCTGAGAGCACACAGTACATGTGGCATTGCAGAAATACACTCAAAACACTGAATAGCTGCTGCTAAATGCCAGTGCCAAATATTGATGGTGCTTATGTGCTAGAATAAGCAGAACATAAATGTGACAGGTAGCTGTATCAGGCAAGTCAGCACTTTTGTAAATCTTCTGTCATATATGCACTCATTTTTCTTGACTCTCACTCTATTCAGTGGATCAAGTGCTGATGAGGCTGTTGGCTACCTGTTGTGGTGGTGTATGCTGCACCCATAGCATTTCCGCTGATTGAGAGCTGGCTATAAACTATGAGTAGGGTGGGCGAATATTCGAAAATTCGAAGTGAAGCATATTAAAAATCTAGAAACCACTTCTAATCGGACGTTGACTGTGTCTTGGGCCAAGACACAGTCAACATTCAATTGGAAGGGGTCCCTAGATTTTCCATATGCTTCACCTCATCACACCCCGGTATTGCGGCAAAGCTGCCTTTCAAGCTCCGTTACGGTCGATCTTCGTCAAGACACAGTCAACGTCCGATTGGAAGTGGTCCCTAGATTTTTAATATGCTTCACCTCGTCACACCCCGCTATTATGGCAAAGCTGCCTTTCAATCTCCGCTACGGTCGCAAATGTATCAACTCAAGAAAACGCTGGTTCCAACATGGAGATGAAAGATGTGACAGAGTTGGGGTCTCAATTAATGCTGTTTTGGGCCTGAAATTTGGGCAGGAAGTCCGAAAAATCGGATGCCGAAGTTTTTTAGCATCCAAAATTTCAGATGTTCTTATATATATCGACGTCTACGAGGCAGATTTGGAACTCCGGACTTGAAGGAAGCACACCCTTGTCCGCCACATCAGTTGGGCTTCCACAGAAGTTGAAAGAGGAGAGGCTGAGGAAATGGGCATCTTTGCCTACCACGTGCTGTCGGCAACACTTTGGTTACACCAAATCATGTACATAAATAGAATTCGGCCTCTACATTGCCTCATTCTTGATAAGACAACTATGAAACACCACCCCGCCAGTCCTTCATCGACCTAGCGAAAAGAAACACTTTCATGTTGCTATCTCATAATAGTATGCTTAGGAATCCTCTCTAACTTTTCTTTTTCTGCAATTTCGCTTCGAAGTATTCGAAAAATATTCTAGCAGTATTCGAGAAATATTCGAATTCGCTTTGCACCCAAAATTTTGCTTTTCGCACAGCTCTGAGTATCCAGCAATCATATACACATTTTCCACTTTATTAACAGAGCATGCCGGAACAACGTCTTTGGCACATTGGAGAGCACCAGATGACCAATCACCATGGGACTGAGTAGGATTGAAAAGTGGGTGAGTTTTGCCTCTACCAGCTATGCATCATGGGACACCATCAGACCTGCCTACTGCCAGCTACAAAAGCGAGCCTCTGAACACCCACAGGGGCGCATCACTCTTCTTGGCCGACACTCACTCTGTTCAGTGCACCAGGTTGGTCACTTAAGTCACTAGTCACTCAAGGTGCTTTAAAACTAGTAACATCATGCCTTTTCTAGTGCCCTGTCTCATTAACCCCTTAAACGCTTATGACGACCTGAGCTCGTCATGAGCTAACGTCACTTTTTTGCTTATGACAACCTGTGCTCGTCATGACTCTTCAGCAATGTTTCAAGAGGCTTTTGGTGAGCCCAACTCGCCAAATGGTGTTTTCCTATTTAAAACATAGATGGCAGCACGGGTTCTGTGATTGGCGCTTTTATTGAATGAGAGTCCGTACACTAAACGACGAAATGCGCGCCTTGAGTTTCTCATGCTTTATGAACGAACATCTTGTGGTGCTGAGCTTTGAACGCTACCACAAGGATGGTAGGCTCATCTTGTTTGTATTGAACTATTGAGGAATAGTACCATATTTACTCGAATCTAGGCTGGCCCCGATTCTAAGCCGATCCCTGAAATTTGCAAGGCCAGAAAAAAAAAAAAACTTAATCATTGTACTCGAATCTAAGCCGACTCCCCCACTTTCGCACTCGTTTTTTCGAAAAAAACATCGGCTTAGATTCGAATAAATACGGTACATTTTGTCTACAGGATGTCAAATGGAACCCTTACTTTCTGGAGTTGCTGAAATTTCTTTCGGAAAACACATCAAATGCCCCAGGTAGGGGGTATTACCAGTCCCGCAGCCACGGGATGGGGGGTGGGGGGCTAGGGTCCCTGGCACACCTCACTCACCCCCCCCCCTAAATTCTGATGGTGGGGGGTGTTTTACCAAATATAAATAAAAAAAAATACTAGGTGTTTTTCAAGGCCTTCTGCAAGTGCCCCCATGGTATAAAATATGACGAATAAAGCATTTTTATCTGTCGTAAAATGTTTTTGCAAGTATTTTTCTGTTTTGAACATGTTACTGAAACATTTCATGTCATAAAAAGATTTGTCAATTCTCGAACAATTTTTCATAATTTAATTGGCATTTAAGGGGTTAACAGAAAGCAGTTTATCTGTACCTGCATTACTTTTGCTTGCTAGTGTGCAGCTATTGTGGTGAATTTTTTGTTATTTGAGGGCTGTTTTCTGCTTTCACAGGTGCAATCGTGTTTGTCTTGCATTGCAGAGTTGAACCTCGACCCCATGGTTGCAACTGGGCATGAACAGATTTATAAGGTTGAAGCAATACTTATGGAACTACAGTTTAGGCAGACAACTGTGCTTGAAAAGTTGTTAAACATTGCAACAACTCAATATGAACTTCAGAAAAAGCTAGGTAATGTGATTTCTGAAATAGTGGTCCTTGAAGCGACTTACTGCATGTGAAAAAACAGACAAGAAGCTTTTTAACACAATAAGTGACTTAGAAAACAGGAGCCCAAGTTCTCACTTGGAATTTTTTGGTATACCAGATGTATGTCCTTGGGAAACCTGGGAACAGTCTGAAAATCTTGTCCAATCTGTTTGTAATGACGTGCTACCCACGAAACACGAAACCTCTATAAAACGTTTTATAGAGGTATATAGAGGCTTTAAAAGTTTTAAAGATGTTTTATAGAAGTTTTGTGTTCCATGGGCAAAGCTTAGCAGCATATCAAATGAAAGGGCTCACCGGCTGGGAACCTACGATATAGAAAGCACCCATCCTATTTATGCTAGTTTTTCCAAGTGTTAATCAAGGGAAACTGTACTACAAAATGCATTCAAGTTTAACGAGATGTCGTATAGTGTCTGAAGAGTTCAGCAAGGCAGTTCAAGAAAACACCAGCAACTTTGGAAGTATGTCAAAAAAAAAATTGACAGAACAAGGAAAATGAAGTGCATTTGAAGGAAATGATATATATATACATATTGATAATCAGTGGTTAGGCATTCGTGTGCAGTGCTGGCTTTTCAAAAATTGCTCAATCAATAATGACATGTTAAACTTTTAGCTCGAAAAGGAATACAAATGAAAAAATTTCCACCAATGCCATTGATGGCTACTGTTACAGTAAAAAAAAATGTCAATGAATTTGCAATTTTTGTTAAAACGATGAAAGCATGAATGATTGTTTTGGGTATGGACTCCCAAGTTGGGGCTTGGTGATGCCGTATCTGATGTAGAAGTATTTCTGCCTGGATTTATAAAATATAGCAAATATAGAAAGAGGCATGGTGGTGGCATCCATTTAATCTCAAGTAGCCTTCCCAGCCTAGAAGTTGTTCTTGAAAATGGAGCTGAATCAGTGTGGTGCTCTGTTCAATGTACTCAGGGGAACAATGAAGTTCTTAGGGGCATTTTACTGCTCACCTGATTGATAATGAACCGATAACTCAGCTGGGCAATGTGCTGTAGCATATCCCTGAAGGCATGCTATTGGGAGGGAGTTTCAGTTTGCCTGGCGTTAAGTGGAATGCTGATAACACAGCTGAACAGAGAGCTGTGCTCATTCTGCCTTTTCTGAATTCATAAACGTCTATGGTTTGCAACAATGTGTACATGAGCTAACTAAGCTTGGTGCTATTCTGAATCTCTTGTTGAGCAGTGATCAAAATGTTATTGCTCATAAAGGTGGATGTCCTGAAATTGGTGACCCCAGTGCAGTTACTGTAGAATGGCAAGCTTATGGAATATTTTCACGTGCGGTGTCTTCATGCACGCATGAGGGAACTTCAGTGCTATCTCCAACGAGCTCACTTTCTTTATCAAACTTTCTTGTGTCTCTTGGACATGTGCGAGCACGCTGTATTATGACCTACTTTTTACAGCATGATAACTGAGCTGGTGAAGAGTCCCATGGACCTACAAAGTGTCCAAAATTCAGAAAGAGGCACAAACCTTCATTTCACACAGGCACACACTCTTTAGTACATTGGTTGCCTTGCCCAATGTCCTAAAAAATTTCTTAAAAAGCAATACAGTTGTAAATAAATGAGGAAGAGAAAACAAATGCTTACAGTTAAAACTGAAACAGGCAAAACACTTCAGCTTGGCAATGAGATGGCTATTATGTAGACTGACTTTACTGATTTAAATGGTCTGCAACGTGCACTGGACACCTCCAAAGCTATGGAGCTACAGTGTATCATCCTATGTACTTAAGGGGATACTGAACAAAACTTTTGCCACTGAGATTTTCAGCCCACTTGAAAGCTTGGGTGCTGAAATTGGTTGACACAAGCTTATTGTTTTCACAGAAACTAGTAGAAAATAATGAATTTAGTGCTTTTTCTAGAGCTGTGCGAATAGCAAAATTTTGTGTGCGAAGCGAATTCGAATATTGAAGTGTGAGTGCGAATCGAATCGAATATTTTTCAAATATTTCTCGAATATTTCTATATTTTTCGAACATGTCGAAGCGAAATTGCAGTTAGAGAGGATTCCTAAGCATATTCTTATGAGATAGCAACATGAAAGTGTTTTTTTTGGCTAGGTTGACGAAGCACTGGCGGGGTGGTGTTTCATATTTGTCTTATCTAGAATGAGGCAATGTAGAGGCCGAATTCTATTCATGTACATGATTTGGTGCAACCAAAGTGTTGCCGACAACGCTTTACACCTGATAGGCAAAGATGCCATTTGCTCAGCCTCTCCTCCTCTTTCAACTTCTGTGGAAGCCCAACTGATGTGGCGGACAAGGGTGTGCTCCCTTCAAGTCCGGAGTTCCAAATCTGCCTCGTAGACGTCAATATATAAGAACATCTGAAATTTCGGATGCTAAAAAGCTTCGGCTTCCGATTTTTCGGACTTCCTGCCCAAATTTCAGGTCCAAAACAGCATTAATTGAGCCCCCACCTCTGCCACATCTTTCATCTCCATGTTGGAACTAGCATTTGCGACCGTAACGGAGCTTGAAAGGCAGCTTTGCCGCAATACGGGGGTGTGATGAGGTGAAGCATATTGAAAATCTAGGGACCACTTCCAATCAAACTTCGTCTCTTGGCTAACTTCGACCGTAACGGAGCTTGAAAGGCAGCTTTGCCGCAATACGAGAGTGTAATGAGGTGAAGCATATTGAAAATCTGAAGGGGTCACTTTCAGTTGGACAATGACTATTTGTTTTTGGGAAGTTCGAATAGTTCGAATAGTAAAATTCCAGTGCGAATTGAATCGAATAGCAAACACTATTCGAAAAATATTCGAAATTTCGAATATTCGCACACCCCTAGCTTTTTCACAAACTGCCGTGCTGTGAACTAGAGGAGGTGACGTTTAACCTGCCGGAAACTGGTGTGCCAACGACATCTGCGTCTCTCAACTCACTACGGTCCCCCATCATCAGCAAAGAATGCTCCCAGGGGGGGAGGGGCACATCTGAACGCCTTTGTGTAAGGGGGAGAGTGGGATGTAAAGGAGAGGTGGAGAAAGGGAAGTAGCAGGCAAGAAAGCGTGCAGTGGCTGCCCGCCTCTGTTGCTGCTGCTTCCGCCGTCGGCACGCTTGACATCACAAATGTCGACGTGCAGCTTCGCGCAAGCCTGTGTGCAGCCACTGCGTGCTCACAACCCTGCAAACATACAGCCATCTCTTCAAAAATATGTGAAATGAACACTGTTTATTGGGACAGCTGCGTCTTCTGAGTTGAATTTCGGTGTCTTCGTCATTTTTTTGCATATTTTTGTTCAGTATCCCTTTAAAGGGGCCCTGCAACACTTTTTCAGCATGGTCAGAAAATGCTGCCAATTGGTATTCAAGGCTCCTGAGAGCGTTTGAGCCAAACATTATAGCACAGCACACGACCTGGAATTTACAATTCATTCTCAAAGTTGACTAGAAACCGCTCGCTCTTCTCTCGACAAATGATGCCATAAACCCAAAGTCCACGGCCATTTGCTGATTTGAGCATTGTGAGCTGCATAGTTACCGCAATCGCGGTGGAATGCCGCCACGTGCCCGCACGCGTGCTCACAATCATACGAAAGTAAGCCGCGTGTTCGAAGAAAAAAAAATGCTCAAGGTCATGGCACGCGCTGATGAATGGGCACATCTTCTTGCCCCTTGTCATCCCACACCCGCGACGTAGCTTTCAGCATGCTCGCAGGTACAAAAGGAGAGAGAAAGCGCTTTTAAAGCGTGCTGCGAATCCCTGTAAGTCCGCTCGTACTTGACGAATTGTAAACATTTTTGCAGCGGCCGATTCATGAGGCAATAAGCTGTTTTAATGAAGCCATTCTATGATTAGTTGGAAAAGTCTTGCAGGCCCCTTTAAGTATTGTTGTTGGGATGTGTGTATGTGCGGAAGAAGTTGACTTCACAGCGTGAGTCCCAAACAGTCGCTGATGTCACACCGTTGTTGCCCAATACTTGCTTATGTGTCATGGTCAAATTTTCTCTTGATACTCGCTTGTCTCCAAAGATTGGAAGACTGCAAATGCCATCACTGTGCATAAGATTGGTAGTAAAAAGCTATTGCAGAATTACCAGCCTATATCATTAATTTCTGTTTAGAAGCCAAATCATTAACCTTTCTTTAGAAATGAAGGCCGTATTATTGTGGAAAATGCTATAAATTAGAAGATGGAAACTTAGATTAAAAGTCTTGCACAGTGTACACCACAGTGTAAAACAGGGATTAATAAAATGTAATATTACTTGGAGCCAACATGCCTTTCAATGCATTGTCAACATCAGAAAAAAAAATTCAAGAATATACTTCTTTACAACCACTGGAATTGCAGGTTCCTTTTTTTATCAATTAAATAATGGAATATTCCCTGAAGAGGTCGTAAGTGTAACCAACAGTGTTGTACATGTCTTTGTTTCATCATCGTAACTTAATTATAATGAACTACTTTGTCTAGTCTCACTTTATTGGTTTTCCCCCTCTTTAGTTTATTTTGTTTGCATACTGATTACACCATTAGACATTGTATTGTTTTTTTTTCTTGCAGTTCATCTTCACTTTGTAAAATTGTACATGAAATGTGCGTGAAATTCAGGGCAGTATGGTTGCCCCTTCTTCACTTGCGTATTTTATGGCTTACCACGCCTCCTTTCACAGCGAGAGCGTTTTTTTATTTTGTAGAAGCATAATTTACTAATACAGCTCTGTTTTCTTGTTTAATGTTACTAGAGACTGATACAGTGAAAACAAGGACAATGAAAATATTATTTTCATTTTTGTTGAGTATGCTATTTGGCAAGGCAATCTAACGCATGATTTGATCGAAAGCGTATTTTCGTCATCTTAAAATCTACTGTCCAGTCCCCTCACCAGGCCCAGGAATGAATTTTGGTTACAAAAAGAAATTTTAAGGCACCCTCCGAGAAGCATTATATCAAGATTTAAAAAAATACAATTCACTTGTAGCCGAGATATAAGAAATGTCAAGAGGCCATATACTGTAATTAAGTGAAGCTGCCTCCCTGCGTGAGATTCGAACTATTAAACCACCGGTACTGATGCTGGATGTAATACAACAAGCATTCACCTAGCAGAGCTCTTGACGTACTGTATTTTTGCTCTTCATGGTACCCTTGTTCAAAGAGCTTTTTAAATCATAATTTCTTTGTTAGCACTAGTGCTTTCTTAGCTTTCTTTTTTTGCATCCCATACATTACGTTGGTCTCCGTATTGTTCTTCGCGTATGTTTACTGTAGTATGCATTTTGCAACGTGCTGCCAGAGTAATTTTTCTGCTTTGTTCTGATGTTTTCAAATTGCTCACGTCATTCCTAATGTTTCCATTGCAAATGAGTTTACTATTATGTCAGTGCGATGTTGCCAGCAAAAATAAAATAATCGGGGCGTGCCTGGAGCATACAGTACGAAAAGCTTTACAATTTAGTAAAATTGTGAAATTCAGTTTGCATTATGTAATGCAGTTAAAACTTAAATGAAGCCGGATTTTACAAAGTCCGATCTAAGAAAAAAAATTTCTATTCCCCGGCAGGTACCGATAAGGTTCAATGTTGTCATCAACCTGAATTAAACTCACTTAGCACCAAACCTGATTTAACAAACTTTTTCTGAAATAAATGAGTAAAGGGAGCTATCATTTCTATTAATTTTGACACATACATGTTACTCCTTGAGCATGCACTCTAACATAGGCGCGCGCAGGGTTCACCATCAGGGGGGGGGGACATTCATCGCAGCGCCCCCCTCCCTTAACAAGTCAAAGTCTAAGGCAGAATTTGAGCCTCCCCCACCTCTAAGGCGACTAGGGACCCCCCCCCCCTCCCCCCCTGCGTGCACGCCTATGCATTCTTATGCTGTCGTGGTAGAACATCTCACTGCCCTAGCCACGACCATAGCTTTAATTTTTCGAGGCTGCACGCCTCGTCCGTGCACAGAACAATGGACTATGCAGTTGATAGCGCTCTCACATACCAGATGGTTCTAGGATAGGTGGTGATTTAGTATCCCTGTAAATACTCCCACAGGTAGACTATGCAGTGCTTTTGTTATTTCATGATTCATGCAACAGATGGCACTGGTTGTCTCCTCGCAACTTTCTTGCTTGAAGCAAGGCATGTTTGGCCTGGTGGCACAAGCACTGCATTCGTTCTGCCCTCATTTGCGTATCGGCTGCATGTCATAGCTTCGTGTGACCGTCTGCCTGGCCTGCATTTCCCGGGCATGGAGCCCCACATGTCCTGGTGACGAGTGTGAGGTTCCATGTCCAGGCCACCCTCGCGGACTTTTCACACGCGCAGGCGTGGGTTTCATTGGCAAATACAATGGCATGGTATCGTTTTGATGTCACCATGTTACCATTTTAGATTTCCAAGGACTGAAAAATCCCTTTCTCGATTTTATAAACTTCGCAGTTTAATGAAATTAAATCGAGTTTCAACTGTAATGGAAATTATAAGGAAACATGTCAAAGATGTTAGGAATGGGTTTTAAAGGGGCCCTGCAACACTTTTTCAACATGGCCAGAAAACGCTGCTGATCGCTAGTCGAGGCTCCTGAGAACACGCGAGCCAAACATTATAGCGTGCAGCATACAGCCTGGAATTTACAATTAATTCACACAGTCAGCGAGAAGTCGTTCCCTCTTCTCTCAACAAATGACACCATATATCCAAATGACCACACCTCATACCCAATTTCACGGCCATTGGCTGACTTGAGCATCATATGCTGCATAGTTACCGGGACCACCACAGAAGGCCGCCACGTGTCACCGCGCGCGACCACACTGAAAGTAGGCCACGCGTTCTAAGAAAAAAAAAAAGGTGCTCAAGGTCATGATGAGCGCGTGACGTAAAACCTTTCTCTCATGCCATCCCTCCCTGCTTAGCTTCCAGCGTGCTCGTTAGGCAAGGGAAGAGAGAAAGCAATTACAGCATGCGACAAATATCCTGAACTCTACTCGTACTTTACAGATCCAAAACATTTTTGCAGCGGTCGATTTGTGGGGCAATAAACTCCTTTAATAAAGTACTTCGATGTTTACTTGGAAAAGTGTTGCAGGACCCCCTTAAGCAACATAAATACTGAATACTCCATTTTTCTCATGAGTGTCCACACAAGCCGCTTTAACTCTTTCGGGACCGTGTAAAAAAGAGGCAATCGGGAAGGGTGTCAGAAGCTTTTTTTTATTAAATCAACCCATGGCACTATATTTCTGTTGCGTTCATCAAAATAAAGCTAACGAAATGGTCTTTCATGCAGATTGAAATATCACGCATAAAGGTTATACGTAGTAATAATAAAAAAATGTCCTATTGAACACTTGCTGCAAGGACAACATAAAAAAGTTGGAATAAACATAGATACTTGAGCGAAAATAGTACAGTAAAAAAAATCCAAGATGTACAAAACATGCCTCATTGCCCGTTTTCTTACTCTGCAAAGTTTGCTACATATATCTACAGCACTTTTTTTTTTGTGTGCTTCTAAACAAGTCCAATGCTCACGCTTAATGGGGCTTGCGCCACTGAACGAAGCGGTTTCGCGCAGTAGTGAAAGGCGAATGTACTTCACAGGTACTGAAAAAAACACCTGTTTTCAACTTGGTTTCTTTCTGCTTATAACAGAGCTTGGAATTCTTGCACCTGCCTACATTTTCTGGCTTGTGGAGCGCGTGACTCGCGGATGGGGGTAGAGGAGGTGGAGCAGTGTGGGCTTGCTTGGCGTTGTCAAGATTGAGAAGCTGATGGATGTACTCTTCTCTAAAAGCTTGTTAAGATTCTACCAAACAGAAATAAATCAATGTGAACAAACAGAAAGCCTCTTTGGCTACTTGCAAGAGAAGTGGATGTGAAACTAGGCTCACTACGAGTGCTTTCTCAAGTCCCAGGCCGATCCTTATCCGAATCGCTCTCCGAAATGAAATCCGAGCTGTCAGTCATCTTTGGACACCTCACTGCTCGACTTATCAAAAAAATCTACCATCTAAGCTGCGGAATCACACGATTCACGTCGGTCTCTTTGCGCGGCCTGACGACAGCCCAGTGCCATGGTCCGCTACGTTCACTGCCGCCACTGCCCACAAATCTCTCTCATCTGTTGCCGCTTTCAGGGAAAATGGCAAACTATGCCGAAACCGAAAGTCTAGTGATAAAACTACACGCTAAATAGCAATACATGTAAAAACGCGCGAAACTATGAACTTGGTAGCGCGCGGAAAGCCATCGATCATCTATGATTGATGCTCCAATGGGGCGGTCCCGGAAGAGTTGAGCTGTTTTCCACAAGCACTGAATTTTCTATTTTCTGACCTCAGCAGGCCAGTTGACAATTATGCATGCATAAATGTCTGATATCAGTGGTGGTGCCTGTATCGTGTTTATACATATTCTCTGTGGTTGTACATATTCACGGAACCATCTTTCTATTTTACTTAGCTACACTTTTTCTTCTTTAGTTCTTCCTAAAATTTATTACTGTTATGAATCACAATGTAATCGGAGCTTTAAGTGGCAGTAGTATCAATGATGGTGGTATCCTGTGATGCTTTGTGCCACTACAGTACATATGAAACATTTCTGGGCTGCACAATCTTTCTAGTAGAATAAAAGTCACAAAAGGATTGCACGTTAATGAATATGTTGCTAACGGATGCTTCATGCCAGCAGATAAGTAGAATGTGAAAGGTCATTGCAACTTTGTACTGTCTGTATGCACGATCCGTCACAGAATAAATGTCGCTACCAGCGATGTTGCTGTGGTACACACATCTGGTGATTCGGTATCACGTAAATGGTGATATATTTACAGACAAGGCAAAACTCCACAACGGTATTTGCACCATTGTGCAGAAGCTTCTTCTTAACGTTCTTGTAGCTAGTTGGTGACCAACTGGCTGGTTGGCAAGCAGAGCAGCGACTTATCAATTACAACAGCAACAAGTGAAAACTGCTGATGGTGCAGCGTGTGAAGAGCTTTCATGTTAAGCAGCTAAGGCAACTCAAATAAATTGTTTCGGGATGAAAATATACTTTAAGCAAGAACAGCAACAACTTTTGGACACTTTTCATTCAAATGGAGCAAGGATGGTGGCAGTTAAAAAATATCCAACTAAACTTTTTTGTGCATATGCGTTTGCTGATATATATTATATACATCTATAATAAAGTTGCAAATGTATCGAAGTGTCTTACAATACAAATGGAAAGTATCACATTGGATGCAATAACTGGGGTAGTATATTGTATCTGTATCTCAAATACTTGTTGCCCAAGTGTCTTGTATTGTATCATAACACAATTGGAAAGTATCTTTGTCCAGTCCTCCTAGGGCTAATCTCCATTTACTGTGCCAACGTTCTTGAGTATCAGCGTCAGCGTTGTCAGGCTGCCCTGATATCGACGACATATGTGCAGCCAACATGTGGTTTATCGATAGGAAGGTGTCCAGAGATGCAGAGTGCATTTGGAATGTCAAGCTAATTTTGCCTGTCCTTTCTTTGGTTGATGACCAATGCCAATGATTTTCCTTCAGCCTCCACTTGTGCAGTACTCAAGGTGCAATGCTGCAGGCCCACTTCTCATCGTGCCAGTGTTCGAGACATTTTCAGTGCAATGCGAAACCCTTCTATTAGCTTCAGTGCTTCACCTTCAATTGAAACTGATTATTATTATTTTTTGTGTATCTGTGTGTGAAAGAGAGAGGGACTACTCTCGCCTCATTTCACTTGTCTTCCTTCTTTCCTTGCCGCACAGTGCGTTCCCAGAGATGATCTTGTAGTACCTGGATTTCATGATATTTCCTCAGCTGTTCTCCCTTCTGCTAGCTGTATGTTCACTGAAGGCACTTGTGACACATGCCACAAATTTGACATTGCAGAGCGGGGAAGTGGGGGGGTAGTGTTAGTATGTACGATCTATCATCCATACACTACAGATAACCCGTCCTTTTGTTCACTTACCTTACTAAACAGGGTTAATTGCAACGGCATGTGGTACATAAAAGATATAGTTTATGTGTGACACCACTTCTAAAATTACTTCCATGATGGATGTATTTTGTTTTTCTCTCTGTTGTATAGCAGTTCTGCAGAGCACGTGCTGTATAAGTTGGTGGTACCAGACGACGGATCGAGCATATATATTAACTAAAGATCCATTTGAGCATTGGTACAGTTATTGTTTGCACATTATTCAGAGACATAATGAGGCCCCGCCACGGTGGTCTAGTGGTTATGGCGCTCGACTGCTGACCCGAAGGTCGCGGGATCGAATCCCGGCCGCGGTGGCTGCATTTTCGATGGAGGCGAAAATGTCTGAGGCCCGTGTACTTAGATTTAGGTGCACGTTAAAGAACCCCAGGTGGTCAAAATTTCTGGAGCCCTCCACTACGGTGTCTCTCATAATCATATCGTGGTTTTGGGACGTTAAACCCCAGATATTATTATTAGAGACATAATGAGGAACATCTTACCTGATAGTGGTGTGTCCAATAATCACACATACCTGTCGTGTTTAACTCAGCAGTACATATATGCAAAGAAACACTTGCAGGACACCCAGAGATTGTCCTTTTGGAGAAGACAGACACTCCTCCCATTATAAACATGAGATATTTGGTGTTGTCCAGGAACGGTCTAGACACATCTTTATTTTCAGAGTCCATACAAAAGGAGAGGGTTCTAACAAACTTTCACAGTGGAAAAAGGTGACACCAGCATTTATGACTGAGCAAGTGAGGACTATTCCTAATACACATGGCAGATTGTTTTTGTGCACCTCCTGACAGTGCTGCATATTTTTAGGAACTGCAGTCAGTCATTGTGAAAAAAGAAAAGTAATGTCAGTAAAAGGTATATCCACGTTGCACATGCAGCTGTGATCACTTTCCAGCCAGTGGAGTTTGTTCATTTCACAATTTCATAAAAACCTTTGCTGAGCCCAAGACCAACTTTCTCCTGAGCCACAGAAATAGGTGAGAATGCTCTTGTTGTGACACATCTATCTTTTTTTGCTCCTTTGATTTTGTTGGGCCAAAAGAAGTCAAAATGGCAGCACTCAATTATTCTGCTTCAATGCTTCCTCAATTCAGCACCACTTTTACCAGCTGCAACTGTCACTCAACTGATGCAGTTTTTGCACTGACTGCATTCTCCAAATTTGTATTTCAGCACGTGAACACAGGTTTTCTTTTGTACCTTTTGCAGGACTATTTTGCTTGACCTTTTTGTGGATTTTAATAACATGGTGGCAATATTCTAAGGCTGTCCTGATAAAGCAAACATCTTTTTGGAAATAAATGCTTCCAAGCTCAGACTAGTGTTAATACAAGGCAGTCTGCAGTAAGGATACTATATGTTTCATCTGACAACATGCCATAGCTGCAAGGGTGAAAGAGACAATTTGCTTGCTGGAAATACAGCTACCTGAAACTCGCAGGAAAACACAGTAATATCGCGCAATTCACTTCCCTTTACACGTAGAGCTCTCTCCAAGTAACTCTCGACTCCTTCCGCTGTATAAACAAAATGACTAGCATAAGATGTTTTCTCCACTTTTTTACTAAGTAGATGTGCTGTGTAAATAAGCTTCAATAGACTTGCTCAGATACAATAAACATTTCAGAAGTGTATGGCCCACTTCATTGTGTACAGTCAAATGCCGATTTTTCGGACGCCCGATTTTCCGGACATGCTCGAAAATTCGGACGCTTTCGCGGCACCATCACCAGCTCCATAGACGTCAATGTATTAGAACGTCCAAAATTTCGGACGCTGAAGCTATTCCGCGTCCGATTTTTCGGACTTTCTGCCCAAATTGCAGGTCCGAAAGGCATTATTTGAAGCCCCCCATCTCTGCCGCGTCTATCATCTCGTAGGTTCGAACCAGCGGTTTCGCGAGTCGATCTGTTTGTGACGATAGCACAGTCCGAAAGTCAGCTTTGCTGCAATACCAAAGCGTTATGGGGTGAAGCAGACCAGAAATTCAAAGGGGCCGCTATCGTGGCGCCGTGTGGCGATGTTAGAAATATCTAAAATATCTAAAATAGAAAACAGGCCCTTATACGTAGCTTATCTAGATATCACCGGGGCGTATGACAACGTTAATCAGGAAATTTTGTGGGATATATTGAAGGAAGTGGGCATAGGTGACGACTGTGTACAGCTTTTGAGAGAAATATACCGAGAAAATACAGTTTGTATAGAATGGGAAGGAATAAGTAGCAAGGACAGCGTTGAAATTAGCAAGGGGCTGAGACAGGGATGCCCTTTGTCCCCGCTGTTATTCATGCTGTACATGGCGAGGATGGAAAAAGCGCTAGAAGGTAGCAACATTGGATTTAATTTGTCACACAAACAGGTCGGAGCGATGGTTGAGCAGAAGCTTCCAGGTCTATTTTATGCTGATGATATTGTCTTATTTGCGGACAGTCAAGATGATATACAGCGACTGGCAGATATATGCGGAAGGGAGTGTGAGGCTCTAGGACTAGGATTTAGTGCAACAAAATGTGGATTGATGATATTCAATGATCACGGAGACCATACGGTCTTAATACAGGGCCAAAAAATACCGAGGGTAAGCGAGTACAAGTACCTCGGAGTATGGGTAAATGAGGGGGATAGATATATGGAGGTACAAGAGAAAGCATCGGTAGCAAAGGAAAAGAGGAATGCTGCAATTATGAAGCACAGAGCTTTATGGGGATACAATAGGTACGAGGTGCTTCGAGGGCTGTGGAAGGGTGTGATGGTTCCGGGGCTTACATTTGGGAACTCAGTGGTGTGCATGAAGTCAGAGGTGCAATCAGGAATGGATGTAAATCAAAGGACGGTGGGCCGCCTCGCCTTGGGCGCTCACGGGAAGACGACAAATGAGGCGGTGAAGGGTGATATGGGATGGACAGGCTTTGAAGTGAGGGAAGCGCAGAGCAAAATGAGATTCGAAGAGAGGCTGAGGAAAATGAAGAAGAGTAGATGGGCAGAGAACGTTTTCAGGTATTTGTATAGAAAAAGCGTTGACACGCAGTGGAGAAAAAGAACTAGGAGGCTCACCAGTAAATATACGGCTGGCAGTGCGGGCGATATGGCAACAAGGAGCATTAAGCGGAAGGTCAGAGAGGCGGAGAAGACTTATTGGATGACAGCGATGGAAAAGAAGCCGGCTCTGAGTAACTACCGAAAAGGAAAAAACGAAATAAGGAGGGAAAGGTTTTATGATAATTCAAGGGGAAGCGCTCTGTTTGAAGCAAGGTCGGGCTGCCTGAGAACGCGTAGTTATAAAGCGAGATTCAGTAACGAAGAAGAACTATGTACATGCTGCGGGGGAACTAAGGAAACGATGGAACATGTACTGATTGAATGTGGCGATATTCACCCAGGTATACGTGTGGGCACGAGTCTACATGAAGCCTTGGGTTCTAGGGACAACAATGGAAAGCTGAACGCGCCCGCGATAGAAATAAGTAAGAGACGGTTAGAGTATTGGTGGCAGAAAAGTAGAGATAAAGTACAAGAATAAATAATTGGGGGAAAAAAGGTTATTCTGCCTTAAGAGGCAGAGAGATGGACTGTGAATTTATATTTTTTGTTATAATAACATAGATTTAATCAATGTAGATAAGGCATTAGGACAACATGAAACAAGGAAGTTTTTTTTTCTTTTTTTTTCTTTTTTATCCTTCGAGCCTGGTGGCAGACATGTCACCGCCCCGTTATAAAGGGGACGCTCATAGCATCCATCCATCCACGGATAAGCAGCGGAAATGCACGGAGGCATGATGGCGGCAGCTGGCAAACGCGCCAGTACGGCTTAATCGCTGACAACCCTTACGATAAGCATCTTCAGTTAACTGCTTGCTAGTGCACGTGGCCTAACGCAGTTGCATGCGTACTGCACGCATTTAATAGGCGAGAACCCAAATGCGCCGCGCCGCCATTCCTGCTGCCTCTTTGTGCGAGACCGCTAAGTGCGCCGCATAGACGCGTTGCATTCGCGGACGAAACCAGCTCGCCATTGCCGCGCCCGTGTGCGGTCAGGAACTAAGTGCGCATCACGAACCCTTTCATGATAAATGCGTGCGTACGTTACAGCAGCAGTAAAGTGACGGCGTCAGCTTAGTTGGCGATGTGCTGCACACAACTAGAAACGACCCGCTTGATGTGTGTGCGCATGTTTACAATGCGCACACGCATCGGGGAAAGCCGGATGAGTCGTCCGCTCTTCCGCCCCAGTCTTTGCGTTCCGCGTCATCATTTACAAACGCTTCATGCGAGATAGCCATAATCTATTCCGCGCTTTGCAGCTATCAGCGGCGCTCATCACAAGATGCAAAAGTGGCGGTCGGCACGTACGTAGTTAAGCGGGGTTCGCGG
The DNA here is from genome assembly GCF_013339695.2 of Rhipicephalus sanguineus. NCBI lineage: Eukaryota > Metazoa > Arthropoda > Arachnida > Ixodida > Ixodidae > Rhipicephalus > Rhipicephalus sanguineus. The sequence goes on along the minus strand of NC_051176.1, from coordinate 108,437,950 downwards.
CAGGTACCGAATGTATTTGCGAGAGCCTGGGCGTGCACCAAAATGCCTGATAATTGTACTGGGAGGCATTAAAGCTATTTCGGACGTGGCTGCGGCGCTGTGACCACTTGTGCAGAATAAAAAAGCATGAATTTGTTTTTTCGGACTGCCCGATTTTTCGGACGATTTCGCGGTCCCTACGGAGTCCGAAAAATCGGCAGTTGACTGTATTTGAATCCACTCATAGATAAATAATCAAAGGACTGCAAGAAAACTGAGCAGCCAATTGGCTGGTTTGTCACAAGCTGCTAAAATAGATTCAGCTAATCAAAACAGAAGTTTCCAAAATGGATTCATAGTCTTTGCTTTCTATTCTGGCTACTTTGTTCTGAAATTGCTAGGTGTGTAATGTATTTGTCATTGCACAAGGCTGGTAACATTATATTGAGAGCTAACTTTCTCTCCATTGCTATTGAATCCTCAAATGACTAGGCAAAAGAAGCGCAAGTACGTAATTGCTTAAAAGTGTGGCACACCTTGCTCGTCACAAGTTTTGGTGCAGGGTTATAGCTAATACACAGGTTGGTGCTTGTAAGGTATAAAATGATGGTAAGCACGGGTTGTAAGGTTTTCTTTGCTCAAAAGTGGTTTCGAAGAAAGCTTGAAGCTCGGTTTGTGAACACACTAAAGCACTCGAAACATTTTGAGGAGGTCATGGTCAAGCAACACTGGAAAGAGGAAGAAAAAGTTTGACATTCCTGACTCGTGTGTGCCGTCCAACGGCCATCATGCACCACTCACACTAACACAAAATGCAGAATGTGACTCAGTGGGACTGTAGTGGTCGAACAACAGAAGGCAATGAGGCAAAATAGAAATGTGGCTAATTGTTCATTTGTGGTCATTTTTCTATTTCAGTTCCACTTTTTAAAAAGTACTTCTTATATTTAAAAGAAAACCAATGCAGTGAGAAACAGTTGTACTTTTCATAATGACATTGCCAATTTTTAGTTTGTAATTGCAGTGTACATTATGGCACTAATATGCTGCGCTAACTGCAGTCTATGACCTGAGACAGGGGTCTGTGACTGTGACTGGGTTTGTTTGAAGTTTGAAGATGGGAGAGTCAAGTGTGTTCTGGGGCTAATCTAAATGCCATTGGGTACTCTTTAAAAATAACTTCAGCTCTTCAACAACTTGCAAGTAGATACACCTGGTTTCCAGCAGAACAGCCTTCCACTCTTTGGTGTAGCTTCGCCACATTCTTTCCAGCATTGGCCTTAAAAACAGGCAGCAAGAAAATAGCCCAGTTCGATGTATCCCACAATGGAGAGTTTTAGCATAGCATTTACAGTTCACTCAGACCAGTGTGTCCTTAAATGCATACAGCTTCCCAGCAGGAATGTGCACGCACGACATTCGTGCTGGCAGCAGGAGTCTGAACACTGTTGGTTCCACGGCAGAATCAATTGAGTGGGGCATAACAGCATGCTCATTTGACTTTGTTGATTGGAGCCAAGCTGACTGTGCGTAATAAGACACACCTGTTAAAAATGCAAAATCAGTGCACTTCTTTGCACTGCCTGAGAGTAGGCCGTAAATAGTGCTTAGCTAAAGCTGTCTAATCTTTGTGAGTACATCAGTGCCTAACCTTCCTGTGCAAAGTGGAAGCACAGTGGCTTTCACTTCGCTAAGAGTGACTGTGCAAAAATACTTCACCTTCATTCAACATGAACCGTCTTTGCCAAAGAGCTCATAAGCTGATGCAAAGAAAACCAGAGTTGTTTTCAGCTCTTATGGGAGGACTCCCGTAGCACTCGCTGTACTTGATGTCAATCTGAAGGGCATCAACTGGCAGTGTTACAAGAGTTCATACAGACCCTCTCAATCTCGTAGAATGGAAAGTTCTCAAAGAACTACAGCAAAATGAAGAATGGAAAAACTTTCCAAAATGACACAGACACAAGAGAAACACAAACTCAATATATGTACACTCTACGTATATCTAGACATCTCAGATCATTAGCCCATATTGTGTTGTTTTGTATTTGTCTTACTCTTGTGTCATCAATTGTCATCCTGCAGATTTATCCATTCTTCAGTCACACATATACAGGCCCAGAATCATCCCTCCTCACACTAATGGACCTGACAAAAAAAATTACCATTTTGCAAAGGCTGAACGTGGTAACTATGTAAAGCCAATATGCCTATTTAGTGAATACCTAGCTGAATCCAACAAAAGTGCACACAGTTTCTCAGCCCTTTGTGACAACTTTATCTCATGCTAAACATTAAAGCAGGGAAAATTAGCTGGAATGCACACAGGATACAAATGTGTGTTGTAAAATGTGCAAATGCCATTGAAACAACAGGGTGATCAAAAACACAATACTACACATAGACATCGTACCTCTTATACAAGGCACACATCAAAAAGTGGCTTTGATACAACTAATAAAGTTGATGCCTGCAACAAGTAATTGCTGTAATAAGTACAACATTGCCAAAGGCAGACTGATTTCTACCCGACAGACTTGGAACACTCTTGACAACTTAACGTACCTATTTTGTTGATGCGTTTCATTAGCCGAATGAACTAGGAGGCGTCTTGTTCAAAACAAGTGTTCAAACAGCTTGAGTGTTGTATCAGAAGAGATGGCAAAAGCATATATAGGTTGATTGGTGCACTAGTGAACAATTAATGAGTGCCTCAAAAAATAATACTACTCATATTACACACTGCAAACATTGACTGTCACTTCAACCACAAGGCAAAAATGTGCTCTTATACAACTGGCAACTTTGATCCCAGACTCAAAAAGGAACAGTCAAAAAAAGTGTTGTGCTTAACTAGCAAACACTGTGTGCCAACACATATTCCCATACGAGGAACTACAACACCATCACACTTTGGCTGCGATTATGATTGACATATATATATTTTTTTTTTCACAAGGAAAAAACCACAATATTGGAAATGACAAACATCACATATCTTTGTTGAGAATGCTACCGTATTTGGCACCAAGTTTTCAAACCACAAGGTATACGGAACGAGCTTCCCCTGCCTGTGAAGTTCTCTATGAACAGCATTCAAGGTGAACCATGACTCCTTCCGTCACAACCACTAGGCTTCTCTATCAGCACCACACGGATGGTTTTTGTCTACAACTCAATGGCCACACCATATACAGGTGGATGTAGCCACTTAATGTGCAATTACTGTGCCTCTATCATTGCAGCCACTGTTTCTTCATGCTGGCATTTTGTGCACTGGTGAGTTTCTCCAGTCTGGTGGGACATAAATCTGGTAAGAAAATCCAGCGTCATCTTTTCACCAAGTCTGTGTAGTGCTTTTTCTCTTTGAGTACCACATACCATTCTCAAACATACATATGTGCACGGAACAAGCATGACAAAGCTTTATATGTCACGGGAGCAATGACAAAACACAGTATACAAGATGTTTCTTATGCAGATTTACCTGCATCCAAACGCAAAACACAAGCTGTTTCTGCTTAGTGGGACACTCGTGACCACTTTTAGGTTTTGGCATTTGATACCGCATCTGTTTACTGTGACGAAACTTTCCTCTTTTGGCACACGTGCAATCTTTGGCCACCAGAAAGTCAAATGTTGATGAAACTCTATAACTTTAATGTGTTACTTTCTGCCTCTTGCAGACTTACAGAAGAAATGCGAGTCTTCCTCTTTCACATACCTGTACTAGTGCAAAAATCAGCACGAAGGCACAGGTGTTAATTTTTTTCTCTTCACAATCTTATAGCCAAACTTTCTGGAGGCAAAGATGTTGCTGTATTTTATGTAAATACATATTCTGATTTCAAAGCAGGTCACAAAATGGTCACTAGTGATTCAATGTACATGGCGTGTCCAGAAAGTAGTAGGACTGAATTAAAAAAAACATTTATTCACAACTCTGACATATCAATAGTTTTCAAGATATGCCTCTTCTGCATCAATACAGTGTTTCCAGCAACTCTGCGAATCACTGAGGGCTCCCTGCAATGCAGAAACCGGAATGCTCTTGAGCACGCTCGTTATGGCCTCTTGAATGGCGTGGACTGAGCCGTGGTGCCGTCCTTTCATAACCCTTTGCCGACGGGGGAAGAGGAAGAAGTCTGAAAAAGTGACATCAGAGCTGTAGGGTGGCTGGGTAAGCTTTGTGATGCCATGCTTCATCAGGAAGTCCATGAGAGGAATGTGGATCGGCGCATTGTCGTGATTTTTTGCTGTGGAAGGACGTCCTGACCATTGCTCGTCTTCAACTTGCTCTCTTCCTTCCCGAAACAATTTGTGCCACTCAAAAACACTTGATCGACCTATGGCATCACTCCCATAAGCCATCTTGATCATGTCATGGGTTTCACACGCCATTTTATCCAGTTTGAAGTAAAACTTTGTCGCGTAATGCTGCTCTAACAAAATTCATTGTGGGGATGACAAGGCACCTTGATAGGGGTTCACCTTAAACTCGGTCTACACTCCGTGAAGGCTTGGAGACGACTGGCGACTGGTGCGCTCGTAGCTAAGTCCCTCCACCACCCAACCAGCACAGGAACATCCCCCTCCTTTACCAAGTTTTGGCGGGAAAAAATCAGTCCTACTACTTTCTAGACAAATCCTGTATTTACACAGCTGATCTATGATTTATACCTTTTTATTGATAATTTCCTGGGATCATGATGTACTGAAGCAAACACAATAACAGGGCATATGTGCAGCATGTGGCACCCCAGGATGCTCTTTGTGAATGTTTAGCAAAAGAGCTCATAGCCAGAAGCAAAGCAGCATATGCATTCAAGTGAAACATATCCTGACTGTGTAGATATCACAAGACATGTGCAGGTTTTGAGTGAGAGCAATGGTTATTTACAACAGCGGAATTCAATCCTTAAGAGGCCTGACCAACCAGCTTCCAGTGTGACATAACTTTTGAGAGATAGTGCACATCACAAAGATGCTGCGTTCTGCCACACTAGAATGTTCTAGCCAATATGAGAATTATATACCAGTGCAGAGCAATCTTATACTTTACCTGTGATTTTCAAATGGTTATTTCTGGTGTTTGGAACACAGGTGCAGTCAACGTTTCACATTGCCATTGATTACTGTTGTCAGTCTAAGCAATGGTGTTAATTTTAACATAGTATGAGGGGGGACCAAAAAGTAAGTAGCATATTTACTGAAGTAGAAGAGTAGATAATACTGACCCATGCCACTACGTGCACATACACAGTATTGTCGACATATAGTTGGTCAAGCAGTACCCGTGTGAAAAGTTTTGTCTTTTCGCAGGGGCACACCACTGCTTTCGTTTGAAACTCAGTCGCCATGTTTGTAAGTTTTTGGACAGTGGATATCAAAAGGCAATGTATGCGTATCACATTCTGTTCTCTCTTGGTAAATGTTTTTATTTCATATAACTTATTAACCTTATATTTGTACGAAATGGTCAGGCAATCAACGAGAATGTTTAATTTGGGGCAGCCAGACAGCTTTACGATGAAGTTTGTAGAAAATGCTCCCATTTGTGGTAGTCAGACAGGTGGTTTGTACACCGCTTCATGGTGCACTTCCTGACAAAACTGTGATGCTGAGGCCTTACCTTAACCTCTCTGCTTGCTGTCTCTTGCCCCTTGCAAGTTCTTTTCTCCAGTACTGAAATAAGAGCTTGAAGGAAAGCATTTACAAGATGTAGAGGACATGAAGAAAGTAATGGATGTACAGAGGGCCATTAGAATGCAAGAGCAGCTGAACGATCTTGAACAATGGATAGCACATTCAAGAGAGTGTAGTTTAAAGTTAATGTTTTGAAATATTTGAAGAAATATGCAAATTAACATTTCTTTATTGTCTTTACTTTTTTGTCCCCCCCCCCCAATATACTGTATTTACGAGGTGCAGAAAATCAGCTGAAAGATAACTGTGCCTTTACATCATTAAAGGTAGACTGTGGTGTAACAGGTTGGGTCAAGTTGCGTGCTATATGCTGAGAGAAGAGGGCACGTTTTGATCGTGTTTACTTTTTTCAATGCTAGGGACACACTGTGTGTATGCTGACCATAATGCATGCCAAAGAAGCATTTGTCAAATAAATTATTTTTTCAGCATACGAGAAAAGTAAGCTGGATAGGTCAATGCATTATCATGAAGTGATTAACGGGGCAGTGAGAACGTTTAGAGAAAAGTGGAAAGGAGCACATGCACACAGATCCAGTGCTTGTGTTAGGTTCCTCACTTTCTCGCTTGTCTTTACTTATAGTAAATAGTCATATTTAAATACACTTCTCAGCTTTAAAGGAGCAGTAGTGAGAATTTCTGTGCAGTCTTCAATTTTACGTACATACATCTGTGACTGCTATGTTTTGTGGCATTGAAGTACAGAGATTTCTCCATGTGCTTACGCAACTCTTCGCATATATCAGGCATTTCATTGGCTGTTGCACACACTGAAGCCTATCCTTATACTTTCAGTGGCCTTGGGCCATGTCGTCCTAATGCGAGCCACCCTTCTCTGTATCCCCAAGTGATGTAACGTCAGTTTTGCATTGTAGTATTTTATAGTTTTGCACACTGAAGAACATTTTTACCTTTAAATGGCCCCTCACCTGCAGTTAGAAGCAATTTAACTGCCCTGTCATTACCCGCCAAGAGGTGCTCTTTTCTACAGCCCGTCATGTGGGACACCCCACCCAGACGCTATGCCATGCTTCCTTGTGGGCCTTTTCGTTACATCAAGTAACAAATATGACACCCCATCCCCATCTAACCCTTCCCACGTTCTTTCAACTTCCCTCTCCACAGACGCTGAGATGTGCTCCCATTAGGGCTGCAGAAGTTAGCGTGTTCCGCTTCCCCACCTCAACGTCAACTTTCGTAGAGCTTAGCTTAGTAGTAGTGGTTTGAAGAGAGGAAGGACACTTATTTCTGCAACCTATCAGGGAGCACGGCACAGTGCCGTTGGGAAAAGGGGAGCGAAAGAGGAGAGTGGATACGTCACCTTCTTGAGAAATTGGTACAGTCAAACCCACATTTATCGAATTCAAAAAAAAAGGGGGGGGGATTAGTTCGATATATTGTATAATTTTATGTAAAGCTTTTAAAGAATTTGCCGTATATTGAGTGCTAACTTCGGTATGCAACATGGCTTCACGGCACCACTTCACGGCATTGCAGGGAAGGAGGTTTCACAGCAATACGCAGACAGTTTTTTTTTTTTTCTAATTTTCCTGCGGTTTGCAGTTGGGGGTGCGGGTTATATGCAGAGGTGAGTGATACGCGAGAAAATACAGTATCAATGTAAGCAACGCCTCAATATCTTCATACGCAGCTCTGCATACTCATCGAGCGCTTAAAGCCTCTGGTCTTCCTTGGCACTTCTCGCGCTCCCAAATGTGTGCATGAAAGCCTCCTTCCGCTAGAAAAAGCCAACCTCCTGTTAGGGAAAGCCAACTTCTTGGCGTGTTTCGTGTTCTGTCTGTGTTTGCTCGCGATGTAGCCGTAGGTTTTCTCATGAATTGACATCAAAACATTGTTGTGTTCAAAAATAACTCGATATACAGGATAATTTGATTTATCCGAGTTCGATATCTTCTTGTTTGTACCCACGACACCGAGCGCCCAGGCTGGGGTGCCTCTCTCCCAATGAGAAAAAACGGTGGGTACTCGGCGGCAATGCCTCACCTGGCAACCGCAAGCGCACCTTCCCTGCATTTGGCGTGTACCGGAGCCGAAAGACCGCGCATTCTCCTCATGACGGGCCTAGTCTCCTTTCTGTTTCCGTCTTTTCTTTGCTGCACCGCGAATTTCCAGTGGCATTCCGCTTTGGATATATGTAATTAACCGAAGTCACGTCACGTGGTCGGTGACGTTGCAAGCAGTGCGTTTGCACGGACCATTTGTGTGTGCGACCTTTCTCTCGCTCGCAATGCATCAAAAGGAAGGGCGAATGGCCGTCTGATTTCGACCGTTTTCGTGCCAAGCTAGTCTCATACTTTTCAGGCGCTGCGCCGTGCTCTGTAAGTATGTTGCAGAATTAAGCACCTATGCGCACTCCCAACCCGCAATCAAATCACCCTACTTTGCAGATACTATCGCCACCGCTTTCCGTAGCGCGCTTGTCCGTGCACGCGTGATTTCCAAACCTTGTGAGGGGCCCTTTAATTAAAGAAACCCTGAAACGATTGTGACGACTTTTCTACAAACCAATTAAACGTGTTTCATGGTTCCTTCGGGTTACTGACAGACCGATTTAAGCGTTATGCGCAAAGTGTGTAGCTCGTGCGAAGCGTTTGTACAGGAGGAGTAAATGCAAGTGGCTGGATACTATTGATACTATATGTCGCGGCACCTGATGGCGTGGAGATCAACCAAACACGGAGCACGATCTCCGCAATCTACGGCGCTCCAGCGGTGGATCACTGAAGACGCTACTTAGTCCCGACTGCTCGGCGATGAAGTTGAGGAAAGCACGGCAAGGAGGAGGGAGGCCTATTGGCGCCGAGTTATGCTCCCGCAAGGGCGCAGAAAAGAGCTCAACCTCTCCTTTTCATCAAGAACCAAATGTAGGGTAACCCTAGCCCCATTGATACAAGGTGTCTCGCTTAAATTGTAATGGGAAAAATTGGCTCTGGTTGTAGCCTATAACCGCTTAAATAATTTCCAAAAACCATTTCAGGGACCAATGGTGATATGTCCTTGTGCAAAGACAAGCAAAAAAAAAACCTATTCGTGCTTTACCTTGCGCAAAACAGACTGCGATAGCAAGTCTAATTGTTCAAGCTTACGCATAATATTCCTCACGCTGTCACCTCATTACGCATTTCATGGTGTCTCCCCAGAGGAGTAACAGATATACTATGACCGCTCGCATCAGTCGTAACACTTCACCGCATATTGAGAGATGTTCATTGGCCCGTTAGAACATCCAGCGCTTTTTAGCTTTGACAGCTGCAGCACTCCGTGTACCCGCCATCCTGTCAAGCAGCTCCTGATCTGCCAATGGCAGCACAACGCACATGAACACCTGACCCGAGCGGGCGTCCGTGGGGAACATGCACACAGGCGAGAACATCTCTCCTGTGTCCACAAATGCGCGTATCTTGGCGTACAGCTCTGGATAGCAGGCACTCAGGTCGACGCCTCTGATTTCCAGCTGTCTGGCGACGTGGTGCAGCCCTTGCAGGCGCTGCTTTTGGGGCGGCAGCAGGCCGTTTGATCCCGCCATCACCGGCGACGCTACTGGGAGGATGAGCGTCTGCACATCGTCTTCGGGAAGTGGCCCGCTGAGCCTCAGTTTGACCGCCTTGACGACCATCTCGCGCGAGATAGCTCCTGCTCCGGAGGGCGTGACCGCTTCGTACGTCACACACACGGCGACCAAGAGGACAAACTTGCGCTGGGGATCGTACTCGTCACACAGGGCGCGCACGCGCGCGTACACGCGGGCTCCCATGTCGTGCGGTTGGAGGTCATCGCGAGCGACGTAGAACATCTGTCCACGCACGCCGGCGTCGCTCCAGCCACGCTCGAGGAACTGGGCGGCCCTCTGCGCTCCCTGAAAGACTAGTCGGATGACGCCGCGGCCGCGGGAGAGCAGGCCGCGCTGGGCGCACACCGACAGGTGCTGTCGCGATACCTGGTCCAGCCGTATCTTCTGGAGCACCTCCTGGCACAAATTAGAGATTCGAGTGAGCGCGCAGCGCTTCGCGTCGCGGTGCCGGTTGCGGCAAGCGCGGCTGCAGAAATAGCCGTAGCAGGTAGGGCACGTGTGCACTCTTATCTTGCCCACGCCCGTCTTTGGGAGTGGCTTCTGGCAGTCGTTCCACTGGCAGCGCAATGAGGCGGCAGAAGCGTCCGTGGCGGAAGCCTTGTCGCCGCCAGCCGCCGCGCCGCGGGGACCGACGGTAGCGAATGATACGGACTCCTGGTCCGACGTGGTCGTTTCGGTGCCGTAGCTCTCGGTCGCCGTAGAACTCACGTAGAAGCCGGGCGGCGGAGGGTTCTCGGAATCCGAATCCCCGTCACCTGTCGCGTCGAACGATCTTCGTGCGTCATCCGCGTGGCGTTGATCTCTGTCCGGAGCATCTAGAGGGCAGTTTCGGAAGGACATGAGGAACAAAATATAAGATGATCGTGTTAGGTGTCGTCGAAAGAACTCGGTGCCGTAAACTACATATTTCAAGGCATAAGTCGCGGAAAACGCGTACATCCTGCACCTGGAAATTATGGCCTATAGCTGCATGCGCTTTCCCAAGTTTTATTTCTTCTGAGCGTTTAATACAAAAGAAAGAGAAGCTGCACTGATCCCAGCAACACTGGCCGCTTTAGACCCGGGCAAACTAGCACGAATGCCCTCGCATTCTTCAAAGACAATCGCATTATCGTGAATTAGTTCGTAACGTGCAGCTTACTCAGTCATTGTCAGGCAATCCAAGTATATTTTGTAATTTTATATGCTATTTTGTTCATGATCTTATCGTTTCTTTTTTTTTTTTCTTCATTGGACACCAACTTGGATTGTTTTTGAAGGCCTTATTATCAGAAACCTCGGCTTTCACTCCTGAATTTCTTGCATGTTCAGATGAGCATATACGTGGCCGGAACATGGCATTGCACTTGCTTCCCTGTTCGCCAGCAAAGGATAATCAGAGCTAGAGTTACTGTATATATGCTACCTTTAGGTAGCATGTAGCATATACAGTAACTCTTGTCAGAGCGAAACCGCAGCACTTTCTGCGGAGGTCGGACTTCGCTATGCCCAGAATTTCGTTAAAATGTTTATCTTGCATCTTTAAGGTTAAAACTTCATAATTTACAAATTTTCGCAAGAAATTGGATCGTCATTTTTTTTTTTTTTGCGACTAGCAGCACCACCTTACGTTTTGCGTGGTATGAAATATACCTTGCACGCACCTGCTCGGTGCGTGCACAAAAGTTAAGCTGCTGCTGTTGCTCCCACGTCCTCTGAGCGCGCCGTCGGGTGTCGCGGCACATGATTGTGAGCCAGAGCCACGTATTGGCTCTGTTGCCAGCAATTAAACTTCTGTTTCCTGTAGTACTATAGACGTACTGCAACATTCTAAATTGCGACATGGCGATATACGCTAGGTGCTACAAGGGAAAAGCGAACACGAAGTAAACGGTGGTCTTCCTTCATGGGAAAGGGGAGAAAATCTTTTTCCACCACAAGCTGCAGGCCAGGCACGGACTAGACTAGCACCTAACTGGTCACACTAGTCGGCTACATCTGTGCGCGAAAATAATCGTGCAGGTGATATAAAGGCGTCCTCGGTGGGGGAAAAAAAAAAAGCATATATTCAGTTTTGCCAGAAGACCAGTGGAAGGCACTGCTGACTCCGCGGAATCTTGAGGACCAGGCCCCGGGATTTCGTGACGGCCGCCCGGGTCCTGTCTGTATTCGGGTGTCGGCTACAAGCCACAGCTACTTGTTATAAGGAGGTCACGCACCTATGGTCGAAGAAAACGTGCGCCAGGTCACAAAATAAAGTTTATCTCTCTCTCGCCTGTTTTGAGGAGGTCCCGGCACGCACCCCCTAAACACGTAAGGCTCCATTGCAACAAAAAGCAGATCGGCAAACAATAGTAAAAAAAACACGAAAACATTTGTAATCTTGGTTAAATTGAACTTCACGAGTCGCCCGTCATCATTGCATTAGAGGAAGGGAAAATGCCAGAAGCCTTCCGCGCTTTCAACTTTGCCACAACCATCACAAATTGTCATTCGTGCTTTCTGCTGACGAACCAGGGAACCAATGCACCCGGCACATTTTCAATTTGACGTACGAGGCAGTGAAACTCTGTGTACACGAGGCCGAGAGGACGCCCTAAGCTAACGGTCTTTCTTTCTTTTGTTTCTTTGTTTGCTTGTTTCTTGTCTCCTCAAATACTCTTGCAATACCTTTTATTCTGGCGCAAAAAGGAAACCCGAGGAAAACGTAGCGCCCACATTTCCACGACCTGTGCTTGTAGAGGCAAAACAGTGACATCTAAACAGTCGCCGCGTATACACATTTCACCACATAACCCGTAAAAAGTTAAAGAAAATCTGCTGAGCGCCTTTTTTGTTGTTGTTGTTGTTTATAACGCCCTAGATCTTTTGCATTTCAGTACTCGAAATACGTGTAATCGCTACGGTACGCAGGCGATCCAGCGATCTGATCTTTTTTTTTCTTTTTTTTCTTTTTTTCAGAGAGCAGTGGAGAGGCACCTATGTCATCTGCAAAGTTCTTGAGCCATTCGCATATGGGTAGAAAGCGGAAACAATTCGTGACTAAAGGGCCGACAGCAATACATCGTGTTTAACTCGAATAAAAAGTGACCCCAGCAACCGGCCCCATTACTAATCCTTATCTTCAAGCCCCCTTCCGCAGATCCAATTTACTATAAGTTGCATCAGTGGACAAATGCCGTTTAGTCTGCGTGAGTTATTTTTATGTGCTGGAAAGAGCATTCTGTATGCATCGCGCGGCCACACGAGAATGTTATAGCGACATAGCAGAACGCCATGCAATATATTTGCGAGTTGATTTGTTGCTGAACGAGCAGCAACTCTTGTAAATAGATGGCCACTGCTGCTTCTGTCTTACTACTGGCAGCCTTATAAGCCGTTCAGCCAAGCTAAGCAAAGCATCTGAGTGAACTGGCGCTGTGATCGTGTGAGGCGGTCACAATTGGTTCAGCCCTGCTCAAAGCAGGCAGCAGGAAGCAAACGGACAGACATGTATAGGACAGACAGTGGTGATGACGCTTGCACATGTTTCAGCAGGCACGTCAACGAAAACGTTCCTCACGCACCGACGCTTTTTTTATGCCAATCGAACGACACAGATGTACGCACGTTACGTAAGAAAAATAAATTATAAACTAAAAATAGGTACACCGAAAAACGAAACTATAGCCCAGAGAACTATATACGTATCACGACGTCAACTGATGACAAGCCGTGTGCAATCGTGGGTGCGACAAAGTGCGCATGCCTGCGTCGTGTGTTCAATGCAGATGGAGAAGCAACTGTGCCATGCAGACACGACGCGAGAGCAAGACCTCCCGACACTTTACTGACCTTCCAGCAAACTACTTTTCTTTTTCTTTTCGCGAACGCCTTTAACAGAAGCACTAAGCGAATCGGTTCGAAATGGTAAAGTACTATTTCAAAATTCGTCGTGTTTTGGCAGAGAGTGGTTTATTACAAACAGCGAAAGAAAAAAGTGCAATACAATTACACTTTTTTTTTTAAGTTTTACGGCCATACCGCCGCGCCGTTGACATCGCCAATTTGAAAGTCTTTTTCTCGCTTTAGTGCCGGAAGTTTTATCGAACCTTACTGGGTTGAGTGTCCGGTCCATTTTGAATGCGATGCAGTTTGGGCTGTCAAAATCCATGTCTTGATGGGAAGCTGGTGCAGGAAGTTCGTCGCCACCAGTCTTTTCATATTCACATAATTTCTCGCTATCATTAATTTTTTTCCTGCCGCAAGAGCATAATTATTAACCAAGTTAATCGTGATGCTTCCCTTCACGAAGCTTCCAATAAGCCATGTTTTTCTGCATGTGAATTCTCGCGCATAAACATTTGCCTGCGCGCTCAGTAAACAGCATTCCTGCAGGATGCGTTCGTCGCTCAATGAAAAGCTTCACCTATACTCGGTTACAACCTAAGAAACCTAATGTCGACCTAAAACCAGCTACAAAAACGAGTGTCTGTATAGGGGAAGTCAACTGCCTGAAGCACTCGAGAAGTGCTTGACGTCAAGAAGATGAGTAAGCACTATTGGATGGAGCATTTATGCAAATTCTCTGTGGGGACGTGGGCAGAGTTGAATTTTTTTTGTCATGTTGTTACCGACCGCCTGACTCTGTCGAAGAGTTGTTTCCACCGCGCTCATCATGCTGTCATTAGTATACGCCGTGAATCACCTACAGCTATAGAGCGCGCTGAAGATAAGAACAGTGGGCAAATTTTCCACATATAACTTTCGGCAAAAAATCACTAGAAGGAACTCGAGCGGATTTGCCTAATATTCCTTCTTATGCTTTCAGACGCTTTTTATTATGTCCCGTCTTTCTAAGAATTTTTTTTTTCTCCCTGTACGATCCATATGCTACCAGCGTAGTCGCGCCATTTCTTTTGGCATAGTTCGCGGGCTTTTCAGAACATTTTTTTTTATTACTGATCCTACTTCGAGGTGCGATCTGCCGCGGTGGTCTAGTGGTTATGGTGATTGACTGCTGACGCGAAGGTCGCGGTATGGTGGCGTTGTCGCGGGATCGAATTCTGGACGCGGCGACCGCATTTCGATGGAGGCAAAATGCTATAGAGGCCCGTGTGCTTAGATCTAGGTGCACGTTAAAGAAACCGAGGTGTCCGAAATTTCCGGAGCCCTCCACTACGACGTCTAGGGTTGACCTCTCCTCCTCCTCCTCATAACCATATGGTGGTTTTGGGACGTTAAACCCCAGCAATTGTTTATAATACACCGAAGTGCGATAGAGGGAACTACCTGAGAATAAAAAAGACGTTGCGACGCAAGAAGCACTTAAGGACGGGTGCCCGCGGGTTGCTCAGAACTCGTTATGCATAAGCCATAAGTTCGCAATTCAACTTCGATGCCAGAACACAAGCGGAATGCTGTCCATGTGGTGTTCAATGTATGCATCGCAGGATTCCCTTAGAGCGCGAAAAAAGAAAAGAAACGAACCACGTAATAAAATATTACATGACAAGAACTTCGCAGCGTGTTTTTGAGCTCGATTTTATATAACTAGAACCTTTAAAATATGGCATACTCGCTGTAGAATGGGTGTTTACAATTTTGCTTAAGTAAACTTAACTATCTGATTGCACTTAAGAAAAAAAGATTGAGCAACTAAAGACAACTGCGAGAACTGTACCGTTGGTCTTATTTGCCTGATTCAGTATGCTGTCGGTGTCATGTGTACGCATCAAAGGCTTCATTTAGAGCACAATAAAACGAACTACATCACAGAGAACGACGTAGAAGAAGTTTGTGGAGGGCTCCGAATTAATTTTTACCACCTGGAATTGTGTAAAGCATGGGCCTCAATCTTAGCAGACGGCTGTTCTTGCTTAAACCTCGAGTTTAGCAGTGCGTACGTTATACCATGCTAGCGCCAGGTACTGGAATAACTTCGTAGAACGTTTCTGAGCACGGTCACTTCGAATATGAAATTTGCCTTATAAGACTGATATTTACGATTCTAAGTAAGTAAACTAAACTATAGTCGCATACAACTTCAGAAGTCTGCGGCATTTCCTCCTCCGAGACGGACGCTTGCGAGCCTGCACCAATGGGCGCGCACTCAAGACTGACGTCATGAGCCGGACGGCCGGTGACTCCGCATTTGGAGAGCATTGCCGAGTGCGTAAACGGCACTATTTCTTTAGTTGCGGAAGCGATCGATCGGCTGCCGTACTTCGCACATCTGGGCGGGGACTCTCCGGACTGCTTGGGTTGTATCCGACTATAAATAGCTAATTGTTCTGAAGAAAGGATTGTTTGAGTAACTAAGGACGACTGCGAGCAATATACCGTTTGTCTCATTCGCCTAATGCGCGCTGCTGTATATTAAAAAAAAAAAAAGGTCATTAGTTCGAACTCGTACAAGACAGAAGTTTTACGCGGCAAAATTAGCGGTCGATTTTTTATTTCGGCTTTGCGTGCGGCACTTTGCTGGGTGGAAACTTGGAGCACACTAGCTTGGGAGACTAACAGATGCCGACGCGTTATAGTATGTAGGACATGGCATAAACAGATCGGCCGAAGAAGGCCACCATGCTCACCAAGGCATTGACCAGGTTAAGGAGATACAGTATTCAGAACGCAGTTCCACCGGCTGGTTGCGTAACAAACCGAAATTGTGCCATTTGAAAGCACGCACGGTTTGAATAACCCACGGTGCAGTTTTCGTAGGATAACGATTGCATTTATTTCTGCAATATAATCAAGGCGTTAAGTTGGAGGGACATCAATTGAACAAGAATGTTTAGTTGGCTAGTACTGGTAAATTACGCTTTTGGACTTCCCAAAATCTAAAATCTCAGTGTGAACAGATACTGGTTAAATGAAAATTTAAAAAAAATGAAATGATGAAAAATGAGCTTCTCACTGCTTCATCTCATTTGGTTAGCGCATAAGTTCCTGCTTCGAAATATTGAATAATTTGATGATAAACAAGAATTACATTGCTTTGAGGATGAACCGTACAAATACTAATTCAGTTTATTATCTTAAAGGACCCCTTTTTGAGGGGAGTTTTGAACCGAATGCCGTCGAATGGTGAGTATTCATTCGGCAGGTTATGAAACCCTGCTCCGAGCGCTCGCTCCAATCAACTCTTTCACCGCTTTGCCTCATGTCTGGCATGCAAGCCATGAAGCTACAGTCTCAGGCTTTCATTCGTTAACGCAAAACGACATCTGCGACATACAGAATGCGGACAGTGTGCGGTGTAGCACGCACTCCATCGCGGCGGCAATCTCTTCTGTCTCTCTCTCTCTCTCTCTCGCTCGCTGTGTTCCTCGTTTCTTTCTTTCCTACTTTCTTTTTTTTTTTCAGTTTACGAAAATCTGTGTCACCAGCGGCTTGCGTGGAGCTTCGATCGCGACCAGTGATGCTTTTTCCTCAGCACACATCACAGCGAAATGGTGGCACCGGAGGGCAATGCGTGCTGATTGAAAGGCTTGATGATGCCGATCCGCCAAGATAAAAGCGCGAGTGGGAAATTCGCGACGTCAAGAATGTTCAGCCCCTTAGGGCTATAGATGAGCAATATTTTGACGTCATGTTCACACTGCCAAGCTTTAAGACCGCGGCTTTCTTGTGACGACAAACGCGTTTCGCCAAATCGAAAGCATGGATACATAATGAACCAGTGCTGTTCCCATTTCCTTCGCTAGTCATACGTTCGCTGAAAGGAAGCAGCTTTGCTGGAAAGTTTCACTGAAGCGTTAAGAGGTCGAGTGTATGCCGTGGACAACATAAGCCCACACGCGCCACAAGCAGAGCGGACACCGATAGTGCAGAGGGTGTATATTTACGAAACGGTGCTCTCTACACGGTACGGAATTCGACTTGCACACCGATGACAGCGTGGGGTCGCACGTGGTGGTGGTGGTGGTTGTGGTTGCGGTGCGACGAAAACGCAAGCGGCGTGTGTCAACACAGGGGGAGAACATAAAACAAAGGCAAAAAATAAGGAACGGGCAACACTTACTCTCCGGAACAAATCATCGGAACGGAGACTTGAGCATGTGCAAAGCGAAGTCACTGAGTCTGGTCAGTTTCGCTGACAGCCAGAAAGAGAGGAGATTCCACATTAGCAAGAACTGGGAACAGTCAGATGCCCTGCGACAGCTTGCCATGTGCGAATAGTCGCGCACAAAGCACACACACCAACAGCACTCACACCGCGTCCCTCTTTGTATACACACGTATAGGAAATGCTTCAAAAGGCGTCCCTCCAAGAGCATTCACTTGAATACGGTACGCATACATGCAGACACACGCTGTGCTTCCCGTAAAGGACTATGTAAAAGCACCTTGATGCCGAACTTGCGTTCGAGCCATGTACAGAGTAATTATTTAGAGGCGAAGGGCTTGCATCAGTTTTGCAGCAACGGTGACGTTCAGCATTAGAGTATAGTTGCTCTGTACCGAATTCGAGTCACACGCAGGCGTCGCGTAAATAAAACATCGAACAAAAGCTTTCAAAATGTTGCGATATCTCAACAAAAGCAACTCAACAAAAAGTGCTAAAGAACACTATAAAGAAGCCTTTTAACCACGTATCTGTAATAATAGCTTTCATACATTTACTAACTTCACAAATATATTCGAATTGCTATTATTTCATTATTGGTCACTACTTGTGCGCTCATCTTTATTCTGCATTCTCGAATAAGTAAACGTCGACACTTATTGGATAGCTGGCCGCTCAGTGGCGCAATTTGCTAGGGTCTCACGGCATGCTGAACGAGAAACATTGGCTCTATCCACTTCCAGACACTGACACCGTGATACCACGACATTCTACGAGCTGGCAACTAGGTTGCATGACGCTGCATCAACTGGAATTGTCGGTCAGAGTGAAAAGGATGCGCGTACCGGAACGTGGTGCGTACAGCCCTCAGTGCGTGCGCTCACCTTCTTTCGCTGCCGGGTCTGGAGAGCGGTCGAGCGACGACGAGCCGCTGGATAGCGGCACGGTGATCTTGACGTCCCCGGCCGATGCCCAGGCCGTCTGGTGGGCCAGCGGTGCGGCCTCAGCGGTGGCCGTGGCAGAGCCCATCCAGCGGTTGTTCTCATGCTTCAGGATGGAGATGGGCGTGGCGGGACGCGCCATGCCCTCGCTACAGCGCCGACCGTACGGGTGGCCTGCGTCAGGCAGCAGGCCGACGCTGCCCTTGGAAGGGGACAGCGCGAACGCTGCGCCACCAAAAGCCACTTAGATGACGTCGGGTGTGCTGTGTGCTGCTATTTATATGCGCGGTTGCGCGGAGCGAAGAATTTTATAACGAGGGCGAACTCAATTGAGTCCGTCGACTGAAATCAGTTGAAACATGAATCACTTGGTATGAATGCCATAGACGTCTCGACGCGACCAGACGTGTCATCGCATATACTTCTGAGAGGGCGGCCTCGTGTGACGCTCGAGACCAGGCGACACCGTTTTACGTGTAGCGCACACAGCGGAAATCAGGGCCATCGAAGAAGGCGACGCGTTATCATCATCAGCCTGTCTACGCCCACTGCAGGGCAAAGGCATCTCCCATGTTCCGCCAATCAACCCGGTCCTGTGCTTTCTGCTGCCACGTTATACCTACAAACTTCTTAATCTCATGTACCCACCTTATTTTCTGTCTCCCCATCACGCGCTTGCCATCTCTTGGAATCCAGTCAGTTACCCTTAATGACCACCGGTTATCCTGCCGACGTGCTACGTGCCCGGCACATATCCATTTCTTCTTCTTGATTTCAACTATGATATCCTTAACCCCCGTTTGTTCCCTGACCCACTCTGCTCTCTTCCTGTCTCTTAAGGTTACACCTATCATTTTCCTTTCCATCGCTCGCTGCGTCGTCCTCAATTTAAGCTGAACCGTCTTTGTAAGTCTCTAGGTTTCTGCTCCGTAGGTAAGTACCGGTAAGGTGCAGCAGTTATATACGTTCCTCTTGAGGGATAGTAGTAGACTACCATTCATGATTTGATAATGCTTGCCGAATGAGCCCCATCCCATCCTTATTCTTCTAGTTATTTCACTCTCATGGTTCGGCTCCGCGGTTACTACCTGTCCTAAGTAGACGTACTCCTTTACAACTTCTAGTGTCTCGCCACCTATCGCAAAGCGCTGTTCTCTGCCAAGATTCTTCCACATTACTTTAGTTTTATGCATATTAATTTTCAGACCTACTCTTCTACTTTCCGTATCCAGTTCAGTAATCATGAGCTGTAATTTGTATCCCGCGTTACTCATCAACGCAATGTCATCAGCGAATCGCAGGTTACTGAGATACTCTCCATTAACTCTTATCCCTAATTCTTCCCAATCTAGGGCCCTGAAAACCTCCTGTAAACACGCGGTGAATAGCATTGGAGAGATCGTGTCTCGTTTCGTGTCTCGATCGTACGCGTTTTCCCGTCTCTACCACGCTCAACCCGTACTTTTCTTACGTGTGTGGAAGCACGTTGAAAATTGATGCGCGCGTTAGCACATGTAACGTCGAAAACATGGCAGCAGTGATGTAGCTGTAGCTCCTACAATTGCTTCTGGTGCATGCAGTCGGAAATAGCAAAGCCTTCATGGTTATCAAATCAAGGGTGCATTGTAATACAGTAAAAAGGACGGATGAGAATGTTAAGATGACTTTATGGCTTATTTAACACAAATTTCGTCGTAAGAATCCAATAATATTTATCGAGAGGCACAAAAGCATTGTCTTCTAGAAATGAGCTGGCAATGCGGTATTTGTAGTTGAAGAGCTCTAAAATGGCAACATCCTTGCTGTTGAAAGTTTGGGCACATCATGAATAAATGTTACCATTAGCAGTTGATCTCATTAGTCACTAATGAGCTCTTCTTTGTTTCAAAGTAAGAAGCTATGAAACAGTGGCAGCGATGGCGTAGTGGTAGAGCATCAGCCTCGCATGCAAGAGGTCCGTGGTTCGAATCCCGGTGCCAGACGATTCCCAACCGGATTTTAAAAAAAATCCGCGTGATGAGGGAATTGTGTAAAAAAAGGCCTGGGGTGCAGCCTCACTGGCGACCACAGGCAGCAATGCACTCCCTCACCAGAGCAGGATTGGCCACCCTGGTGTAGTACTTGGCCACTACCTCCCACATGAATACACCAATTAACCCTCGGCCCTCAGTCCCCAGCGGCTGCGAAGCAAATGACCAAGGCGGCGGTCAGACCTGCGACGCAGCAGAGGGTGCTAAGAATCTCTGGGTCCGGACAGACTGCCGTTGGAATCTGAACTTGGCTACGCATAACGTTAGAACTTTATCTAGTGAGGCGAGTTTAGCTGTACTATTAGAGGGTGTTAAATGGGATGTAATAGGGCTCAGTGAGGTTAGGAGGCCACAGGAGGCTTATACAGAGCTGAAGAAGGGACACGTCCTATGCTATCGTGGCTTAGCTGACAGAAGAGAACTAGGGGTGGGGTTCCTTATTCGTAAAAATATAGCTGGCAATATAGAGGAATACTATAGCATTAATGAGAGGGTGATATGTATCGTAATTAAGTTTAATAAGAGGTACAAGGTGAAGGTGGTACAGGCCTACGCGCCTACATCCAGTCATGATGATCAACTGGTTGAACGCTTCTAAAAACACAGTATACTGTACCGATGGGCGACTTTAATGCAAAGGTAGGCAAGAAGCAGGCTGGAGATCATGCAGTTGGGGAATATGGCATCGGCTCTAGAAACGCCAGAGGGGAGTTACTAGTAGAGTTCGCAGAACGCAATAATGTAAGGATCTTGAATACCTTCTACAGAAAACGGGCTACTCGTAAGTGGACGTGGAGGAGTCCTAATGGCGAAATTAAAAATGAAATAGATTTCATAATGTGCGGCCACCCGGGCATTGTACAGGATGTGGACGTAGTTAACAAGATCCGGTGCAGTGACCATAGAATGGTAAGATCTAGAATTCAACTAGACTTGAGGAAGGAACGGCATAAACTGATACACAAGAAGCCGATTAATGAACTAGCTCTGAAAGGGAAAGTACAGGAATTCAGAGTTTCACTTCAGAATAGGTACGCGGCTTTAACCGAGGAAACCGACCTTAGCGTTGACGCAATGAATGATAATCTGACTAGTATCATTAAGGAGTGTGCAGTGGAAGTTGGGGGTACAGTCGTTAGACATGACACTGGTAAGCTATCCCAAGAGACGAAAAACCTCATTAAGAAACGTCAAGCCATGAAAGCCTGAGATGCAACAGACAAAATAGAGCTGGCGGAGCTTGCGAAGTTAATGGGCGTAAAGTAGCCGGCATAAGAAAGTATAATATGGAGAGAATTGAGCATGCTCTAAAGAACGGAAGAAGCCTCAAAGCTTTGAAGACAAAACTGTGCATAGGCAAACATCAGATGTATGCATTAAGGGACAAGGAAGGCAAGGTCACAACCAATATGGATAGAATAGTTGAGGTAGCGGAAGAGTTCTACAGAGATATGTACAGCAGCCGAGACAGTCAGGGTGATAACGTAAGAAGCAGTAATAGCCCAGAGGAATCTGACATCCCACCAGTATTGACAGGAGAAGTAAAGAAAGCCTTAAAGGAAATGCAAAGAGGCAAAGCCGCTGGTGAAGATCAGGTAACATCAGACCTGTTGAAAGGCGGTGGAGAGATTATGTTAGAAAAACTGGCCACCCTGTATACGAAGTGTCTCTCGACGGGGAGGATACCAGACTCTTGAAAGAATGCCAACATCATCTTGATCCATAAGAAAGAGGACGTCAAGGACCTGAAAAATTACAGGCCCATCAGCTTACTGTCAGTTGTCTACAAGCTACTTACAAAAGTAATTGCTAACAGAATTAATACGACATTAGAGTTCAATCAACCAAAGGACCAGGCATGATTTCGTACAGGCTTCTCAACAATAGACCATATTCGTACTATCAATCAGGTGATAGAGAAATGCGTGGAATACAACCATGAGGGTGGCGATTTGGGCTTGTTGGTATGGTTGCATGGTATATAATTTATGGTAGCGCAGGCCAAAGACACGGACAAAAGAAGGCACATGAGACACCACAGCGCTAACTTTCAACAACTATTTTATTACCAGCTGATCCCGCTAGTATATGTACTCTCTCACGGTCATACGTCACGTGTGCATAGCTCTGACACCCATAAAATTGTAACCTACACGCGTACATCACAAACATGACAACACTGTATCAAACGCATTTTTCTTATTGGCCGCGAGATTAAGCAGAGCCGCCGCATGGCGGCTACTGGCTGAAGCGCGCCTAGTGTGGATTGCTCCCTGCGTCGTCTGCTAGCCACGTCGTGCTTGCATGTGCGCGTACGTCATGCACGTTCTCAAATGGCGGTTTGTTCTGTTATGTTAGCGCGAGTTTAACTGCTCATACGTATACCTAACATGGTGTACAGAAGCAAATGAGCTAGCTCGGCTGCATGCGCATTGTAATAAGATCAGTGAGTACGACTTTCGAGAGGGCTGTGTATTGGTGTCGTACCCTTCGTTCGCCAGAATCATTTCAGTGTTGGTGCCGCTTTCTGGTTCAAGCACGTCGTAAAATACGCTTGGCATAGTCCCAAACATAAGGAGCATTAAATTAGTGTGTGAATGCCGCGTTTTAGCGACTCGGTGGTAAACAAAAGCGAGGCTCATGTACTTTCGCGTTGTTGTTAGGTGTATAACTGCGGCACTGTAGTTCACGATGAGCTTTAGTTGTGCCTAAGATGTCCTTTTATTGCACGGTCGTGGTCCCACTACAGCGAAGTAATTCTATCAAGTGAAGCCTGCACTTCGGTACTCAAACTGTCCCCTAAAAAAGACAATGGAATGACACGGCAGTGATAAAGCGGAGTTCCCACGCGCAATTTTAACTTTGGGCGAAATTTATGCAGAAACACCCGTGTGTTTAGATTTAGGTACGCTTTGAAGAACCCAGATGTTTAAAATTAAACCCGACGGCGTGCCTTACATTTTTGTCGTATAATGTCACGCAAAACCTCATCCTTTTTTACGTTATTTTGAGCGTTTGTGTGGAGTTATAAATTGATGGAAGGCAGCGGCATGATTAGTTCGAGAAAAAAAACCCTTATTCCATAAAATAACCGGACCTTTGTTGCATCACTAACGTGCACGTAATCAATCGATGAAAACTCTGTGCTAAACACTCTTACATGCGTATGCGTATTCGCGCGAACAGTGCTATTGAACTCATTGCACAGGAATATGGGCTGGTATACAAATGAAGAAGAAGTAAACACTTAAGTAGTTCAGGCGTGCTACAGCAGTGCGTAGTACACAGAACACAAGGTAAACACGTACAGAGAAAGCAACAAAAAACGTCGTATAGTGCGTAAGCGCAGACTGTCACCCATGGCGAGCTGACCTTTCATCGGCAGATTGCGCTTCTCTCACTAGTAATAGTAACGTTGGATGATCTTTGTGCATCGATTCAACAATGAAGAGCGTATATATTACCAGTAAGCTGCAATCAACGCATTTTATTCGCCGACAATTGGCTCAAACAGCTCACAACGAAGCGCCGCTGTGTGCATTTGTATACGCGCCGCCGACCGCCTCTCCACACTAAAGCGGCGACGGTGCTGCCTCCTATAGGTCGATCTCGCGGCGAATAGTGCTTATCCACAAAACAGTTTATCGCGAATACATGTAATCCAGTTCCTTATTTGACAACACCACTGACGGACTGCTCACACGAGCGTCACCAAACGCTGAAATCCTGCTGGCCTCCATTATCAATCGCGTCATCTCGCACCTACTCCTACTCATGATGGCCGTTTCTTTAAACCTAGGTCTGCACTTACATGTGTAACAATGCAGGGAAAGGAAACCGTCAGGAGCAACGCTACTTACTTTGCTATTATGTTCGCGCAATCTATCATTTATGCATCTGCCGCAGTGGCGTAGCCAGGAATTTTGTTCGGGGGGGGGGGGGGGCGCTCACGTTGCAGCGCGACCTCCTCATTGAATTTTTTGAACGACTAAGTATATGAATAACATGTATTACCGGTGACAATTTGTATTAGATGCTGCAAATCACTTCTTGAATGCTGCGCACTGTCAAGAAGGAGTAAGAAAGGTGTTTTTTTCATAAAAATATTATGTTACCATGCCCGCAAAATCTTTTCAGGAATAACTGTCGTCAATCTTTTGAAATTTATTTTTTTGTGTGTGTAACAGATACAGGAAATATCACGTAAAATTTGGAACTACATAATTTTTAAACTAAAGAAGCGCCTGATAACAAAAAAATGAAGTCCACAAAATAACCAGGACGAGATCAAATATTTTGATGCAGATTGTTTACGCAGAATGTTCTTTTTTTTTTGCACAAATGATGCGGCCAGGGAAAAACAAGAATGTGAAAGTACACCTCGAATACGGGCAAAACATAAGTCCCCGGAAATAGTGCGCAGTATGCTTACACAAAACATCACAAATGTACATTTAAATGTGCAATCAATATACAGAACTAAGCAATGATCACTATGCATAATGCCCAAAATAAGGCAAGAGAACATGCTGCACAATCACACAAACTAATACGTCCTTGGGCCAAGCTGCTCTCTCGGACGCACCATGTGGAGAGACCTATTATGGAAGAGCGCAGAAATAACGAAAGAAACTATTTCAAAACTGTTTTAAAAGTGCGAACCACTATTGTGCACTCAGTATAAAAGGAGGGTTGTCGCTTCTAGTTCAAAAAGCAATAAAGAACAAAACCGACAAATGAAAGTAACAAACAATGCCGCTAGTACGGCTTCCCAATAGCTGAATTTGTTAGGTAACGCCGCGTATGCCAACCTCTCAGTGAACAAGGCGAAGCTGTCGATTCGCTGTTAATGTCCACCTGATGCCCGTATTCGTATATTTATATTAGATCACGGTGTTAACTGCTAAAAGGTACAAAATCCTCACAGCTTTAAAAGTTGGTGAACAATAATATTGCGTCAGAATTACGGGCTCATTGACCTGAACTCTGGAACAGCAGTGTCTTTTCCTTTCGTTTGCGCTGATTTTTGTCCTGCTCGGCATCAGAGGACAAAGTTGACCCGGCGAGAAAGCTTAGCGAAGTGGTCAATGACTTCCGACACACTGATATCGACATTTCTGTGGGCGTACAGAAGTGCCAGGCCTACCATGCGTTCCTCAGACATCGTGGAGCGTGAGTAGTTCTTAAGTAACCTCATGCTTGAAAACGTTCTCTCTGCGCTGGCAGTGGTCACTGGAAGGGTGGCTGGAATATGGAGTAGCTTGTACACATTCGGATAGAATTTGCTGTCGCAATGAGAGTGGGCATCGGTTCCTGTACTGAGGCGATGGTTTGCTGCTTCGTTCATCCACATTGTCCACCATAGTCGCAGTTCTCCCAAAGCAGCCCTCGTTTCGACCTCATGCGTAAAAACTGTCAGGAGATTTTCTGCTCCTTTCTCCCGATCATCTTGAATTGGTGGTATTGAGGATGGTACAATTACTGAAAAGTACTTTAGAAGTGCCCTGTGCTTTTCGAACCGTTGGTTTAACTGGGCTAGTACGTGGTCCATGAACTTAATGAACAGGGTTCTGCGAAAATATTCTTCCGCGCTTTCGAATGCATTGCTCCCAAGGTTTTGCTTCCGGACACCGGCTCGACGGCTGGTGCTTCTCGATGCTAGGTCTAGAAGCACTGCATCGTGCTTCTCGACCCAGCGCATTTCGCATAGTCCCAAGAGGCGCTGCCTTGTAGACTCAGTACAGCTCAAGCTTATCATTTTTCACAAAACGTGTGAGCGGCTAGAAGATTTACGGAAAAAGACTGACGTCGCCTTTAGAGTCCGAGAACAGTTTCGGATGTCTGTGATGGAGCATGCCGCACACAGAAGTAGATTAAGGGAGTGACTGGTGCAGTGAGTGTAGAGTGCGGCTGGATATGTCTCACGAACAGAAGCTTGAACACCATTCGTTTTGTATTTAGTATTTTGTATTTAGTCGTCGCATTGACAGCGAAAACAGTGAGGCACGGAATGCTAAATATTGTTTTGTCGTGTTCTTTCCCGCGCGATTTTTTGTAACCACGGAAAAGAACACGCGAAAAAAATATTCCGCGCCTTGCGCTAAATAAATGTGAAAAATAATCCCTGGAGATTAACAGCTCATCTGAACTGGGGATAAAAAGATCATTCGCATGCAGTGTGTGAGCGGACCGACTATTCGTCTGGCGAGGTGATCTGTGAGGACCAAAAATTGCCTTGTAGAAGTACTGCTAAAAAAGAACAGGTTCCTGAGGTTCTTGGACCTGAGGCTCAGACATTTTCGAGTAGCCATGTATGCTGGAGATATGAGCCTCGTGCAAAAAAACCTGTGTTGCCTTTTGCCTCTGTACACAGCAAGCTGGTCCAGCGCGGAATTGCTCGTGCCTGTTTTACACAACGCATTGACCAAGCCTTGCTACCATTCGATGGAAGAAAGCTTCTGCGGGCAAATTGCTCGTTTGAAGGCAGCTGGATATCCACGCCGCCTGCTGGTATCTGTTTCAGAGAAGTTGCGCAAGTTTTCGAAGATCAGTGACACGTGCACTGATTTGCAGGCAACAGTTCGTAAGAAGGTGGCTGTGATTCCACACCTGCATGGTATATCACACAATCTCAAAAAGATTGGTCTAAGAGCGGGGATTTCAATTGCGTTTTCTGCGCCTAATAAGTTGTCGCAGTCATGTGCCAGAACCAGTCCGGTAACAAGGCCTTCCAACAGCTGTAAAATTAGGCACCGAAATGAATTTGTTGAATGTGTGAAGGGCGTAGTGTATAACATACCTTTGTCCTGCGGTCAAAGGTACGTCGGACAGACAGGCAGATGCCTGAATGAGATTGCTCGAACACAATCAGACAGTGAAAAAAGGTTGTAATGGTTTCTTGGCGGCTCATTGCTCGGAATGCAAATGCGTGCCTTTATTTGACAGTACAACAGTGTTGGCAACTCACCCTAAGGATAGCACCAGGATCATCATTGAGGCGGCAGCGATTGCTAACGGAAGCTGCGTCAGCAAGCCATCCATCGCACTAACAAAAAAGGAACTAGATTACTTAAATTCACCCGCACGTGTTGGTCTCACGTAGTTTTGCTGTTTTTTGTTTAGATTTTCCTCTTGTGCGTTGACTGATATCGTTGTAATCACATGTGACAGGTATATATCTGTGTGTTGCTTTAAGAAACTATAGTTGGAAGTTAGCGCTTGTATTCGGCGTTTCTTTGTCCGCTGTGCACTTTTTGCGCTAAAGTTTTAGCAGTACGGAATACCAACTAGCCAGGTCCCACACCTTGCTTTATATGTAGAAGTAACTGCACGGAGAGTAAATGTTAGACCGGGGGACGTTAGTCCTTAAAAAAATGATGTAATTAAACGTGCGTCGCCTTGTGACCTTCTAGGATAGGAAGAACACAATGGCAGACGCCGGCTGCGTGAAAGTAAGGTAAAAATAGGAATAATCGTACCAGTCAATTTTTTTTTTTTATTGTTCAAAAAAGAAATGAGTGATACCCTGTTTCACAAACTGCATGGTTGAAAAAAATCTTGCAGAAAAGCCACCTTCCGGAGCCTTTCAACTGTCCACGGCATTGCCGTGCTCAAAAAAAAACAAAAAAAAACACACACATTTTAGACGACATCCTGGGTGGTTTTCGGTGAAGGTGGTTATTTCGGACGGCGGTGTATAATAGAACGAAAAAAATTAAGAATTTCAAGGGGGGGAGGTGGCGAGGAGGCTGAAGCCCAATAAATGCCACCCCCCGGGTTACGCCCCTGGTCGGTGGTGTATGAGAGCACGAAAAATTTCGGGAGGGGCTGAAGCCCTATAAGCCCCCCCCCCCCCCCCGGCTACGCCCCTGATCTGCCGGTCTGTCCGATGTAGGACTTTCCACAAGTAAGTGGAATCCGGTAGACGACACACGTGCTGCATTCAACAAATTTGTTTCGGTGCTTCTTTTCGCATGCCGTATCTATTATCTTGTCTGGTCATGTGTTTCTGCATAGGCTCACCAATTTATTAGGGGCTGAAAAAACTACCTTTGTGTCACATTTTTCCGCGATCTTCATCATTCTGTGAGAGAACTTATGTATGTACGGAATGACAGCAAAGTTCCTCCTGCTTGGGCTCGCCCTATCCTCCTCCTCGGAACCTTTTTTTAGCGCTTCTCTATGTAAGCCTTCTGCAACCGACACGACGAGGTTCTTAGGATACCCGGCATCGCTTAACCTCGAGACCTGCTGTCTGAAGCTATCATGCATTAGGCACTGGCATGCCTTCTTCAGTGCCTCACTCAAGCACATCTTCGCGATTCCCCGCTTGACAAGTTTTGTGTGCGCGGAATGAAACTGATGAAGTGAGAGGGACAGGAGGGGCACCTTTGGAAGCAATGGACTTCTGCACACGCTGCACCTTGATTAGTTACAGAACAGCGGTAGATGCGCTCGGATTCAGAATTAATTGTCTTGCCTGTGAACAGTGAGGAAGTGAGAGGCCTGCTCTGTAGGCCTGCTTGGAAGCAGCAGATTGAGCCTCAGTCGTATACAGGTAGTATACTCACAGACGTGACGTATGTCTGGCGACACGGGGCTGGCAGGGGGCTTCGATGGCGTGCCGAGGCGCGATTGGGACGGCGATGAGTCGGCCAGCGCCAGCAGCGACGACAGTACGTCCTCCAGGGTGACGTCTCCCTGGCAACTGGGACGCTTTTCCGCCGCTGTAAGCGTATTAAAAAAAAAAATCGGTGAATATACAACAGACGGCATTTACAGCGCGTAATGCTGGTTTCGTTATCGTTTGTCTTTATGCGTATCTGAGGTTGCGAGGCAGTCGCTGGTGCGAACAACAATCATATTCGTCAGAAAACGTAACGTACGCGCACTTCACATCGTTTAATGGCTGCTTCATTTTTGCCAAGTTTATTCTCTCTCTCTCTCTGTCTGATCGGCTAAGCAGACGTATACACGAATACTACGTAAGGCTCACGGGGACTGTTCAGCATAACTTCAACTGTGACGAGCAGACTGCAGCCCTACAATTTGCGTACACCCAAGGCGTAAAAAATACCTTTTATTTTTTTAATATTTAATGTTTAAGAGATGTTGGCGCCTTCCAGGCCCGTAGCCAGGAATTTTTTCGGGGGGGGGGGGGGGGGGGGGCACTTGCTGAAAACCTTGACTTTTTGAGAAAAACACCTTTTTTTATTATTTATTTTCGGCAGGAACACGTACTTCACCAAAATTTCGGGGAAGGGGGGCGGGGCAGCCCCTCCCCCCCTCCCCTGGCTACGGGCCTGGCGCCTTCAGATGGCGCATAGCTAGTAGCTAGTGATGCAGAACTATCAATGGTACTATCGATACTATCGATAGTTCAGTCACTATCGAATTATCGATGGTAAAAAAAAAAAAAACTATCGATAGCGCTATCGATAAGTTTGATAGTACTACCCATAGTATAAAATCAACCGCGCGACCTCATTGTAGAATCAACTTGGTTCCCCAAGTGTGTGGTAACAAGAGGAGCAGGCTGAAGGGCACGAAAGTTCACATGCGTGCGCTCCTTCACCAGAATTCTTGGCTAACACATGACAATTAAGTAGGGGTGTGCGAATATTCGAAAGTTTCGAATACTCGTCGAATATTACATTCGAAATATTCGTATTCAATTCGGAAATCGTGTATTCGAAGAGTTTCGAATATTCGGTAACTTCGATATTCGAAAAATTTGAATATGTGATTCGATTATCATGCATAAAATAACTCGTCTTCCACATTTCTGCTGCGTTCGTATAGCTAAAAACGTTGCCGAGAGGAGCGATAAACATCGTAAGTACACGGAGGCACGATATCTGCCTGCGAAGAGCACCCCAATACCTATGATTTATTGCTGGTGCATCTCCGACGTGCAGCGCTGTTGGCGATCATGTAACCGTACATTCTCAATATTATGCGGCCGTAACGTGCCGCACTACCGCTCGTTCACTATGCGGGACCACTTCTGAAGAAAGACAGTGACCCATGTGACTGTGGCGGACTGTAGGCACCTCCAGGCACCCCAGTCTGGCAAAGCTTTGCCCCATGTACCTCCCTATACCAGCCACTTCTGTTCCAAGCGAGCGTGCCTCTTCAGTAGCATGGGGGGGGGGGGGCGGGGTGTCTCTGTTAGAAGGGGGCGCCTGCTGCCTAATCATGTGGAGCAACTCATATTTCTTCATGATAACATCTAGCCACAACTTTCATTGTGCCGTGATATTCGCTTGTGTTGTGATGTGCATTGTGCTAGCCTGAACATTGTGTTCTGAAGATAGCAGTGTATGTTATGTTGCCAGTCAGGCTGTTAATGTTTTTTTTTTTTCAAATAGCTACATGTTAAATAAAATATTGTTACTGTGGAGGCATTTTCCCTTTGATATTCGATATTCGATTCGATATTCGAAGGGTGATATTCGTATTCGATTCGTATTCGAAAAATTTCATATTCGCACACCCCTACAATTAAGCCTTTATGAGTTCTTATATATTTTTCACATGAAAACATAATATATGCCTGCGGAATATATAAATACCGTGCTGAGAAATAGTATGAACATTGGCGTAAATCATGGGGGCCGGGGGGGGGGGGGGTTCTGAACCCCCTTGTGTTCAGGCTGGGGGGTACACCCCTTGCAAGTGTCCCCCCTTGAGATTTAGCTTTAGAACATCATATATTTGAATTACTTGACATTCAACTTTTTTTTAAAGCTGATTATTTTTTAGTGTGTACCTGTGTTCAATACCCCTCGGATGTGTCAGACTAAAAATCGCAAAAGCCCTTCGATCGGTTCAAAGAAGACAGAATAGAACAATGCAGTTGCTCCAGCTGGGACCCCATGCTCGTTTTTTAAATTTTATTTCAAAGCATGGTTTAAATCTTGTGTAAATAAAAATACAACCCTTATTTATAAAAACAAAATGGCCGCCGTGGTCTGATGTGTGCCCCCCTTGTGATTTTTTTGGATTTACGCCACTGAGTACGAAGCAATTTTCAACAAAATACGAACATTCGTTTACGAGCAAAAAGTGGGTCGTATGCGTCCCATTGACCCATCACATTTCTGAAAAAGTGGCACAACTCCTGTCCCATTGTCTCATGAGCGCACCAAGTTGTAATCCTTTCGCCAAATTTCTTGCAAGAAAACGCTCGAAGCAAGTGGTTCAGAGGGGCACTTCAGAAACCGTGCAAAAAAAAAAAAAAAAAAACATATATTCTGGCGCAACTAATTTCCAGCTGTCGTACACAATGTGCGCCTGCGCCTGTTGTGCTCGGCCAGCTGTCTGACTTCTTCGCGTACACCAATCGTTTTAGCCTCTTTCTGTCTCTTCTGTCGGTGTAGATAACAACGAGCACCTCAGTTATGCCTGAATTTCCGCATATATATAAAATCGCGGCTATGAGTCAAGACAAGCCACATCAATATGGTGTCCCCGAATCCATTGAATACTGTAAATGAATTCATAAACTCAACCCAGGCCTGAGGTATTAGCTTTTCTCTTAGGCTTTGCACATTCGTGTTCTCTTTCGCTTCCTGACTCTCTAGAGCATCGATCTAGTGATTCCTTTCTTTCGGGCCTCTATTTCAGGAACAACGTCTTAGCCACAGCTTTTGGTCTCGTTGCCACTGGTACCGCAGTGGTAAAAAGGGACAAAAAGGAATTTCAGGGCCTTCTCCATCATGAAGCGTTGTCTTCTGACGTAATAATGCCCATCGAGCTTCAAAAAACATTTATGCGTGCCTGTTATGTAGCTATAGGTTCAGCAAGGAACTGCTTCATTTTTCGTTCAAGTACGCTTCGACACGATTATTGGCCGATATCCTGCTCCGATTTTGATACAATATCTATAGTTTTATGCTAGAACTACTTCTATCGCAATTCAGAAAAGGAGAAACATACCATATTTCTAGAAATTTAGCTATCTTGAACGCAATGGAACAGCCGTTTTTAAAAATTTCTACAGAGCAAAACAAATTTAATCTCAACGTATCACCGATACCACGAATCGTAAACGTATGAAATATTTTTTCTTGGTTTTATAAATGTTTCTCACCCATGGCAGCAGAAAATCGTAGCGCTGATGGCGACACGCAGTGGCAGAAGAAGCTTTTACTGAAGAAGAAAAAGTGGGACAGATTCGTCCCATTATCCCTCAAAGGGTTAGGTTTAATTATTCAGCTGTACAGGAAACGAGATCGTTACACTTGACGGTACTGTGCGGCTTCAAATTTATATTACATTTTGTGATTTCAAAATGAGAATATCAAGAACTAGGTTTGTTAACTGTAAGGTGTAAGTGGTTACTTTTGAATATGAATTTATTGATGGAGATATTCCAGCATTTTCGCTGCTGAAATAATTTTTATTTCGCGAAAAGATTGCTCATAAATTAAGTAAACTGAGTATTGCTGATAGTAGGCTATCGCAAATGCTTTTTGGCAGTATCGCCGGGCAGCAACTGTCGTTAATACTATCGATAGTTTGTCGATAGTAGTACTATCGATAGTTTCTTTACACTATCGATAGTTCAAAAAAAAAAAAAAACTATCGATAGCATCGATAACATCCAAACTATCGATTTGCCGATAGTTCAGCATCACTGCTATAGCAACACTTTTTCGTATAATTTTCAAGTTGGTTGGCCCTGAACTCCCAGCTTTAATCATATGACTTCTATTTGGTCCCAGCTGGCTGAAACCAGTTTGACTTCCAATATGCCTGAAAAAAATCGTTTGGGTAGCAAAGATTATTTCACCAAATGAGTTCCGTCCGGAATCGCCACACTTTGGGCCACAAGTTCGCAGAACACAGATCGTTGGTATCATTTTACAAGATAAGTAAATCCAACTAAAAAAAAAAGGCGGGAGCGTAGACAAAGTAGGTGATAGGACAAATCTTAACATGACCCCATGCCAAGAGTAATGTACGCTCCTCTGATTTCGCATTCAATGAAAATAATAAAGTGAAACAAATTTTGCATAGCAAAGGCGACGCAACTGGTATGGCGACGTTCTGTAGACTTGGAATACTACTAATTTCGGGTTGCGCTTCCGTTTATGGCTTTCTGTGTGCCTCATTGTGTCCCTACCTTCAATAAGTGCAACCCAAAATCAGTATGGTCTAGTGATTTCGGCTTGACACCGGCGTATGCGCGTCTGAGCTACTGGGCAAGGCCACTTGCTTCCGACGCGCCGTGATTATTCTCCGAACATCTAACGTGCCCGGCCACTGCTAAGGTGGCAGCCTCTTGGATCAAAGTCCATCGCCGTATTGTAGTGATTGAGTTTACTAGCAATATTTTTCTTGGCTATTCATTTGTTGTCGTATATGATGAGCACGGCAAATTACTGAGTTATTGTGGCGTATTGTCACGCTTAATTGTTACGTCACACCCACCGCCAGGTGCTTCTGGCTCCTCTCAATATATTGCTCAAATTGCGCTAGCCACACGGTCAGCCACATTACAAGGCCTGCATATATAAGTTGCACAAGAGCGTTTTTTTAGAGTAAAAATGTTTGCTGTGAAAACTGCACGAGCGTCAGGACTGATCTTACGGGTTACCCCGCACCGGCTGGGAATGTCCACACCCACTGAGCTATCCCCCTATTCCTTCACAATCACATTCCTCCTGCCAGGAGTCGCAGGAGCAGCGTCGGCTGATTCAGCGAGCACGTGGAGTGGCGCGAGCCAATGGGCCCCTGAACTAAGGGCTCCACCCTACGAGGAAAATCGCTCATCCTCCTATCAATACGAGTTTCCCTCTCTTTTTAAAAAGAAGAGTAGCTGTTTCAGGAAAGCATGCCCCGTAACAATCGCAGAATAATTCACCTAAAGCACGAGTCATTGATATTGTAGACGTGTGCCATTGTAAGGCTCTTTAGCAATATTTAAATCCCGCGCTCGCTTTTCCGTTTTCGGTTTAAATTCCCAGCCACCCTAGAGGTGGCGCGGTAGCCGCGTCGACTGCTTGCCGGCTGGCGCGTTCGCCCGCATTCAGTCAGCTAGCCGAAGCCAGCCGAATCCACGGAGACTCGATCAAAATGGCAGCGCCCACGAGTAAAAGCGGCGGAGTGCTCGTGCAGTACGTTGTAGTACGTAGCGATCTGCTCACGGAACTGTCCTGGCCCATCGGTGCCGTAATAGCGCAGGCGTGCCACGCTTGCACCGCGGTGATGCACCTCTTTCGAGACGACCCGAACACCGTCGCTTACACGGAAAACGTGGATGGCATGCACAAGGTGGTGCTAGCGGCCCCAACGGACTCCAAGCTGATCGCCCTGTCTGATGCGCTGCAAGAAGCCAACATAGATCACAAGATGTGGACTGAGCAGCCAGAGAACATCCCCACCTGCATCGCGACCAAACCGTATGCCAAAGCCGATGTTCAGAAGTTCTTCAAGGACTTTAAGCTGTTCAAGTAGCGACAAGTGTGCTGTTACGTGGCAACGGCGCTGACATGAGCACCTGTCGGACGGCCTGTGATATGTTGAGCTTTGAAATGTTTGTCAATAGAGGTTGCTGTGTGTTCAGAAACAGTGTGTAGTCTTATTCTGCCTGCGTTCTCACGAACACGCAGAGCTTCGTGTGAACTACTGTGAAGTGACGAAAACATTGCTGCCTTGCAGGGTTAACGTTTTACTTACTACTAATGAAGGAAAAGATTAAAAGAGAAAGATGTTTGCTATTCTGTCTAGTTTCATCGCTATCGGGGAAGAAATAGAAAAGAACGTCGGAATGGCGCTGAGGTTAAATGAATAAAAATAAAGGGTAAACAGCACTGTCGAACATTACAAGCATCTTTGAGACTTTCACACCATTTTGTGAGAGAAAACGTGGTGCAGGCTTTCGAACAATGCGAAGGGTTCCGATTCCACAACTCGCACCGCTGTACGTAGCTGTACTGCTGGGCTAGCCGAAACGGGGCATTCGTTGTTCAGAGAAAAGGTGGAGAGGAGGACGTGCAGTCTGGGATGGGCGTGTGTGCCGCGGACTACGCGCCCGAAAGGGCACCCGGCCAGTGGCGCCGCGGGGTCAGGGTGCGTGTGCCTGCGTCTACTCGCTGTCGCGCCCGACGCCGGCGCAATCGATATGCCGACCCCGGGTGCGGCAGGCGATGCTCTGTTTTTTTTCCCGGTCACTGGCATTTCGCGGTGCGTAGGTGCGCTGCCCTTTCGTGTGTGGCGACCGCCCGAGTCGTCGACCTAATCCTATAGTGCGCACGTTCATGTCATGCTTGTCAATAATGTTACTTATTGCCAATTTGACGCCGTACGTAAGTTTTATGCGTTTTTAGGAAGGTGCGGCGGCTCAACTTTTGTAGGCATTTCAATGGCAAGCCGACGGGACTAGAGCACTGCACGGGCCGATTTTTCCGGCCCGGGCCCGGCCCGGCCCGAAAACGCTGTGCTCCGGCCCGCCCGAGCCCGGCCCGGTGTTCTTAAATGTGGCCCGTACCCGGCCCGGGCCCGAAAGGTTTGGGCCCGGCCCGGCCCGGCCCGACCCGACCCGTTTCAGCTAGTTATGCCTTGAGCATAAAGGAGGCACTGTCTAACCTTCGGTTATTGTGAAGATAACCGCCACACACAAGATATTTTCTAGAGATTGTTTTGGGAACTTCTGTCAGTGTCACGACTTTCACTGGTACTGTGTATACTTTCGGTTAAATACGCCCGTGACATTCTTGCGAAATAATTGCAGGGCAATATAAGATATAATTGGAGTCATAGCTGGCTGTTTCATGTACGCACGCAGTGCTAACCACGCAATCTTATTTTTGCATTTCAAAGAACGACTACAAAATATACCTCCATAAACTGAAAAAAAAAACAAAAACATGGCAGACATTTTTAGTTTAAGTTTTACATGAATTACATGCGAGCTAGGGCTGTTGAGTAAAAGTAGCAAGTCTGTAAACTTCATCTGTTGCACAATGCAATGAAAAAAAAAAAAGAAACGTGCTCTAGCTGCTTCTGGTAGGAATACACCAGGCTGGGCAACGTTACATAAATTAAAGCTGTCGTGTTGACTCCTCGGCAGGCAACTGCACCCAACGTACACAACGTTTTCCTGTTCGAAACAAGCACGTTCTTTGTCCCACCCTTTTTCCCCCACCGCAGTGCCATAGATCTGTCAAAGCGAGGCACACCCGTTAGAGAGCGAGCCACCGTCCTCGCTGTTCCCTGAAGATGGCTGTCTCGTCGTCTTCATCGATCTTTGAAAATGTTACGCCTTAAAGCGAGACCGGACTAAGGGCTTCCAAAACAACTGTCTATTAGAGCGCCGAAGTGAACCAGCCGGCGGCCTCTTTAGCGATCCCCGTCGACGTGACGTGTCGGGTGTCCGGAGCGTGATTATACAGATACGTATGATACCCGGGCCTAATACGGGCCTGGCTCAGGCCCGAGCCCGACCCGCGCCCGAAGGTCACGGGCCCGAGCCCGGCCCGGGCCCGATCCAACAATCCCTTACCCGGCCCGGCCCGCGGGCCAGGCCGGGCCCGGGCTTTCGGGCCGGCCCGGGCCCGTGCAGTGCTCTAGACGGGACCTTGTTTCTGGCATTCATATTAAGCGCCATATTATACGATTTGCCGTATTAAGCCTTATTAAACCACACTGTCATGTCAACTGCGCGTGCAAAACAATAACTGGCCAGCTTCCATTACTTGCTGAGGGTGTCGACACGTTTCAACATATTAGTAAATGTTCTTATGTACTCGCTTTGTTCTTTAATTGCAAGAGCGGAATGCGATTTTCTGCTTCTATTCTGCCATCTCGTCTGTCAAAAACCACGTGTTTCGGGCGCCTTCCCCATCCTTCTCTCGCCGTTCGTGCTTCGCCAGTCTCAAAGGACCTCAGCGGCGGCGGTTTCTTTCGTACGGACGACACTTTCGGTTAGACGAGCTTGCTGCTTTCGCGTCCGCAGGACGATTTTCGGCACAGATGTTTGAGGTAAGAAAAAGACGCCAATTTATTTAAACCATAAGGTAGCATGGGGCAGCGTCATTTTCGGCGTGACGAATTTTCTCTCCGACTCGACGCACCGCGCTCTAAAGTTCGCAGAGCGGCGAAACGCCCTGCAGCAGGAAGCCAAGCGCAGCCGGTAGGGCGAGTGAAGAAAGCATCTCTTCGCGAGCAGCAGACTACGACCGCGAGAGATGAAGTGACGGAGGGAACAAGAGAAGTCGTCGTCTGCGGAGCGTGCTTCCACATCGTTTACTTCTTGGTTCTTACTGACCGGGCTGTTCGCCAGCGCCACCGTCTCGTGCCCGTTTTCACCTAGCTCTCTGTAGGCGTTCAATTTTTGTCATTCTCGCCTTAGTATTACATTTCTTGACTATCGTCACATTGACGCTTCGAGCGCATCCGCACCTATAATCGCTTACAACCTAAGGATAAATGGCAGCTCCGCCCACAGAACCGCGACGCGCCCGCCTTTCACTTGTGCAAGACAGTCACGCTAGCTAGTTTCCGTTCAAACCGTAAGTACTTTTTCTCGGCTAATGTAAATGCAATACGCATATTATGAGTTAAAGGTTCGTCGTAACTACCCAAATCATTACGTTTGGCTGAGCAGAGAAGTCAGAATTCCTGACGAAATTTACCAGGACGTTCAAGTTTCTGATTTAAAACCAGCGACACAAAGTTCTGTATGGGAAGGTCAGCTATCTGAAGCATTCTGGAACTGCTTGACGTCGTAATAAATTAGTAAGCGTTGTTGGACGGAGCGCTTGCGGAAATGGCGGAAATTCCCTGTGGAAGGGAGAGCGATGGGTGTGGGCGAAGCTGGCACTATTTTTTTTTCTTAGGCTGTAACCGTGTATAGAGGAACGCAATAAATTGCATCACTTGCAACCCTTCTCCACCCCCGCCCCATATTATCATGCTACGTCTTTGCATTAATGTGCCTTCCTTGCCGGCAGCGTGGCTCATGCCGCACAGGAGGCTCGCTGCGTATTCTCGGGGCATTGCGCCTCGGTTCGAGAAATGAAAACGAATCTATACGTATTTTTGTAATGGC
The DNA here is from genome assembly GCF_013339695.2 of Rhipicephalus sanguineus. Taxonomy (NCBI): domain Eukaryota; kingdom Metazoa; phylum Arthropoda; class Arachnida; order Ixodida; family Ixodidae; genus Rhipicephalus; species Rhipicephalus sanguineus. The sequence continues at coordinate 108,399,615 of NC_051176.1, read as the reverse complement.
CCCAATGCCGGCGTACGGTGCCCACGCTTCGAGTAGCAAGTTTTTCCAACATCCACTTAGTTATCGATCGATGCGGCGCAGGTCACTGGACGCACTTAATTCGCGTGAGGTTGCGCTAGTGAATATGAGGACTGCTTCTCTTTCTTTCTTTCTTTCTTTCTTTCTTTCTTTTTCTCTTTCTTTCTTTCTTTCTTTCTTTCTTTCTTTCTTTCTTTCTTTCTTTCTTTCTTTTGTTTTTCTAGCAACGCGCGGATGCCCTGTCATAAGACCTTGCTCGCATCCTCACACCGTTGATGACAGGGGCGTACAGAAATTTTTTTCGGGGGGGGGGGGTTCAACCATACTTCATGTATGTTCGTGCGCCCGTTTGTATGTGTGCGTGTATATATACGCAAGCAAAATTGAAAAATTTCGGGGGGGGGGGTTGACCTCCCCCGCCCCCCCCCCCCCCTTGGTTACGCCCCTGGTTGATGACACTGAAAAGGAGGTGGAAGGAGGTCGAACGAGTCACCAACTGGTTGTATACGAAAGGATGTGGCAGATAGCTTGTACGTTCCAGTTACCCGCCATGGTATCTTAACGGCTAAGGCGTCGGACTGCTAAGCTCGATGACGCGGGTTCGGTTCCCGGGCACAGCGACCGCATGTAAAGGAGGGCGAAATGCAAAACACCCGCGTAATTAGATTTATGTGAGCGTTGAAGAATCCCAGGTGGTCAAAATTAATTCGTAGCGCCTTTTTAAGCATCTAAAAACTCCTCCATTCTTACAGCAGGAATCGCCATTAAAGTCGTTTTACCGAGACTAATTTTATACTGTCTACATCAGCGCTGTCAGATACGCGAATGTAAGAAGTGGGCGCTTCTTATCGTCAACGCATCAATTCACTGTCACCGCTCCTGCTGGCCGACAGCTGAGTGCATTACACGCACTGCCCACGCACATCAGAAGTGATTGATAGCGCAGCAGGGATGCATATTCAACGGGTTGGGAATGGCTCGTCGCTCACGGCGGGCTGCTCTGAATAATATCATCTCGCAGTATGGCTGCGCAGCCCGCTCGGGGTTCCGGGAGTTTCCGGCTTAAGGCCTTCTGCGCTCTTCCGTGATCGTTTTCTGCGGTGATGCCGCTCGCGCCGCCATGCTGTTTCCGAGACGTCTCCAACATGTACACGATTGCGCTGGAAGGGAGCGCATGCGAGGTTGTCGCAAATGGGTGTACAGAGCCCACTACAATGACAGATAGGTCCGGCGTGTACATACACACACCGCCGCAGCAAACCTCATCTCATTGAGATATCCGGAGAGAATAAGAAGAAGCTCTTCACAGCAGCATACAACGCTATCTTTGCTATAAGGTATATAGAGGTGCGTGACGCTAGATCGAGAGTCCTCTCTTTCGTAAGCCGATCGCATATATATGCGGGGCACGGATAGTTAGTTAGCTCGGGCGTGGCATCGCACTGTCAGAGCAACGTTCTTGCCATCCGCCGATGCGTGTAACCGGTCGTCTATAATATAAGATGCCCGTTCCCAGTCGCGCGGATCAACTCGTCTGCATGCTTAGGCGAATGTAATGCCGGTGTCCTCGGCAGGTGAATCATTTTTAGAGATGATGAACGTGAAGATGCTATACGACAGTGAACGAAATTATGGGCGGGAAGGGTAATAACGACGGCGCTTTGGAAAGACGAGAGAAATGTATATTGAACTCATAAAGATCGGTGCTCATTCATACGACATGTATGCATGGGCAATGAGCAGCGCTACCTAAGACGGCGACGAAATGCACATGTAACTAGCGCTGCGGCTGTCTGGTCTCTTAAGTTAGGCTGCGCGATGCCAGACATACATATGGCAACGGTAAACAATAACATAGAATGGTTTCGTGCTATAGCACGCGCATAGTCCGATGCAGACAGGCAGAGATGGGCGCATATCTGTGCGGTGTATTCATGACTTCCCATCTGGATCAGCCTCTCCCAGCGGTCACGTAAGCGATCGACCTTGAGGCGGCGCATTCGTCTACAGGGCGAAACAGCAAAATGCGTCAGGCGGAGACTGCAGGAGATCGTGGGAACATGCATGGCGCCTCTTTCGCGTGCTACTCGCACATCATCCGCTTGGCATATTCCGTTACCCCCAGCGAGTGCACGTCACTCTCGCAGTCGCCGAGGAATAGACCGTGCCACGGACTGCATGCTTTCGTACAGATATATGGCGTGGTTCTTAAGAAGCTAGTGAAACCCCTTTCCTGATCTTGGTTACCTGAGGAACGGCAGTAGGATGAGGGGGCGGAGATTAAAGGGCCCATAAACTGAATAAACCGCTCCATGGGAGAGCGAGCGCTTTCTCTCTCGCCTTCGCTCCTCCCCCACTCTCGTTTTCGCAGTGTAGATGACACGTGGATACCATCCAGTACCGAATGTCACCAGGGGATCACTTCCTTGTTTGAAAAAGATCAAAAGGTTCTGCTTATCAGGACTCCGCACTGCTTGGCTTCCATTCGCACGCGCAGCGCAAACCGCGTTGCACGAGGCGAAGAGACGAAGAGGAAGAGCGGGCGTATACGACTGCGTGGGCCCAAGAGACGACATGCTAACAGACCGATTAGAACCGATGTCTTTACATATGGACAAACCGACAGCACCCTGGTGACGTCACGTCCATGATGCCGATTGCGTCACGGCATGGGGGAAAAAATGTCCGTAAAGCGACACGCGTTAACTGCGACAAATCAGTAAAGGACCCTTTTTCACATTGTCAAGCCCACGCAAGCATATGCACGCCGTTTACTCCGTGCAACATACCGGGATGTTACAAGCACTTGAGGAACGCCCGAATGTTGTGTATACCGTGACATATACAACGTTTCCCTTTCTGTTAACCTCCCTGCATTTTCCTTATTTATCTCTCTCCCCCCCCCCCTCGAAATATTTATGCTCGTGAACATGAACATTACAATATCGCAAAGCCACAAAGCAAAACAAAGTCGTGAGGTCGGCGAGTTGGAACAGTTCAGTCATGAGGGCGATTATTTTTATTGATAGTGCGCTTATCGCCTTACTGACTCAGAAAGCAACCAATTCAAGATGCGTATGCTCTCCGCAGTTCCATGTTTTCCTATCTGAATCGTCAGCTTGCACAACTACAAACTCTTCTCGCGCAATTCTCGGTAATCTGTAACCGAACGTTTCTGTAAATACCCGTGTATTTAGATTTAGGTGCACTATAAATAACTCCAAGTGGTCTAAATTATAGCAGAAGAATCGATGTCTGGGCAAGTTGGAATTGGTTATGCATCTTCGAAACGGGCGGCGCACAACCAAGGACAAAGGAAAGACTTCACACCACAGGGTGGTGTGTAGTCACACACAACACTACACACCACATCACAGGGTGTTGTGGTGTGTAGTCTTTCCTTTGTCCTTGTTTTTGCGCCGCCCGTTTCGAAGATGGTCTAAATTATTCCTGATCGAGCCCCCAACTACGGCGTACGTCTCATAACGATATCTATAGTTACGCCACGTAAAGCCCCAGAATTGATTTTTTTAACGCATCCGTAACTGCACTGGCGGTCTCCTTTTCAAAGCGCTGACGAAGCGAGGGGAATTGAGCATCAGGAGACGAGGGGCCGCGGCCACGTCGCTGGTGAACGCCAATCCACTAACCTCTGGAGCGTGGAACCGGACGGGGCCGAGACCAGCTGCAATGCGGACGGCGACTGCAGGGGGGAGGGAACTACCAGGACTGCCCTGCCGCCTTGCATACGCGCGCCGAGTGCAGCGACAGCTGGTCTCGTGGGTTTCGAACCGTGACCACGCTCGACGCGCCACGACCAGTGGCTCTACGCACACTTCGCAGTCTCTCTGCAACGTGGCGGCCCTGACTTTCTGATGGACGCTACCTGCTGCGTATCGGCTGAAATATATTCGCTGTGGTGGCTTCGCCTGTAAATGAATCGTGCCATATACAGAAACACGTTTGGCAGTGGGATTTGCTCAAAATGTGAAGAATATTAGCAAAAAACCGTCGGTCTTGTATACGAAAACGTACGTACACAGAAGTGCTTCTTGACTGATTCGGCGTGACTACACGTCTGATTTCTCGACTAGTGAAATCCGCAACGAAATCTTGACAGTACTGCTTGACATTGTCATGAAAAGCGTTTGTTCATTTTCTATAAAAATATGCAGGTGTTTAAAAATTAGAGGGCTGTGAGGAATGACGGTACAACGAACTTTAGAAATGAAAAGACGCCCGGAACTGTGTCTTCTCGAAAACAGTGGTTGTGTTCATGTGCTCTAAATAATAATTTGCATTTTCCGCACATTAATCTGCTCTTCATTTGCAAGAATCACTCGTCAACATGACACCACTTGAAGCAAGAGCTGATTGGTTGGTTTGTTTGTTTGTGAGGTTTGACGTCCTAAAGCGACTCAGGCTATGAGAGACGCGCCGCAGTGGAGGGCTCCAGGTAATTTTGACCACCTGGGGCTCCTTAACGTGCATTTAAATCGCACAGTACACGGGCCTCTAGCATTTCGGCTCCATCGAAATGCGAACGCCGCGGCCGGGATCGAACCCGCGTCTTTCGGGTCAGCAGCCGAGCACCGTAACCACTCTACCACCGAGGCGGCCGAAATAAAGCCGTCGAGCGGAACCCACTTACGGGCCTGGTCACTTGAAGCTATGTGTCGGTATGAAAGTGGTACATCCTGTCAATTGCAGTTGATTCTCACGAAGCCTCGAACTATATGACATCTAAGTTCACCTAAGCACCTAAGTACACGAGCACAGCGTACCGAGCGAGTGAATGTGGCCTCGGCGCATTCAGGAGTGGAACTTGCGCTTACAACGACGGAAAGTTGAACTAGTTGGTAATTCGTCATGAAAGAAGGTAAGTAGTACAGAAACGGGCACAAAAAGAGAAGCTCAGACAACACAAACGACATGCGCTTTGCACTTTTTGTGAAGTTCGGACGCTCCTCTGTATATAGAGCGAGGTTGCCTCTTAGTGCGTTCATTGACGACTGTATCCTCCCCATATGGCGGGCACGTGTCCCTGCGCGTCGCCGTCGAGGCGTTCCACGCGAACGCTGCCGAGTGGCTTTTCGATTAACATGGAGGAGCTCAGGCCACCCGCACTGTGCCGCCGCAGCTGCCACAAAGGCGCGCCTGTTAAAGACCAACCACAAGGCACGTCGCTGTATCCTGCCACGGATACGCGCCAAGAAGATGGAGAGCGCTGGCGAACACTCGCAGTGACAATACACCAAAGGGTCCACCGCTGTCTCCTCGAATCGCGCGTATTTCATGGAACCATGCGCTGTAACTGCTGTCGCGCGCACACGAACACTGCACTTCCGAGGCTGAAAGCTACACTTCCGCGCGCGCGCGCGCGCGCGCGCGTGTGTGTGTGTGTGTGTGTGTGTGTGTGTGTGTGTGTGTGTGTGTGTGTGTGTGTGTGTGTGTGTGTGTGTGTGTGTGTGTGTGTGTGTGTGTGTGTGTGTGTGTGTGTGTGTGTGTGTGTGTTTTCTGGTAACTGGCGCCACGTGCCATGAATGTTGAATTGAACGGTGAATATGTGGTCTGGAAGAATTCAAAGCGCGCTCGTGGCGCAAGCATGGCACGCGTGCTCGGACGCTGCAAACTCGCATCTTCGTGATGGCCTGCAAAGGCACGCCGTGGCGCGGGTGTTGAGATGCGGTACCGAATTTGTCTGCACGCGCAGATTTGCTCGGTGCCGTATATATAGCGCATCTCGTGAGGCTACTAGTTGTACTCGCATCGTGATGACCGACGTGTACATAATTGACGACCTTTATGCAACTTTAAACGCTATCCCGCATCCGAGGCATGGCGCTCGGTTTCTTGCGAAGTACGATTAAGTATGCCTCTGACAAGCCGACAACAAGTTGCTATCGCAGAGTCGCTTAATACAGCACGATACCGCCCGCATGCGGCATACAGCAGCGCCTCTTCTGCTGTTCCCAACCGCGCCAACAATGGTCCTTTTCGCCATGTTTACTGCGCCCGGTAGTGATGCTCCAGGAGGCCTATATGTATGTATATATGCATGTCTATATGCAGTGAGTATAGAACGACAACTTTTGAAGCGAAAACAGAACTGACCTAGGTGTCGTGATGATCATTTACTGTATAGCGCTACATTCCTTAATTCTGCTTCCTCATTCCGCTCTACTTTCCTTTTCTTGCTCAGACAAGTGTTTGTCGTCCATTCAGCTACATCTTTCGCATACAATTCAGTGAGCCACTCAAGCTGCAGTATATTGGTGCATAATTACAGGAAGAAGTTTATATAAAAATAGTGTACGGATGCGCGCCGTTGTATACCGCACTGTTAATTGCCACGTCGATCGCGCTTTCTTTTTTGTTTGAGCTACAAAATAAGTGCACTGCAAAGTAATTGTGAATGCACGTGTACCGTTGAACTTACGTATACCGTTTAAATAGCGCAACACAGGGATAGTGCGCTTTCAATTAATTTATATATTCAACATTTAAAAAAATCGTCGTCTGTTATTTATGCTTTCCACTCACACTTATGCATAGACACACTAAAAAAAATGTCATGAAGTAAGAAAAATGATCAGACCACTTCGACACAGTCGCGAAGTGCATGCCGATGCAAAACTACGCACTTCAAAGGAAGCAATAGAGAGGCATGCATGAAAGTCGTATATGAGGAATTTAAAAACAATCTTAAAAGTTAAAACAGAACAAACATCCATAAATAACGTACAGGGTATGTATGTCAAATTATTGCGCCTCTATTTACACTTGCCCTCTTATGAAAGCTGTATACTGTATTTAGACGATTGTAGGTCGACCCATTTTATCTAAATTTGAAATCCGAAGTTGGGGGTCGACTTACAATCGCAACCGAAAGTAGTACCGCCAGTTACGGCGAAAAAAACGAGAAATCAGGAACGCTGTGGCATGGTTGCGACATTATGTTTGCATTCCGACTCGACCTGTAATATGTACCGTATTTTCTCGTGTATAACCTGCACCGTCAGCAACAATTCGCGGAAAGATTTCTGAAAATGATCCCTGCGTATTGCCGCAAAGCTAGCTTTCCTGCAGAGCTTTGAATCGCTGCCGTGAAGCCACCTTTGTACACCGGAATTCGCGATTCTTTGTCTTGACTATACAAAACACGTTGCGTGGCTAGTTGGTGATACTTTCTTACTTTAAATATTACAGCGCTACTTTGTAAGAGGGCAGGAGAGAGAAGTGCGTGACAGGACGCGGGACTCCAAATATGGAGTCAGCACCCGTCCTGTCATGCACTTCTCTCTCCTGTCCTGTCCTGGTAGTACGCGAAATTGTCACGGAAGAAACCCGCGTCTTCGCATCGGAAACGGGAATGCCGAAGACGCACTTCAAGGCCAGCAGGGCATGGGCATCAAAGTTCATGAAGTGGGATGAGTGATCACGTGTAGTCAGTCCAGCGAATACCTAAATAAATTTCATTTATGAAGTGCACACGCACGTTTTTTTTTCTTTTCTTTTTTGCCGTGCAATTTTCGGGGGAAGAGCTACGTTCGGGTCGACTTGCAATCGTGTAAATACGGTATCTCTCTCTCACTCTCTTAGACATTTCCAGCTCTTTAGGAGAAAAAGTGAAACACTTTCTATAAGAACAGCGAAAATTGAACGCTCTCTCGCTATTATCAGCATTTAAGATCCCTTAAGCATTTGGGATGTCTCAGAAACAAAATTAACAAAGTTTTCTTTTCCTTTCTTTCTGTTTTTTTAGTTCGTGTGAGCTACCCACCATTGTGCGACTACTTTCGCTAATGATATGCCTGTCGCCACGATTAACTAGCATCCGCTGTTGCAGACAGTTGTAGAGGATAACAGCCTTTGGTGAATGCACACTGTCCCCTCTCTCACACACACACACACACATATATATATATATATATATATATATATATATATAATATATATATATATATATATATATATATATGTCATGAAGTGTGTGTGTGTGTGTGTGTGTGTGTGTGTGTGTGTGTGTGCGTGCGTGCGTGTGTGTGTGTGTGTGTGTGTGTGTGTGTGTGTGTGTGTGTGTGTGTGTGAATGAAAGTCACAGTGAAAAACATAACATTTATTCCGGCGTAGCTGGAGCAGTCTCATTTATTGCGTTTCCTCTGGAGGAAACGCAGCACATTTAGAACACCTTGCTTCGAGGGTAAAGTCTGCAACAAAGGCCGTGAACGAGGAGGATGTCGAGCGTATACACACAGGGGAGCGCCGAGCTCTGAGGGTTGAAAGCCCATCAGCAAACTCAGCGGCGCAAATAGCGGCTCGCCGCGGTCACCAGTCGCGCGAAGCTGCAGCATCAGCTATTCTTTGCACCCCCCCCCCCCCTCCCCCCACACACACCCTTTATATATATATTGCAGGCGCGCAGCGTTCTACCACCGCCATGGGAATGATGGTTATAGATCGCGAATTTCCCTAAAATTTGACGTTCTGACTTTAGACACATTTGTGACTTTCAAAGTTGACCATTTTGAACAAAATGCATTTGCGCAAAGACTGCATTTGCGCAGAATCTCATTGCTTCGAACGTCCAGAAAATTGCAATAGAGTGAACTTGGGCGTGTTGGTTAAGCATGATGAACCACACAGCGCGAGTAAACAACGGGGACACAGGAAGGGAAAACACACAGCGCTGACTTACAACAAAATTTATTGAAGCAACATTTCACATATATACAGGGGATCAGCCAACCACTGCGCATGTCATAGCAGATAACTTTCTAATCAACTTGGAAAAGCCGAACGGAGAAATTGCAATTCTTTATCTGATAAAAATATCGACGGCGAACTAACACATTTGTCACCCAACCTTTGAATCATCTCTGCTTCAATTATTTCACGGACATATTTATTTCGATGTTTACAAACCACGTCAGCTTCCTGAAAGACTGGTTTGCACGTGCAGTCATTGCAGTGCAGAGCGAGAAGGCCTCCCTGTCCTTTCGTGTCCTCCCTGTCCTCCCTGTCCTGTCCTTTCGGTGTCCCCGTTGTTTACTCGCGCTGTGTGGTTCATCGTCCAGAAAAAGACGTGTATTGCTTCTAACTTCACGCCAATATAAAAACAGATAAAGCGCAGTAAATAGAGCCACAAGTAGGAAGATCAGACCAGTCCTTGCGCTAACAACGGTATATGTGAACGATCGCAGCGCCGTAGTGCTCCTCTTCAGTAATCGCAGTCACCATTTTGCATGCATGCAACACAGCTTCGGCTGCTGTCCGCGCCCACTGCACTCCCTCGCCTTTCCGGCGCTGCCGCCAGCTGGTGGTCCGGACCTGAGGCTGCTACCACGCCTGCTGAGACGCGTAGTACATCGAGCCAGCGCGTGACTAAGCGGCAGGAAGGTGCTCGCTGTGTACTTGCCCCCTTTTCCACGCTGCAGTCGTGCGGCGTCATATTTCACGCGACGGCGCGGCTCGCGACGCGCTGTAAACCGCTCCCGCGGTGCATTTTGGGCGGAGCACGCGCGACGGTTCGATCGGCAGCGCCCACGGAAATCCGGCCGCCTATAATCGTCCCACAGCCGCGATATGGACTTGCTATTTCGAGCGCAGAAAACGGTGAGAGTAAACATACACGTTGGCTCGCGGAGAGAAGCCAGGAGCTGATTAATTGATCCATCAGCCTGGTCGCCTCCGCCAGGCCCACCTTATACTGCGACGCAATATGCTTGACCACCGTAGACGTGTCCTGTCAAGAGAAACCACTTCCTTTCCGCAAGCAACAGTATGACGTCAGACTCTTGAGTTTCCAAGACGTGTGGCGCCACCTGTCGGAGAAATATTGGGTAGTACGAAGACCGACTCCCTCGCACAGTATGCTGTGGGTCCAGGTGCAACTAGCGAGTGCAAAACAACGATTGAGCTTAATATCGCGTGTGTTTGCGCATTTAACATTCAGAACGAGAGCTGTGAATTTCTCTCCGCTAGTTGGACGCGCCACCGAACCGTCATGAAGTGCCTGCTGGATCACTCGCCAGAACGACGGCGAAAACAACAGCAGACGAGACCGCCCCGTACGCTACGAAGAAACCCGCGATCGACGCTACTGTTGCGTTGCGAATTGCCACGGACGTAAAGGACTACATAACAACGTTCAGCTTTACCGACTTTCATAGTTGTCGTACGAAGCAGAAAGGCGAGAGTGCTGGATACGGGCCATTGTAAACGTGTTGGGTAAGCGAATTACTCGCGGTGTCCACAGCCGGTCGCATGAGAAAGTGTGATAAATGTGGCTCAGCTGTTGTTGTTTTGCGTAGCCCTGATGGAGAGCCGTGGCATCCTTGACTATGACGCTCAGCAGAGGCTCTGACCGCGGTGCGTGCCGTGTAAACACAGAGTGAGCAGCTAGAGGCAGACTGAAGACGCGTGATACACACACCGCGATAACCTATAATCGGAGTTGGTCGTCACCACACAGCATCGCGGACGTACCTTTTGAAGGCTGAGAGTTCTGGTTCTAACTAGCTAACACGTGCGTCGTAGAAGTAAATCGCAAAATGCTGGTCGTGACCACCTTCAGGTTTGTTTTGCCCGTGGCCTCCGCGGTTGCCGTAGCTATCTCGGAGGCCACGGTTTTGCCTTTGGTTGTACGCCGCGAAAGTGGACACGCACGTATCCCCATTTGCAGTATATACAAACGGAAGAAGACCAACAAGAGAACTTTTGAGGATGCGTGATAAAACAGCTCCAATGCACAGGAAACGAGAGATGAATTAAGGGAGAATGTAACTGAAAAGGCGAAATTCGCCAGGGCCATTCGTCGCTGATAAAGCGAGTTTGGTACCACTGATCGTAAGATACATAGCTAAGTAAATTGATCGTGTATGCACTTCATCGCTTTAGCATTACGTATATACCCGATTTTAACGCATTTTAACTCCATGTCGTGCGATGCTCGCTTGTACGTGCCAGTTGCAGCGCGCCGGAATAACTAAAACTTCTTTTGCATTGTACTCGCAGTTCACTTTGATCAGCTCCCTTTGTTTCTGAAGCGTGGATTGGCGGAAGAAGCTTTCCTGGTCCTTGATTTTCAAGAAACCGCGCCTCGACCCCAACGAAAGAGGGGGGGGGGGGTTCTATTGTGGCCTATGCACATTCGCTTGCGGACGGCTCTCTTTGCACTACCCAGTTAGCGCCAGGGCTGCGATGAGGGTGCTGGTGGCGGTGTTTTTCGCAGCGCCGCCTGGGCAGAGTCTGACGTCTATACACAGACAGACAATTAGGTTTCTTTGTAGAAAGGCATAGAAGTCGACCCGAGCGGTTGCTCTGGCCTGTTACTCTGCTTCGCTAAGGAAAGGTGAACGTGAGGAAAAGGAACGATGAATGACGATGATAAGATAAGGATGTGCGTGTGCACAAGTTTATTATTAGCCTGTGGCACCTCTAAATAGATGTGTCTAGCCAAGCCAGTGGACCGTTGGCGTCCCCGAAGAGCCAGTAAAGGAAAGCATGGCTGACAGTACTTCGAGTATACGTGTCCTTGCCGTCCAGAGTGTTTGAGCCACGAAGAATCTTGCACCCATTGAGCCCGTGAAATTTCTCAGTATGCTCTTGACGTCAGTATTAACAGTCCTTTCGTTCTCTTCGTTGCGTGCAGCAGCGATAGGATAAATGCATGGTTCGGTTGGTTCGGTGTACCGACTGCAACAATAGCGCCACCAGACTGCACAAACAGCGCCACCAGAGCATACAAAGCTGGGAAATCATTCGTGTAAGAGGCTCAGAGCTCAAGATTGCGGCGCCCATGAATTGAAAATGAAATCGGCCGTACAGCAACTGCTAAAGTTAGAGAAAAAATAAATAAACGAGCGAGAAAGGGAGGAAGAGGGGTTGGCGAAATGCGAACCCCCTTTGAAGAGGATGTGGCGACAGAAGGCAACTTTTGCACGCGGGCCCCGCGGTCGGCCTCTTTCTTGGATCGCTAGCGAGGCACACAATGGCCGCGGGCCCTGGCGCATGCCGGGCGCGCCGTCGACAGCTATTGGCGAGTCAGTCTGTGAGCAGTAAGCTCTTCTTCGGGTGCGAATGAACCTGACCTCCTCTGCCTCGCTCCACTGCAAGTAGACGTGACTCGGGGATTGCGAAGAACGCTTGCGGAGCAGCAGAGCGGCCGCCGACGGTTGCGTGCTGCTTCGCCAGTGGAGCTCCGCGCAGGCGGAGGAATGCGCAGCGTCCGAGCGCCGGGCTGGCTGCTGCGCCGACGTTAAATATCGCCTCACTCCCGCTCCAACGAGGTTGATCGCCACCCCCTCTCGTCTCTGTGCGCCGTTTCGGGTATTTATCGCCGCGCCTTTTTTTCGAGCCAACCTTGACCCGGAACGAGAGGGCAACGCAAGAATGCCGCGGGGTCGAGTTCGCTGACAAAGTCCCTCCGCGGTCTTTCTTCGTCCTTATTTTTCTTAAAGTACACTTCCTTTTTATCTTTGGATGCTGCCGTTGAGGCCTTCTTTTATATTATGTGTGCTCACCAAGGCAGTGGTGGATTTACGGCTATCACGTCGGAATGGGACTGTGACGCTCGCTCCGAGAATCTTTGCGTTGTTATACGACGCCGCAGCTATCCCTTACATCGAGACCAAAATATAGCGCTGCATGGGCCCTTACGAAGAAAAAAAAAAAAAAAACCTCAGTCAGTTTCACGCCGTCAAAACTATCGGACGGCGAAGATGTAAGCGTGCTGCATGGAGCGGAGCCATCGTCTTCTACCAAAGTTCGAGCCGCTGCAAATCGTTCATTTTCAGCGCCAAGCTGAATAAAGCTAAAATATGGCTAAAATATGTCCATTTCACGCGCAGCTGACGACGGAACAATATCGTTCGGAATGCAGACGCTCGCAAAGCAAGCTGCTTGTTACGACACTAGGGTGACGACACGGCTCGCAAGTGCGCCAGTGTTGCCTGACTCTAAGGCGGCTCGCGTGTTCATAAAATATTCAATTATAACCAAACGCGCTAAAATTTCGCCAGCTTCTTTGTGAACGCACAAGCATTAAAACATGTAACACTGATTATGATCGACAATTGGGTGTCATGGCCCCTTTAATTGTCAGTAGTAGAGGAACGCCTAGGTATAACGGTGGCACTATCGCCGTACGTGTTACATTACAGACGGTAGGTATTTTAACTAAAGGCACGTGGCTCTCACTTAAAGAAGAGCGCTCATTTGTTCCGATTGTGTGCGCCGACAGGCAATATAAACATATGCGCAAATGCAAGTTGGCGCGGCCAACTTGCATACAAGCCCTTTGTTTAATAAATAAAGGGTTTGTATGCAAAAGAAATAAAATGGAAGAAACCATAACCGCAGGACAAACTGTGACGGACAAGGAAGAAATACACTAATCGTATATACATGCATAAACGATAAGACAACATGGTTCTATCCACGTCTCTGTGATCGATACGATTTCTCTTATATATCATCGCAACGCTTCCTTTTCTCTGCTGCAGTTGCGTAATAACGATCCCCTTCAGGCACGTTTGTTGTTTTCTTTTAGCATTAAACGCGCATTTCTGAAAACGTGTCCCAAGGGGAGAGTCGTGGCGCGGCACGCAGAGATGTCGTTCGAGCGATGCCCACAACGCGCTTTTTTTTGTTCTTTTTTTTTTCTCTCCCCTCCTCATGATGACGGAAGAGCAAGACGAGCAGCCTCGCACCGCAAGCTCTGAAAGCGAAATCTCTCGCTTGTCGGCACATCTTGTAGCTCTGCTGAAAACAGAAAGGTGAGAGAGAGAGCGCGCTAGTCACGCGACGGCGGCCACGCGACTCGTCTGCTGCCTCCAGGGGCGCCCTTCAGGCTACAGCGCGCACGCTCGAAACGCATTTATATGCGTTACGCGTAGCCGCTATAATTCCGCGCTGTGCAACCGCGTGGCCGCAGCCGCGACGCTATCTCATAGTGCGTAAACAGCAGGGCAGTGCAGTACAGAGTGCCACGGCTACCGCGTTTGCCTGTCAAAGCGTGGCCGTTGACTTCAGCTGTCGCCGCGAACTCGCCGCGCTGAAGTCGTAAAATCATTCCGTTTCGGAGCGGCTGTATCGGCGGAACAGCTCCTACCAGCTGCGATTATCGTGATTAGAAAGTATCATCATCACCATCATCATCCTGCGTTAATGTACACTGCAGGACGAAGGCCTCCCCCAGTGACCTCCAACCCGTCATGTCCTGCGCGAGCTGATTCCACTCTATGCCTGTAAATTTCTTAATTAGGAGGGCTATTAATTTTGGGCGGAACAGCTAGAGTAAACAGGACATGTGGGCATTGCGCGCTTGCCACTGCTGAGTGCTTGTGTGTAGGTGGGCCAAGTGACACCAGTCTCGCTTTCTTTAATTCTTGCACAACCTGCGCACTAGTGTATGACGGTAATATAATAACACAACGCCCTCAAAGGGCCCCTAACCACCCCGCGTCCAAAGACGAGGGAGTGGTTTCCTCTTCGCCTTCGCTACCCTTCCTACAGGCGATATCTTCTCCTCGCGACTTATTTCTAAAAAGCACGTGTACAATGTCAGCACTAAGCGTTGAGCCTATCCGGATTTCGCGCTTGTCGGCTACACGTTGTCATCTCCGCTGGCGCAGTCGGAAACATAGAAAATGAAGTGAAATCAGTTGATCGCGCACGATAGTCATGCGAGACAAAGAAGAACGGGTGGGCGGCTGCATGGCAAAGCAGTGTAGGGGACAATTTACAACTTATATTTCGCGTATATGGACCAATCGAGAGTATGTACCGTAATGACGTCACGTGAATCACCGTTCTTGCGTCACGAAGTGGGCCAGAAAAACGAGAAACGCCAGGAGAGAATTTCAGAGGCTGGTTATAGGGGCCATTTAACAGTACATAAGTCGGAGTATAATGTAGTCATGGAAACGTAAAGCGGCCGTCGTAAAAACCATGCCGCAAGCTCATTCGATGCTGTGCAAAGTTAACTGTCACAAACTGATAGAGCACACTCGAGAGCCCACTGAACCCGAAGAAAACGGGCGTAGATCATGGATAAGATATGAAAATGCTTACATGTAGAAGCAGCTTATATGGAAGCTAACGTTAGCGAAGCTGTTGTTTGCTTCATTTTCTTCATACCTTTTGTCTAACGTGCCAAATAATTAATGTACAAAAATTCGGAAGCCTTTCAACATTGTAACGGAAGGTAACACGTGCGTAAGTGCCACCTCCGAAGCCTCAGTGACCAGGAAGCACGTTTCCTAACTTGCTCCATTTCGGGTGATATGGTGTTAGATTTCTTTTTGCGTCGTGCTTGGTTTGTGCTTTTTATGACGACTTCCGCGCATGCGCCGGGTGATTTCCGGAAGTCTTTAAATGGTTTGTTTCTGCAATAAAATTCAGTTGTTAGTCCTGCTTTGTCCTGTCGCCTTCTTCTTCTGTGTCCGTTGTTTTATTTGCTGGTTTTCATCTTCAATTCTGTTGAGGACATAATATAATAATAATATCTGGAGTTTAACGTCCCAAAACCACGATATGATTATGAGAGACGCCGTAGTGGAAGGCTCCGGAAATTTCGACCACCTGGGGTTCTTTAACGTGCACCTAAATCTAAGTACACGGGCCTCAAACATTTTCGGCTCCATCGAAAATGCAGCCGCCGCGGCCGGGATTCGATCCCGCGACCTTCGGGTCAGCAGTCCAGCGCCATAACCACTAGACCACCGTGGCGGGGCTGTTGAGGACAGAAGAGGACATGTGACTGCGAACACCGTATACATGGCGTCCCAGCTAACTCGATCCAAGTTAAAAAAAAAAAAACCATGCGCTCTAGGAAAGTGGTACCTGTTGTATATTAGTGGCATTTGTATGTACATACGACCTTATTTTTTCATGACTAAGCACAGAGTGAGAGCTCGAATTAACTTTAATTAGCCAACTTTTTTATTCTTGCTCAAATCAGTAAAATATTAACGTTATGTTGTAGGTCGCCCCAAATAACCCCAGAATCAAGCACTAATTTTGCGCTGATTGTTTTTTCCGAGAACAAACAAAAGCGCGCGAAACACGCCAAATACGAAATAGACATGCGCTTGCGCGCCGCTACGCGAGCGCTTCCAAGCGTCCTTTGAATTCAAGTTAATTCATTAGTGCTTAGTCATTAAAAAACACAGGTTGTAGTTACATACGACTACCACAAATATATAGCAGGTAGAACTTTCCTAGAGCGCGTGGTTTTTTTTTTTGTTTGTTTTTTATCTTCGAGTTAGCTGGGACACCCGGTATATAGGCCTCATTACTGCCCATTTTAAGAGTCTTTAGATGGATTTTTATTGAAGACTGGCCGACGTTTGTTTGGACACTCCGTACAGGAACTCCGTACAGTTGCAGGAATGCATCGCGTGGAACATGCAGAGTGAGAGCTCGAAGCCACATATTCCTGCCTGTTGACGTTGATGTATATGTATCCTGTGCAGAGAAGGTGGAGGGAACTGCTATCCTTGGTCATCGTAAAAAAAAAAAAAATGCGTATAAAGAGAGTACAAAGAGAAAGCCTCACAGCCGCCGTCCTGTCTATGAGGAGAGGGGGGGGGGGGGGGGGACGGCGGATGCATCTCACTCGAAATAGAGCGCCGTGTTTGGCAACGAGCCTCCCGCGCGGAGCGTTTTCAAGGCTGCATGGTTGTCGGCCATCTATTGCGGAATCCCGAAGTGATGCGCAGACGTGTACATAGGAGGGCTGTCTCGTCGACATCCACCTAAAGTTTCGGAGGTCACTTCAGCCTCGTGTGCGGAATGCGGCGACAAAAAAATTCGTTCAGTTTCAAAAGACGTACGCGGGCGCCATTGCTTGCGCCGAGCCATCATTTGCTAGAACTTTATTAAGGCGAAATCCTAATTAGATGCCTCATCAAACGCGAAAATTGGCCTACGGCATGGGCGCCGTCGGCATCAACACGAGTGATGCAAAAATTCATCATCCCGTGATGACGTCACAGGTCGCCAAATTTCGTGGCGTCACGTGATGACGTCATCGCATGACATCGTCGCTTGGTCAAAGGTGGGCCGATCACGGAGGCAGTGCAAAACCAGATGAGGCGAAGAAAGCTTGCATTGCCTCCGATCCTGGAGGCAGTGCAAGATCGCGTTAGGTGCAGAAAGCTTTTCGGAGGCGTTAGGTGAAGAAAGCCTTCGAGTCGTCTTAGGCGAACGCATAATGGACCCTGTGAGTTTTTGTTGTCTGATCGCCGTCTATGTATGTAGACGTCATAATGTTCTAGACGAAAGAGAGAGAAGGAATGTAGGAAAGGCAGGGAGGTTAACTAGACTAGACGAGAGCGTATTGAGCGGTATACTGTATACTCTAGTGTTGTGGGTAGGTCAGGTAATTAATACGCAGAACTTATACGCGACTCTATATATTTATAAAGGAAAGAAGAAGACTTTTTAATGGCTCGTTTTTCTTTGTTTTTACACAGTATTACTGAGAAATAACAGACAATAATGCCAAGGAAAGTATAGGGGAAGTTATTTGTAGTAATTAGGATATAAATGTGAAGAAAGTAAAGTGGACGAAAAGATAACTTGCCGCCGGCAGGGACCGAACCTGCGACCTACGAATAACGCGTCCGATGCACTACCACTGAGCTACGGCGGCGATCATCCTCTCGTCCACTTTACGGGGTATATATGTGAATTTAAACCTAGGAGTGTTAGTCAGCGCCGATCGCAGCCATGGCGGCGAGTGCGGAACACTATTTTTGTGCCTGTTGGCGTCACGCAGCACGCGACGCGTTATTCGAAAGTCGCAGGTTTGGTCCCTGCCAGCGGCAAGTTATCTTTTCGTCCACTTTACTTTCTTCAGATTTATATCCTATATATTTATAGTGATTCTTAAGGGAAACACAGTCGAAGACGACAGAGAGGGGGGAGCATGGTGATGATGACGAAATATTGAAACACTCGTTTCACAGAAGGCAGGAGTCATTCTGGGAATGGTTGCCATTGTCTCGGAATAGACTTGAGTGGAGGGAGGGGGGTGATGATAATCATGGCATATATAGTTTTCACCGCGTAGCCGGCTTGCTTGAAAAACAATAATAACACGATACTTTAGAAAAGAATAAGAAGAAAGAAACGTCATTGAAAATGGGGGGTGGGGTGCACAGTTTTATTGAGCGTCGTCGCGAAGCCAAAGGCGTTGCAGCTGGTCGGTGGATTGCAAATCAAAATATGTTGTCGTAAACGTATAACCTATATAGCTCAATTAACGCCGTACAAGTTCGTAACACTTGTGCGATATTGTTGTTTTAAAGCGATGTTTTCTTGGCCTCGTCTTCTTTACTTCGGAAGTAATGTATCCACCATCGACTGCAATGTTCCGCGTCAACAGTGTTCCAGTATTCCGTGAACTGCAATGCTTGGGCGGACGCGCATAAACCAATTGAGACGCTTACACAGCACAACATGTTTACGGAGACGCGGCGTGCGTTCGCCAGCTTCGGTACAGAGCCTGTTTTAACTGCGGTATGTTAAACGGGGCGCAGACGGACCTTGTGCGGCGCCCTCATGTATATAGTATAGCCAGCGTTGTGTCTGGTTTGCGTCCCCAGACTGTTCTAGTTTAGCCTCTGCGTCAGGGTGCTTTGCGGCTCTCCGGTTGTTCTTTGACGTCCTCGAGGTCTGTTTTGTTTCAAGAAGGGGTAGGGCATCTGGTAACATTCCAGGGTCAAGTTCCCGAGTCAATATGCATATATAAACAAACATGCGCACTCGGAACAAAAAGAAGCCGCAGTAGTATTCGGTCTTTTGCAGCAGCGCCGAGCGCGGCCTTAGTCGAACATATAGAGAAACATGGGCCGAATCAAACAACGCTTTTGGGTACTAACAACCGTTGCTAATTAGAGGCGCAGCCTTCGCTAGAAATACGTCTTCACTACTACGACTCTTTCGCGCCTGTTTTTAAACCGCTGCAGTGTACGGAAAGCGTTAGGAACTTCGGGCTCAGGAGCCGAGCTCGGAAAGCTTCGAGTTCGCAAGCGGCATTTTGCCGTTGTAATGTCGCCCTCTAAAGAAAATAAAGCTGGTACCGGAACGCTCGATCTTGCAGGATATATCCGCGCCTTTATCTATGTATATCACAATATTTCAGCAAATGGTCGTGCTGGTATTTCGGAAAGTAGCCCCAAGTATCGAACCCGTGACCCGGTGCTCAGCTGGCGTCGTCGGGCTGGAGCCACGCCGCGCGCGCAGGCTCTGCAGCGAGGCGCGTCTCGCCCTTTATGGGCTGACGTCTCGGAAGCCAGGTGCGGTCTGCAGCGCTTCCTGAAAGGGCCACGCACCCCCTTCGAAGAGCGGCGGCGCTTGTCTCGCTGCTAGTCGTATATAGTAAACGGCTTCTTCCGCCGCACGTGCGTGCGTGCGTATATTTATACGCGGGAAGGACGCGTAGGCTGTTTGTTTTTGCTCTCCGTGGCGCGGCCAGGGTCGGTGCCTGAGGCGCAGACGGCGGAGCGGACACCTTTATCTGGACTCGGCTGTCGAGGAGGCAGCGCCGCGGGACAGTGGACCCTCGCCGAGGGCGCTGACTGCGCGACAGGGTCACTGACTCGGCGGGCAAGGGCGGCGACGCGCGCACTGGCTGTGGATCAAGGTCTACGTGCAGAGGAGTTGCGCAGCCGTTCTTCTTATTCAAAGTTTTGCACGTGCCATTCGCGGTATTGTTACCCGCGCATGTCGTCACATTTTGTTACTGTCCATCGACACTCGCAGGCACGATCTAGCGATTGTGACAGGTTTTACGCACATATAACCGTGGTGGTCAACCTATCTTAATGAGACAATTCAAATGTCCGGATCCAGATGTGGGCCTGAGTTGTACGCATTCGGTTGCAGGTAAACAAGAAAAAGCTATAGAAGCAAACAAACAAAAACCGCG
The DNA here is from genome assembly GCF_013339695.2 of Rhipicephalus sanguineus. Classification (NCBI taxonomy): domain Eukaryota; kingdom Metazoa; phylum Arthropoda; class Arachnida; order Ixodida; family Ixodidae; genus Rhipicephalus; species Rhipicephalus sanguineus. Next base: position 108,379,658 of record NC_051176.1, on the reverse strand, counting down.
GTTTCCTGGCGTAAAACGCAGTTGTTACATAACGCTTTGTTTGCTATCGACGGGACCACCGTGCGGCCAGGACAGTGTGACAAAAACAAGTGAAAACTTTGCAACCCCCCTTTCTTTTCTTTTCTTTTTTTCTCTTTCTCTCTCTTTTTTCCATCACACACGCCAGTGTTTCACCGCGCGCCAGAGATGGCGAAGCATATTTTACGGCGGCTTCTGCGGAGCTGTACGGGGATGTGGCTTTTCATCTGCCGGTCAGTGCCCTCGAGGAAGCAGCGCTTGTGATTGAAAGGAAAGCGAAGTCTCGCGAAGGGGAAGGGAGCCAGAGAGCTTCTGCACCGGTCGACTTTCCATACCGTCGCCGCTACCGCCGAGTGCGCGCGCGGCAGCTATAGCGATTACGCAAGACCCCCAACACATCCGCGCGCGCGGGGAGAAAAAGATTTACCGCGGAGAGGGGGGAGAACAACGCATAAGGGGGGAAGCAGCCGTGCCGCATTCACTCGGACACAGCGGGCCCGTATGGATGAGGACGCTGCATCTTGCATGAGAGCGCTGTTCTCGTGCATAGCGTCGTAGAATGCTAGCACGTGGCAAGGAAACAAAAAAGAATTCTGGAGTCCTTACCTCATTCGGCAAAATGGGGGCAAGCGAAGTTTTGCGTCTGCGTGCATGACGTACTTTTCTTTCTTTCCTTCTTTCTTTCTTTCTTTCTTTCTTTCTTTCTTCCTTCCTTTCTTTCTTTCTTTCTTTCTTTCTTTCTTTCTTTCTTTCTTTCTTTCTTTCTTTCTTTCTTTCTTTCTTTCTTTCTTTCTCATTGCGCAGCTCCTAACTGTTTCCTTCCTCCATGCCGCAAATTGGACTTTAATCCACGTGCTTAGCAGCGCAACACTTCAGTTGCTACAGGTAACAGCGACGGTTATGCGTGCATATCCAGGCAACAATGAAATGTGACAACGTGAAATGACAGGTGACCTCGATAAAAGATCAGATTTCCATGTCATAAACGGTTGACTGCCGAGAAGCCCGCAATCGAGAGAGCATCAATTATTGGAAAACGGCGCATACAAATACACTTGTGACCGGCGCGCCTTCGAGGGACGCATTCCTTTACGCTCGCCGACGCCGGGGATTTTCGCGCGTAAACCACGTAGACGCCGCCACTGGAATCTGCGAGTTTTAAGAGCTTCGAATAAAAAGAAAAGCAGACAGACAGGCACGGGTGCATTATCTAGCTGTTTCTCATTCGTGCTTTTTGTCGGTTCCTTAGCGTTCGCTGGCGTTTCATAACGCAATAATGTGCCAACTATAGCCGAACAAGCTACTCTTGCGTCCTCCAACAATCGCATGGAAAGGAAGCGCATATTTTGCGCGAAGTTGGCACGATCACTCAAGTCGCAAGCCCTGTCATACGCGTGATCAGCCCTGCACACAATGAACAGTAAACAGTGCGCGACAAGACAGCATATATATATATATATATATATATATATATATATATATATATATATATATTAATGTTTCATGCATATCGTACGTCTTTCACATGATACATTTTTCACCCCACGAGGCACTTCGTGAAGGGCGTGCAGGCATGTGCTTTGAAATACGTCGGTTATGGCGACACAAGTACGCGTTCTTCAACACGCCAAATAAATTCATTTTTCGCATGTCTGTGCTGTCACCCAGTGAAAAAAAAAACTGTATAAATGTTATCTCGTTTCGCTATAGTCAAGGAATGTTCCATAATTTGCGCCGTGGGTATATGACGTCGTCTGCCTGGTTCCCGCATCATGCGGAATTGTTGATGTCGGTCATACTCGGTGCTGCTTGAAGGGAAGGGTTAAGGAATGAGACAGTTTACGCGCACATTATGGGTCCCGTCTCGCTTCACATTACAATCCGTGTCTGCTTTCGAGAGAGCAGTTGTTTATTCTACGGACATAAAGTACATTGGTTGGACAACTAACGATAGCGTATTTGTTTTAAAAGTTTGTGAATCGTGCAACGTTGTATTCTCGTTTATATTGCGCAAAGAGGCGAGCTTTCCGCGGACATGTCATGAACTGTGTTTTGTTTTCTGTGCGTAGTTTTTTTTTTTTTTCATCTTTCATTTGCATTTCCATCTCATTTTCGTTTCTTTTGCTGAAAAAATGACAGCTCTCAAGGTAAAGCAATCCGCTACGATTCCTTTTTGACGCTTTTGTAATTAGAAGACTACAGGCGAACCTCTTTTTCACGAAGCGACTTATAACGAAGGATTGGATATAACGAAATAATTGTAATTTCACTTCAAATTCCCACAGAGACTCTGACGTCTGAATCCTTGTTTTAACGAAGCTAAATTGTCGTGTCAACAAATATAACGAATGAAATTTGGCTCCAATTAAAATTGATTGATTGATTGATTGATTGATTGATGATTGATTGATTGATTGATTGATTGATTGATTGATTGATTGATTGATTGATTGATTGATTGATTGATTGATTGATTGATTGCCTGGATGGCAAATGTCACACTATGCTCGCGACTTAGACGTCATAATGGTCGCGAAGTCTTTGGATGCGGTGTACTTGCTGCGTCTGCGTCGCTTCTTTGGCGCGCGCGATGACGGTGGGGATGTACAGCACAGGGCGCGAGTCATCCGCCTAAAAAGGACTCAGCAGAAGACGTTAGCAAATTTCTGTGCTCCGAAGTGTCCATGATTTTGACTGTGCATGCCGAACACTTAGTAGTTACAACCCCTTTGCCGGGCAATGCACGATGTGGCCATATTCACCTCAAGCATACTTGCAGATCTTATTGTCTGGTCATCAAATTCAATTCAATTCAATATGGGCTGTGAGGACGGAAAATGTTTATAACAAAGTAGTGGCTATGAGGAAGTAAAGCCTGCTCCCCCTTCATCTTCGTTATAACAATGTTTAACTATATCTGTACTAACGTCTTTTCTCGAATTAAATTTTTGACTTCGGAGAAATTCTGGCTATTCTTCTTTCGTCTTCATCTGTCACAATATACCTGTAGTAACAGCTACCTGTTATGCAAATAAGGAACGGTTAGAGAGGGAGGGAGGGGAGAGATTGCACAGAAATTTCCTCACGCACGCGCCGGACACTGTCTGAGGTCCGATCTCTTGCCGTGCTCATATAACAAAATGTGCCACGAAGCGTGCATGCTCTCGACGGCAAGCGAGGCGTCTGTGTTTTCAACCTCATACAGCACCGTTGTATTCAGGGGAAATCTCGGGATATATTTGCTTCCACCGTTCTTTGTGCGCGTGCGGGCATCGACGTGCGCGGTGCGTGTCTGCGGTACGTTTCGTGGCTCGCTTATTTATTCGCTTTATGAAAAAAGAAAGTCTGGTTGCTGGCAGTGCACAGGCCCCATCACTCAATTGGCGCACCTCTCGGCGTTCCCGTTACGACGAATGCTCCACAGACGATTTGCGCTGCTGCTGCATGCCCGCGCCGCCTCTCAGTCCTGACATTCGCACTGTATGGAAGAAGATTCACTCGTCTCTTCTGACTTCGAAGTTGATGGCGTGAATTCGCGCACGGCTGCAGGTCGGAGGGCGCTAAGGAGAAGCGTTCCTCGAGTCGAGAATGACCGAAATAAGCACGGAGCGAAAAACAAGAAAAAAAAAAACCTATGTACACTCCAGCAGCGCGCGTCCCGCGACCGGTTGCCATTTTTGAAGCGATGTCCCAGCGTCCTGCGTCAAGTCAGACGTTTCGCTATAAACGAGATGACGCAGTAAAAAAGTTCAAATGACAGCATACCGCGTATCCATCGGATGTCTATTCTATTACTTGACACACGTGGCCGAATTCGCAAAACTTTTCTTTCGTAAATACTATTGCCACATTGCACCGGACAAGCGGCGCGCTAAATCCGTTGAAGGCGAGGCATTTTTAAGTTCCTTCTCTCTCTCTTGAACATGTTCGAATACCATTTCATTGAATTTATTACGTTCTATTCTTTTTTTCATAACAATGGAACGTAAAAAACAGCCACGACAAAACGCGTCCTTATTGTCATGCAAAAGAATCATTTCACTATAGCGACCGACGTGCAAGCCTAACCCCGCACGCCCACGATATCAGCGGGATTCTTTATGTGCAGTCACAAAGAAACTTATTGCGCAAGCAGCAGACGCTCCTAACAGCTAAACCGTTCACACGTTATGTGCTCGTTATACGCTTCACTCGAAGGACTGTGTCAACTTCTGACAGGTTTTACGCAAGTTGAGTTATGAAAACAAACTTCGAAGCCTCAATTCCAAAATTCGCGACCAGTGTGCGCATGTGTTGTGCAGAATGTAACGCCACCTGCATCGGCGAGGACGTGCTATGAAGTTTTACGTAAGAGAATTCGGCATTATTGCTCAGCTGCTGCTCTGCAATGAATAGTCGAGAACTATGCGGTCCTTTGATCAACTACGAGTGTACTTCTGCAGCGAAATCAAGAATAGGCCCTAAAATGATTCGCTGAACGTCTGTGCACGCAGCTCTAAAATAGACGGACGTCACGGTCCACTCGCTATACAGAACGCAGATATACTGTTGCGACAGTCAGGCTACGCGGCATGCCGCCCAAGCCATCCATTACACGTGCCTACCGAATGCACTTTCAGATTTCTTTCTCCTGATCAGCGTGCTCATTTGCTGTTATGATCAAGTCTAGAAGACCCACTACGCGTATTAAAAACAACACTTTAACATAAGAATTGTTCGTAAGTGAACATTCTAAGCATGTCCTGATGCTGGACATATCATTACCAAATGCAGAATATCAATGGCAAAGTGTGCGTACGGAACGAAGTGCTTTGTCAATACGGGTTCTATATGTAGCGCAAGAGGTGTTTCTGTTAGTAGGAGGGGCCATGAACCGTATAATAGAGGATTTTGCATAGGTCCTAAGCGCTTCGTTGTAAAGGAGTTTGTCGTCATGCATGTGTCGGTGCCGTGTATATAGCTCGTGCCAACGCCACAGGTAATACGCATGTCTTTCTCCCGGCCGCGACGCTCACAATGCGCCGCAGCTTCCCGTTCCGCGCAGTGCGCGCGGCTGCGAAAATGCCTTCTCTGCATAACATCTCGTGCTTTCGGCTGCGATTCTTTTGGTTTCTCCGCGGGTCGCCGCTTCTCTTCCATTATTCATCCTCCCCCGCACCGCGACGCGAAAGTCCTCGCCGTTCTTTTGCTGCGCGATACCCTGTCACCAACGCGCAGCGCGTGCATACTATATAGCCACTCGGCCGAGTTTTGCGTGCGACCGGCGCATGGTTTACGAATGCCGCATTCGCTCAGTTTAATTTTGCATAATGTTTTCCCGTTACAACCTCCTTCTCTACGTGCGCCCGGCCCTTATATCATTTGCGTGCGCCCATGCATGAATGCAGTCGTCATCGTGCGCAGCTAAGCCAAAGTATACATAACAGATGAACTATGCACGCGTAGCGATGCCGTTGGTTTTGTCGTTGTGGCGATAAATCGAGGTCTTTATATAAATGCTGAATTTTTTTCTGCAATTTTCATGCGGTGTAAGGCATCGAGAAGTGTGTGCCTACAGCGCACTCGCTTGCGCGCACAAACGCGCACACACTGGCGTACGTACGCACGCGAATATGTGTGCGATGTCTTCATTCTAGACTGTATAGTCACTCACGCAAGCTCGCCAGTGTCGCTCGACCCGGTGAGTGAGACGAGAAGCGGGCCATTTTTAGGCAGGGCGCTCCTCGCGAAGACGAGTTCTTTCAGGCGCGTCCCTCCACTTCCTACCTTCTTGTATGACGCTTTCTTTTTGTCTTTTTTTTTTTTTTTTGCTACGGTACTCGCCATATAGACGCCCCCCCCCCCCCTTCCATTTTCTGAAGCGTCACGAAAAAGTCATTGCCGCGCGGCCTCAAAGCGTCTCTTCGGTGGCGACCGTGCAGCGGCGCTCGGTGTGTGCGTGTGTGTGTGTGTGTGTGTGTGTGTGTGTGTGTGTGTGTGTGTGTGTGTGTGTGTGTGTGTGTGTGTGTGTGTGTGTGTGTGTGTGTGTGTGTGTGTGTGTGTGTGTGTGTGTGTGTGTGTGTGTGTGTGTGTGTGTGTGCGTGTGTGTGTGTGTGTACGAGGCGCACGAGACGAGGGCGCATCCACCACCACCACTGCGGAGAAAGCGTTCGTTCGACAGACCCGCAGAGACAGACAGGCGTGCGGCACTTTGAGAGAAAGCTGAGCTCTCTTCTTCCATCATTCGCCGCGGCTTTTCAGAGCCGGCGCACGCACGTGAGCCGTGGATACAGAGACTTTTGTGCCGGCGAGCGGCGGCACACATATATATGTATACGCCAATATCGTCAGCGCCGGGTCATTATACTCGGACCGAGTTGAAGAGCTTCTCTCGCAGTCGAGACTGCAGCGGCAGAACCGCCAAGTGCGAGCCTGAGCGAACGGATTTCTCGGTGTTCTGCTTGGCATGCGTGCATGTACGAGAGCGCGCACTTCACTGCGGGTCGCACTGCGCCGCGCACACGGCGCAGTGTGACGCACAGTAAAACGGAGGGCAGCGCCGTGGAGACTCGGTTAACTATAATAGTTTCGTTCACAGCGAACAGTGAGCGGTCCTTTCCTTCTCGTTACCAAGAAAAAAAAAAAAAGGAAAGAAGCAGTTTCTGCGGGAGAAAACAATGGTGGGAGAAAGCATGGCGACACGCACTTTGGGCAATGTAGAGGGCACTGCTCTCGCTGTGAGCACGGAACGAATTGGCACTGCGCGCGCTTAGGGGTCAGAGCTCGCACGAATACTGTTGTCTCAGTGACACGCTGCCTATAAGCAGCGTCTTTGAAGCGGGAACACGTAGCTTCGGGGTCTGTGCAGACACTGCTGCGATGCTCGAGACTGACGCTGACATCATGTGTCACTATGATTAGTGACGCTTGAGACTGACGCTGACAGTCAAGTTGCGATAGCGAGAGCACGAATAAATACACAGCGCCGCAGTGCGTTCCATTGAAGACTACCGGTGCACATGTCAGGGACGATGCATATTTATCGCCACCATTTTTTTTACTCTTGCGCTACGGGCAAGCGTCTGTATTCAAAAGAATGTTCTTGTGACAGCTAGGACTATACGTAAGGCACATTAATTGGGATTAGCGAAGGCGGAAATGAGCTTGATAGGCTATGTGAGTACAATACGAATCACAGTGCGATATGAGAAGATCTGTGAGTACACAGGAGCCAAATTTCTTAAATGCTCGCTCAATATAGACAGTTCACGCATGTTGCCGATGATTCACGTCGAAAGCGACATTTCCAGCACGTAGCAACAACAGGAACTTGTACGCTTCGCGTCAATCGGAGAACTCCCTATAGCCGCAAACATGCTGCTATATAGTGTAAGTGCAAGAATATACGTCTGTTACTTCTCGCACTACAATTATACAACCCAGGAGGACTGGTACAAGCCGCCGCATGGCGCACGCTGCGAAATTAAGATCGCCACAAGGGCGGATTTGGTCATCACGATGATACGTTTCGATTGGGGCTCAGGATGGACAATATTTCTGGACACGAGCAACCAGCGCATCTGTACACCGCCACGAGCAAGAAACTGGCGCCGAGACGCTTTTGTTTGTGAACGCCGCCTGAACACATGAGACAACGAAATGGTGTTAACGTAAACGAATAGTATAGCACGTTGCATCAAGCGAGCATTTCGGAGAGAAAAAAAAATTCTTGTACAAACGCTTCCGCTCTTTTAAGCATGCGAGACAATGGAAATCTAAAGAGACATCAATTTAGGACTTTTTTTACGGCCTATAACTATATATACACAATTTATGGGTACGGGAGACGTCGCAGAGTGGACAGCACCGGTTTAATTTGTTGGCCCTTTAACTCAATGCACAAGCGTTCTTGCACTCCGCCGCCTACGGAATGCAACCGCCGTTGGCGGTAATCAAACCCACGACGTCGCGCTCAGCGGCCTAGCTACTGACCACGGCTGGTGCACGCTGTTTCAAACCTCGAAGCTTTCTGTCGCCGTCAAAGAAATTGCTGGAATACTTTAAGTGAGTTTAGCAAAAGCCCTCTCCCACAAATTACCTATTAGTAAAACTGACAGCAGTGTAAACGACGTGTGAATTTCATTCATTCTAGATGTCCTGAAAGACAGAAAACGTTTCTTCAGCATATAAAACATTCATGAGCCATTCCATTCTGTGAAGCTCGATGACCAGCGAAGCTGTATAGCACATGGATTTATTTACTTCATTTATTCGTTTTTGTATTTATACATTTATTTATAATTTCTGAATTCAGCGTATGCTCCTTTAAACAAATTCACCTCGATTTGCGTGGTCCAAAAGTGCAGCGCGTCGGTTATTTATTTATTTATTTATTTATTTATTTATTTATTTATTTATTTATTTATTTATTTATTTATACTTTCTGTTGAACTGTTCGTTAAGTTAGGATACGTTCATATTAACGTGATAGCGTTAAAAAAGCTCGTTTCGCAGAAATTTCGGTGTCGGCGTCGTTGGTTGTGAGCGAAAAATCAGCGTTCTCCGCGAGCGAAAATTCGAGAAAGATGCAAATAAAATAAATTTTTAAAAAATCTTCGGTTCGAGTGAGAATCGAACCCAGGCCTTCTGGGTGGAAAGCAAATGCCGACACCGGAATTTCTGCGAAACAAGCTCTTCAACGCTATCGCGTTAATATATACCAGACAAGTAACTAACTGCGTTGGCGTGGATCTGTGCCAGCAATACACTGTATAGTACATAACAAGACGTCAATGTGAAAAGTGATTGTAACATGTTGTACAGTTGGAAACTCATAGAGATATTTTTTTTCTTTCTTTTTTTAACTCCCCGGTCCCACGGTCTTATATGCTGCGAACGCCTATACATACACTACGGACGCCTACGACATCGCTTTAATTTTCCCACGCGCACACAGAAACCCAATATTCAAAAGAATTATATTTTATTACTATTCCACGATTACTAAATCATTCTTTTACGCGTGCGGGATCCAGCCGGACGTTCGGAATCTTACGTGTCCCGAATGGCCAAAGAAAGCTCAGCCTCTTGACCCGGCGCTCGGCCGTTTGCGTTTGACCATTGAGCACTTGAACACTCACTGACTGGAGCTGCCCGTGAGCAATACCCGACCCTGTTCCGTATACGCAGGTCGCATGCCAGGCACGTCCCCAGAAGCGAAAAATCGCGTCGACGTGTGGGCACAACTGCCGCCGCAGCCATTACGCATGCGGATGCTGTCTCGAAACGGCAGGGTTTTCATGCGCAATCGATGCACGCGAGGCTTCTGGCGACAGCAGCTCACTCGTGGGCTGGTAGTGCTCGCCTTATTTGCGGGCGTGTACGTCTTGCTGGTTTCTCTCTTCCAGCCACTGGGCAGCTTCGCAGATTGCGCGGTATATATATCTACGGCGGATTATTGGCACGTATGTAACAAACTATAGTTACCGAAGGAACGAACGGAGAGAATTTTTTTTTCGAGGGTCTCGTTTCATTGTTAGACACAACCAAAGGGTCTAACGGATAATTAAGCCAAGGAAAGTATAGGGGACATTATTTCCGGTCTTTAAGTGTGATGTAGTAATTATGACCCTCAACGAATTAAAGTGGAAGACAAGAGAGAGATAAAGGTTGAGTGAAGGGCAGGGAGGTTAACCAGAAATTTTTCGGTTTGTTACCCTGCACTGGGGAAGTTGTAAGGGGGGATAGAAAGGTAAGGAAGGAAAAGGGAGTAACAAAAAAGAAAAGCGCACACACACTCAAGCACGGGAGCATCATAGTCGTTTAGCGAGGTCGGTTGTGCGGAGAAACTTCAGCAGCGCCTTCGTCGCTTTCTGGTTGGAAGCTAGAACGTTCCGGCACTCCAAAAATTGATTGTTCAGAAAGCGGCTGGTCGTCGAGACAAAGCTCCCTTTCCGTCGGTGGGATCTGAACCCACAACTTTCGAATTACGCGCCCGATGCTCTAGCAATTGAGCCAAGGCGGCGAGTGTTCCATGGAGGCGAATATGTTTGAGGCCCGTGTACTTATTAGATTTAGGTGCGCGTTAAATAACCCCAAGTGGTCGAAATTTCCGGAGCCCTCCACTACAGCGTCCCTAATCATCATATCATGGTTTTGGGACGTTAAACCCCAGATGTTGTCGTTACACGCACAGACATGCTCAACAAAGTGGACGGGGAAGCGCCTTCCACCTTCGCTCAAGTGGTAGATCATCGGAAGCGTAATTCGAAGGTTGTGGGTTCGGATCCCACCGACGGAAAGGGTGCTTTCTCTTCCACTTTAATTTATTGAATCTTTGTCATACTTACCGCACCACACTTAGAAACCACACATAATGTCATCTGTGCCTTCCTTGGCTTAATTATCCGTTGGATCCATTTGGCTGTGTCTATAGTTACCGACAGAAGCAAGAGCTGCATGTTACCCCGCCGGAAAGCAGTTAGACTGAGAGGAAAGTCGATCATCGTCGCTTTCTTTCTCGTCGGTTATCGATTCGGCTTGTTCCGTGTTCTCCCTTTTCATTCGTGAACCTTACAACGTAGCGCCCGAGAGGAAGATAGCTGGAGCAACTCCGCAGCAGAACGAGAAAACAACGACGCGGGAATGAAGCACCGATCTCGGGAAAGTGAAACAGGATGCTGCTCTTCGAGCTAGGGCGATCAGGGGCGGGAGGGGGTTGTGCATGGCAGTGCGGAGCGACGGGAGATGTGTCGTCGCAGAGATTGAATGGCGCGGAAGGAAGAAGTACGCTGAGGAGGAGGAGGGGGAGAGGCTTAAACACACAAGCGGCGGCAGCGCGGAACGCACAAGCAAACACATAGAAACGGCGCTTCGGAATGGCCTGCGCGAAATCGCCATCCCGCCGGCTCACTTTCCCGCAGCATTCGCCGCCGATGCCTCAATTTGAGACCGGGCCATTGTCGTCGCGCTCCACCGTCGACGACGGGCCCCAGCCGAGCGACGGACGGTATACTTTCGTGCGGCTCACACGCACTCTGTCTGTGCGCGCGCGCAGTTCAGAGCAGCGTGCGTGGCTACATTCACCCGTGGCGTCATCGAGAGAATCGCGTTGCGGAAGGTCAATAGATATATTTAGCAGTGACCTCAGCGATCACCCTGTGCGCCGTATTTATATACTGTATTCAGGGCCAGCATTCCACGCGCACACATACACATACAATGCCGCAGCCGATCTGATGGTGAGCAAGACTTACGAACGAAACGCTTCGTAATCAGCCTTTTTCATTTTCCTGTGCCGCCCTCTGCCGTTTTGGCGGGATTTTGATAGGGGCCGCGGGACAACTGGTATCGCCAGAACGGTAGGCTCCGAGATCAAGAGGCGTTTCGTGATTTTTCCTCTAGGGGAAGGCCGCATGCGCCGTGGCATCGTGAACGAGGCGGATTATGTGGGCCAGTTTCCGCGTTTGCTGGCATATTCCGTATACCGAGACGGGAGAATACACTTGACGATCCTGTGCAGATGAGGAAGCGATCGTTCGGATGCTGCGCCAACTCATCTGCTGCAGCGAACGCTCATTTTGGGTCTTTATTCACAAAAGGCTCTTCAGCGCTCGAATTTTTTGTACGATAATAATAATTGTTGGAGTTTTACGTCCCAAAACCACGATATGATTATGAGAGACGCCGAAGTGGAGGGCTACGCGAATTTCGACCTCCTGGGGTTCTTTAACGTGCGCCTAAATCTAAGCACACGCGCCCTCTAGCATTTTGCCTCCATCGAAAATGCGACCGCCGCGGACAGATTTCGAATCCGTGACCTTCGGGTCAGCAGTCAAGCAAACCTTTTGTGCGAGAAAATTTTAACCGATCCTGATGTTGGAAATACAATTAGCGAAGGCGGCTGGCCTATGGAAAAATAGTGAAAGAAAATCAGCCTCGTGAAACCATGCGGTCGTTAGCTTGTAGATTTTCGGAGTATCAGCTGTGATGCGAAACTGCGTCCCGTGATCACAAGCCACTTTATTATACACGCGTCAAAGCTGTCCGGAAAACGGAATCGCCTATACTAAGCTCGAAAAAGAAAGTTCTTGCTACGAAGCAAAATGACTCATCGCGCGACGTATTTCAGTGAATTACAGTAATTCCTCATGGGCGCTGCGCTGCGGCGAACACATGTTGGCGTAATGAATGCAACGGTCACAACTTGAAGATCGGTCGCGAGTTGTGAGAAGAGAGGGTTAAGTTAGTTACGTTTAGCGGCGCAACAGCAAAAGAAAGGGTTTGACGGTGTTAGATTATTTCTCCGCCGTGCTATCGTTGCCGTAAACACATTCCTGCATCACGAAACTCGCTTTTAAAAATGAACCCGATTCTGGCCCGGCTACATTTCACTTCTTGAGAAAGGCAGAAGGCGACCCATCCCCACCCCCCCAAGACACGCACACACACAGAAACGCCACGTTACCACTGTTTCCGACTGTGTAAGTCTCCTGTGTATGTCTCCTGTGTGTATGCCGACTGTGTATTTACTGTATATGTCTCCAAATTGGTTGCAGAACCGTTTCTCTTCGAAGTTACACGCGTGACCTTCGAGTAGCAAACTCTCGCACGCTATATTTTTCGAGTCCATCTTGGGGGAAGACGGGCCTTTGTATGCGTGCGCGATTCTAGCCCAAATACTCTAGGGGGTCGTGTCCTGTCGCGCAGGTCAGACCAACGACCTTTCCACCACACCGCGCGGGTTCGACGGTGCTGCACACAATTCGCAATACGCGCGTTCGAGGTCCGCGAACTATTTCCTTCCTCCAGCTCGCGCAGGTCGGCAAATCACTCAACCGCCCAGCAAGTGATGATCTTCTCCAGTTCTCCTTCCAGCGTCGGAGCCGTTGTGTGGTCCTCACATGCGTCGCATGGTGGAAGAGCACATTAGCATTTTAAGAAAGAGTCCAGAGCGCTCGCTCGCTCTTGCGGTTATTAGCGTTACAAAGAGAAGGGTTCACTGATCGGGTGCGCCCGTTGCAGCGCGCCCGTATATACCCCTCCGAAATAACCGCTAGTCGCACAGCTTATATTCGCACCGAAACCGAAAGGCCCGCGCTGGTTCTCTCGAAATTGAGTTCTTTTCTAGCGTTGTTCCATACCGTTCGGGGCGCGCGTGGCTGTCAGCAAAGACCATTTGGCCGGCCGGGGTCGCGGCGGGCTCTCAAATTAGGTTTCCTTGTGTGGCGCGCACGCGGGCCTTGGCTTTCGCGCAGGCTGCTACTTTTACGTTCCACGAAAATGAAGGAGAAAAGGAGTCGGCGAACACAATGCCACTAGACTGTCACTTCGAACGAAACGTCTAAAACACTGCAGTACAACGTGAACGGCTCAAACATAATGGCACCGTCGTGCGTTGTTGTCTCAGAGTCTCTCGAGAACTGGAGCGTTTTTGAAACTGAAAACGGCGCGCAGTGTTTCGCGCTCTGCGGCTGCCGGCGAATGAGTGAACGATAATGCTGCGTATGCAGTTGTGCCGATTTGCGTAGCGTTCTGCCGTTGTGACGAATCGGGCCGAGAGGCTAGCATAAGAGAAATGTCGCAAATTATCGCGTCGTCCTCTTTTTCTTTTTCCTATTGCGCACGTAACTCCAGCAGGTGGTCATTATTTATCCTCCTAATCATCATCATTATCTTGCTTACCATCACTTCTTCTTCTTCTTCTTCACTGTACCAGTCGATGCGGCGTGCAGATGATGAAGCCATCATGATAACCGGAAGTGCTCGGTCGAAGGAAGGACGGTGAGGGAGGGGGCGCCAAAGCAGTGGTCAGGCTGAGACTCTGTAGGGAAGTGGATGGATGCAACCACACCCCCTCCCATTCCCTGCCCCCGTTTCCCACGCCACGTGTACAGTGCCGGTGTGAGTAAATAAGCGAAGGAGACAGGATAGAGGCGTTCTTACTTTTTTTTCGCCACTGCACGACGCAGGCACGCTTGCTTATCAAGCGCTGAAAAGAAAGTGAGTCATCGCTTTGTAGGAAAAATCCCGCTTATAGAGAAAAAAAACAACAAAAAATGGCACTTGCAGAGATAGTGAGCTGGAAATGCTGTAATGTAGTAACTTGGCAGAGCCGTTGCCCTCGTAATTGAGAATCGCCTCCGCGGCTAACAGTGTGATTGAATCGGCGGCTTTATCTTCACTTGGAAGGCAGAACGCAAGTGATAACGAGAATAAAAATTGTGCAGAAATGATTGATGACAATTCGTAATGTAAGTTAATAGACGAAATATTTTAGAAAGTTACTCGCTTCATTAGAGTGGAACGTTCGAAGGAGTAAAGTTGTTGCATTGAAGAGTCTGAAGACCTTTAAATAGCGCTTGTTGTTTAATCGTTTAATTGTGCAGAGAAGACCGGGACCGAATTCACCAAGCTTTTCATTCGTAAGTGATTTTTCGCTATTGGTTGGCCGCATTTGCTAATCGCTTATTTTCGGACATCTCCTCGTAACAATATGCTCCGAACCAGGACCATCTGAATATGCAGCTGCGCCCAGATCTGTAGCAAAGGACTTTGTGAATACGTGCACAGAACCAGTAACCGGTGCAACGGTAAAGTGGTGGCACCTTCGGCCGCCACCGTGGAAAAAAAAGTATAGCGTTAAGAAAAGGCAGACCGCAGTAACTCTCTCACACATTGATGGACACGTAAACCGTGGTTTAGGGGAAGGAAACGGGGAATGAATCATAGAGAGAGAGAGAGAGAGAGAGAGGAGAGGAGAGGAAATAAAAGGCGCGCATGGCTAGCTCTACGGCAGGAAACACCACGGACGGAAAGAGTTTATGTTCGTCGTTAGGGTTGGCCTACAGGTCATGTGGGCCAAGACTCGGATGGAGAGATCGATGCTCTCAGCGATGCCGAGTAGGGCCTGAAGGCTTTTGGAAAGCCCTGCTGCGCAGTGGCCTTAGCCCCGACGGGAACAGGAGGACTTGTATTGGCTCGCCAGCCGGAAATTGAGACGCCTGTACGTACAGACACCATACCGCTCCATTGGGCTTTGTGAACTGCGAACTCCAGAAGAATGGGCGCCATGGTCTCGTCGACAGTGAAGACGTTTGGGAGACAACGTCCGACCTTGCCAGAAGAGTCTTTCGCGTGTATACATGCACATATCCTATCCTTAATTTGAGTAGGAGCGAGCGGTGGTGAGAATTATCTTTCCCGATCCAGTGCTCCCGCCGTGCTGTTACCTGAAGCTTCACACGGCCCAGAACTCTCGCGCGATAGCGCATGCCGGCTGGCCTTGCTGTTTAGCTTACACGCACAATTCTAGACGGTGTTGCGAGGGCCATGTCTTTAAGAGAACGGAACTGCTACGTTCGCACTGTCGCCCATTGCCCCCATTCACAACCTCCAGAATAGCCCTTCAAGACTTTTTTGATCAACTTTGACGAAATATTAATTTTACCGTAGCAAACGCCATATCTATCTGCTTTGTTTTCCTTTGTATTTTTTTAGAACAAATCTTTCAGTTGCGAGGCAGCACTCGTCCTGTGCTTTCTGTTTTTTCGTCTTCGTCTTTCAGCGCTGCATCAAACATGTAAACATATCTCAGAAGACGTGTAAGTTTGCAAGACGTATGTGTTCGGAGGCATATCGAAGGCGTGCTAGTGACGTTGTGTGGCGAAGCTACCCCACAACTCGGTTGCGCGAGAGTCCGCTCACATTGTATAACGGCGGCACAAGTCCGACAGCCAACCATGAAAGAGCCAATGCAATCCACTCGCTTTAAAAATGACAGGGTTTTACACCACAGAACAACATTATGTGACATAATGTTGCATTGGAGACAGTCCCGTAGCCAGGAATTTTTTTCGGGGGGGGGGGGGGGGGGGGGCACTTGCTGAAAACCTTGACTTTTTGAGAAAAACACCTATTTTTATTGTTTATTTTAGGCAAAAACACATACTTCACCAAAATTTCGGGGGGAGCCCGGGCCCCTAGCCGCCCCCCCCCCCCCCTGGCTACGGGCCTGATTGGAGAACGCTGTATCGGGGAACGTACTACGTATTAAGTTCCACTGCACGCGGGGATTCTTTAACGCGCCCAGAATGCAGGGTCACAGAGTCCACCAGCGTTTCTGCATACCGCACCGACGATGGAACGCGATCGCTGTTGCTGAAAGCTGCAACTACGACCTCCTGCTTAGCAACATAACACCGTGGCCACTGAAACACCGCGGCCATAAAAGCGGCACGGTTAAGCCGAATTTTCCGATGACAGGAACAGTGTGTGAACATTTGGTTGGCCTTCCATGGGCTCAGAGAAAAAAAAAGAAAAAAAAGGAATGCTGCTTCATGCGAATCGCTAATGCGGTTAAGCCGAACTTCCGCAACCACCGCAGCTGCCGCTGACATCTGCTACTCGCCTTATCGAGAGACCTGCCGGATGGCAGACTTGGAACAAGCGACACTGATAGCTACGTAAAAAAAAAAAAAAAAAGATGAAGGAGTGTTTCTGAGAGCACAAACACAGACTGCGCCAGCGTCCACGCAGGCCGCATTTCGATGAGGGTAAAACGCCTGTGTGGGTTATTGCGTTTATACGTATAAGTGCACGTTAAGGTGGTCAAGATTATAATCCAGATTCCCTAGTCCCCCAAACTCCGTAATCCTCACCACTACGTACATCGTAAACATATTGTGGTTTTAATACCCCGGAATTTAATTAATGAAACTTAATTTCGCCAGCGTCTACGATGAGGTCTAGGCATGCATAGGTCGGCAAGCTCACTCATGAGTCGACTCACGCAGACTCAGTCAGACTCAGATTGAGCCGTGAGTCTGAGTCTGAGTGAGTCCGGGTGAGTAATATTTTGGTGAGATTGAGTCCGAGTGGTCCGACTGAGAAAAAAGTTTAGTGAGTCTGAGTCTGAGTGAGTCCGGGTGAGTAATACTTTGAGTAGCTTGAGTCCGAGTGGTCCGATTGAGAAAAATTTTAGTGAGTCTGAGTCTGAGTGAGTCCGGGTGAGTAATATTTTGGTGAGTTTGGGTCCGAGTGATCCGACTGAGAAAAAAGTTTAGTGAGTCTGAGTCTGAGTGAGTCCGGGTGAGTAATACTTTGAGTAATTTGAGTCCGAGTGCTCCGATTGAGAAACATTTTAGTGAGTCTGAGTCTGAGTGAGTCCGGGTGAGTAATATTTTGGTGAGTTTGGGTCCGAGTGATCCGACTGAGAAAAAAGTTTAGTGAGTCTGAGTCTGAGTGAGTACGGGTGAGTGATACTTTGAGTAGTTTGAGTCCGAGTGGTCCGATTGAGAAAAATTTTAGTGAGTCTGAGTGCGTCTGGGTGAGTAATATTTTGGTGAGATTGAGTCTGAGTGGCCCGATTGAAAAAAAAATTTTAGTAAGTCTTAGTGAGTCCGGGTGAGTAATATTTTGGTGAGTTTGAGTCCGAGTGGTCGGAATGAAAAAAAATTTAGTGAGTCTGAGTCCGAGTGAGTCCGCTTGAGGAAAAAATTGGTGAGTCTGAGTCCGAGTGAACCCTAAGCGCAAGATATATTTTTTGTGTGAGTCTGCGTGCGCTCCACATTGTTTTGCCGACCTGTCTTCCCATCTACTCGACTTCAGCATTACTATCAGCCTTATGTCGGCTCACGTTTACACTTACGCCTACTCACACGTCAACGCAGTAGCCCTCATACAGGAGCTCGATATTAATTGAACAGAGGCGTGAGTTACGGAGGGGTGGAGGGTAGCGGCTTGACCCCCCCCCCCCCCGCATACTCCTTCACGGGAAGTTCACGTTATAAATATCTCGAGTGAGTCATCGCATTCAATAAAAATGTCCTTAGTGGATTGCTACCACTCATAACTCGCATTTAAAGGGGTCATGAAGCATCCCTTGGGCTTGTTGAAAAAACACATCCTGCGGAAAGCTGACACGGCTATGAACTGCTCTGCCAAATATTACAGTCGTGCGCGCCGCGTAAAGGCTGCAAGCGGAACGCGAAGTTGCTGTTTTCGCAGGCGCCCTCTTTTCAAAGAGAGGCCGGTTCTCACTCTCGTCGGTGGGCGGGGCGTCTGCCGATTGACGTCGCGATCTGCATCGCCGCGTCGCAAAAGACATAGCATCCTCATTGGCCGATAGCCGACGTAAATCGAGAGCGGCGTTCGGATCAGATGCGCTTCTTGCCACGGGGTGCCGCCATTTGCCGGCGCCGCACTCCTCATCACACGGTAGCCGCACTCGCGCAAGCGAATCACAGCGGGAGAGCGACCGCGTTTCATGACGCGCGCTGACGTAACTTCTTTACCCCGTGCCACCATCCCTCCCCGTGTAGCTTCCAGTGCGCTCGTCGGCACGAGAAAAGAGAGAAAGCGCTGAGAGCGTGCGCCAAACCCCCGTAACTCCGCTAATTCTCGACGGATTCGAGAAATTTTTGCGACAATCGATTCGGGAGGCAGTAAGCTCCGATACTGAGGTCATTAGATCATTACTTGGAAAAGTGATTCATGACCCCTTTAAAGGTACGAGATCAAAGGCGCCAAGTAGAGCACCGATTATGCGAGATATCGGTATTAAAAAGCATTGGCACCTTGGACGGATAATAGTACGCTAACGGACTCGTGAGACGACTCACTAACACTCAGGTACAGCCGTGAGTCTGAGTGTGAGTGAGTCCGGTGAGCAATATTCTGGCGAGTTTGAGTCCGAATGAGTCTTATTGAGAAAAAATTTTGTGAGTCTGAATCCGAGTGAGTCCACTTGAGGAAAAATTTGCTTAGTCTGAGCACGTGTGAGCCCTAAGCGCAAGATATAATTCTTGAGTGAGTTTGAGTGAGCTGCAAATTTTTTGCCGATTTATATAGACATGCAGGGACGACACCATACAAAGCACAACTGATGAGCTCCCTTAGGCGCCTTTGAAGGCTGATAATTATGGCGAGGACAACGCCCAATTAGTGGTGCTCGCTTATGATTGAGATGATACGTGATGCTTGGACTCGTTGTTTGTTTTTCTAACATGATTAAGGACACTAAAGGATTCTTCTTTTTGGGCAAGCTAGATGAAATTGCCGATTTCTTTACAGCGAGCAGGTTTACAAAGCACTTTTTTCCCTCTCTATGTTTTCTTTTTTACGTCTGTCTTTTAATTTTAATGGTGTTACATTTACTGTTTTGCGTCGCTGATATTGTACGCACTATAAATAAGAGATTTCGCGTATTTTTTTATATAACCACTGTGCTGTAATATGAACTGTTTACCTGCAGGTTTCCTAGTTATTCACACACGCACACACACGCACGCACGCACGCACACTTACTCAAGTGTGTGTGTGTGTATTATTTATTTATTTATTTATTTATTTATTTATTTATTTATTTATGTGAAGGCGAACCGAAATCTGACGTGCCATGTGAACCAGCATTAATGTTGCTGAAGCTTTACAGAAAACTGCACTGCTTGAGCTTTGTGCCACATATATATCACGTCTCTGCCAATAGTCCCGCGTGCTTTCTTGCCAAAAAGGACAACTGTCTTGCTGGACAACATCTGCTGCATAGCTTTTTTTTTTAACCACCTTGTCCTTGATTTCTGCTTTACTTGCGCGTCATCGGTACGGCAAAATCAGCGAACATGACGTAGACTTGTGCACTTAGCACTATCTTCATTGGAGTGAAGTGCACATCGACGCATCGGGCTCCCACGAGGAAGGAGTTGGGGACAGTGGTCTGTTTCGCCCTCCCTACCTCCCTCTCTGCTTGCTCCCTCTCTTTCATGCGTCTGAAAGAGAGGGAGCAAGCAGAGAGGGAGGTAGCGCGCGAGCGTGTGACGAAAAGACCTCTTGCTGTCAGACGCGGGGGCACGAAGACGAGCTCTTACCTCTAAGTGCACGTATAGTTTGAACGAATCAAAGGTTAGGTACGTACACAGACACATACGGCGTCCGGAAGAAAAGAAAAAAGGACTTGATCTCATGCTGTGCAGAGCGCGACGTGTCCCAACTAATCCAGCGCTGCTCGCGGCTTCCACTTCCCTCCCCGCAGGCGTTTACTGTGAGGGACATGCCTGATAGACTCGGACAGCTCGAAGCATTTCTTTCTCCGGGGCTCGAAGCAAACGAGCAGATTGAAGGTGTGAGTGCGTGCCTTCGCTTGCGCACCCGCAGAGCAAACACTGGATTGCTGCGACAACCGCGGACGACGCGTCCCTTAAACTTACTTTGCGCGGTGGCTCAGTAAAGGCTCTTGATTGGTGCCGACAGCCGGGACCCGCCAAGCCACCGTCCGCGTTTGTGTACACGTCCGGCCAGGGTTCAATCACTGCGCACTATTTCGTTTCCCTCACTTTTCTTGATTTCAACGATCCCTTTTCTAGCGAGTCCACGGAAAACTACGCTCTAAAGGATACAGATACGGGTCGTGTGTCAGTCTCCATACATTCTGCACTTGTGCCGTTCCGGCTGAAATGTTTACCGTCATTTAGCGCTATCGTTGGTGGCGTGTTTTTTTCTCTTCCGCACCTCGTTAAATATTTCCGTGTCCTCGTGCGCTGTATGATTCTAAAGCACGGACGCTTTGTTTTCGACAACATCATTCAACTTTATATCGCCTACCGATGTACCAGCTTCTATCTGGGAGCGAAACGGACCTGCCATTCCTTTGGTATTCAACCGTTTGAGCGGTCCAGCTTTTTAAATGTTGTTCATTCCTAGCAGTTGCAGGAAATGTGTATTTCGCATAGTTTTTGCATGAAAGAATACTCTCGTTAGTATGTCTGACTTCCTGAACACATACTCCATTCTAACGTAATATCAATATGGGTTCAGGTCAGCCTGCTCAACTGAAAACCTTCCTCAAACAAATAGAAATAATATATAGAAACGTGGAAAGCGAACAACAAGAACTAACATTAGTAGTAGCAGTATTGCCAGCTTTCTCAAACAGCCATAAAACGTTCTTACAAATAGTATGGGCACTGTAAATGCGGTATTACTTAAGATGTAATCACAAGCCATATAATCGAGCAGAAAGCATGCAGTGTGTATCAATAAACGAAGTATTATCTTCGTCTAAGCCTACTGAGCAAAATGTGCCCCAAGGCAGCAAACTGAGACCTCTTTGTTTTTTTTTTTTTGTTATTTCTGTTATTGACATTGCTAAGCATTGACTATTCAGCTAACAATATCATTTATGCAGACGCTAAGAATTCATTTTGTTCGGCATTCGATGAAGTTGAGCTTTAAATTTAGCTAATGACGTATCAGAAAACATCTGGCCGGTTCAGAACCCTCTTCACATAAACTGGAAAGGCGGCTCTGTTTAGAGCGAAGTCCATACCTTGTAATCTCGCTCGTTGTTTGGCACTTTAAATGGTACGAAAATAGAACTTTCCGCTACAACTAAAACTTTTCTTGTTGTCACTTTGTGAACTGATGTTCTGAAACCACCACACTGAGTACCCGTGAAATAAACTGCGCAAAGATTTATGCATACTGCGAGTATATGTCAGAGATTGTTACCAACACCGCGAAAAATCAAGATTTATTGCGCACCTTTTGCTTCTCATCCACGCTGTTGTCATCTTGTTCGGCCAAATAGTACTAAGACATCGTTGGTGAGTTAGTTTCCCTCCAAAAGAGCGTCTTACGTGCGATTTTCTACCTCCCATGTAAAATATGTACGCCTGATCTGTTCCTAAAGATTCTACAATTTTACGAGTAGGTCCTGTTGACGAAAAAAAAAAAAAAAACAAAACACAACTGATGTCTTTAAATTGTGAGACGATTAAAGGTGATGCCCATATCATGAATATCGCTAACGTTAAGTCGATTGAAGTCGCGCATAATTTTTTTCCCTCGTTCTAATGTGACATTTCTGTTCATGTTTTCCTTTTTCCTGTGCTAGTATCTAAAACAAGTATGTTTTCATGATATGCTGCCACAATTTTACGGTTTTACGGGGAGGTGGTAGTAGTCAAGCTGTCGCTGCGCAGCTTGTATCCTGCCATTCCCAACACGTATGTACTATTTGCTAGCTTACTTAATTGGTAAGCAAATAGACTTCTCACTTCTTATATGAATGACACCCTCCGAGTTCTTTCTTTCCTTCGCTTCCTCACTTAATCCCCTTCCCCCTTTGTAAGCCAACGAACCGGACGCATCCCTGGTTGACATTCCTACATTTTCGTTTTCTCGTCACTTTCTTTCTACCATACGCAGCAAAGTTGACGTGTGCTGAAGCCACGTTAAAGAAACCTTGGTTCGGCCCCGCTCGCTTCATAAGTAGAGACAGGTCAGCGAAAGAAAAAGAATTAAGCAGGCGATGAAGGGACAATTCCACACGACTGCGCCCGTCCTGTTTTATACGTGTCCGCTATTTTGTCAGTGTTCTTCGTGCGATGATCGACCTGCCGAAACCACGCATCTGTGACGCGCTATCACATACAGGTATACACGGTGGTCGCGCCTTCCAGATGCTCTATTCACGGTACACGTTATGTCCTGGCGAACATACAACAGCCGCTCCTGGACCGGGAGTGCATCTTCCGGAACTGAAGTGACTTTGCTGAACAGCGACGTGAGACGATTGCCACCTTTACCCGACCTTGAAGCTTCAGCACATATTAAGGCGAAAGCCTTAGATGCCTCATCAAAAGCGAAAATTGACCGGCGTCCCGCGTCGGCGACGTCAACACGAGTGATGCAAAATATCAGCATCACGTGATGGCGTCACCATGACGCCACAGATCGCCAGAATTTGTGACGACATCATGAAGTCACAGTGACGTCACATGATGACATCATCACATTACATCATTGCTTGGTCAAAGGTGGGCCGACCCCGGAGGCAGTGCAAAACAAGGTGAGGTGCAGAGAGTTGACAACGCCTCCGATCATGGAGGCATTGCAAAACCACGTTAGTTGCAGAAAGCTTTCGGAGAGGGACGCGGGAGGTTCAATGAATCTAAAAATACATCGACTTAGAAGAAAAAGAACGAGTACATGGCTTTCGCCTTCGCGTCGACTGAGGTGAGTGCATAAGGGACCCTGTGAGTTTTTAGACCCCTTTCTATCACTCCCTTCCCATCCAGATCAAGCTACTGCCAGCAACGTATGGTTGTAGTGTACAGTTAAACGCATGTAAAACGAAATTACCGGTACAACGAAGGACTCTTTACGTTCCGGATATACTGCGAGCATTACGGCGCGTGACATGTACAACGAAGCGAAGTGTGTGTGTGTGTGTGTGTGTGTGTGTGTGTGTGTGTGTGTGTGTGTGTGTGTGTGTGTGTGTGTGTGTGTGTGTGTGTGTGTGTGTGTGTGTGTGTGTGTGTGTGTGTGTGTGTGCGCGCGCGCGCGCGCGCGCATTTGAACGTGTATTTATGCACTCTTATCACGAGGGCGACGGACGCTTGCCTTTTACGTGGCTGTATATTTATAAGGAGAAACCATCCCGCAAGAGGAATATGGCTGCTTCTCCAGAGGCAACAAAAGGCCTATACCCTAACGGAGAGCGGAAGACGTACGAGGGAGGCAGCAGCGTGAATATGAATAAAATAGTGTTTCCCAGCTCCCGTCAACGCGTTAGCAAGCGCGTGGCTGATGTCCGCAGCGCGGAAAAGCCGCGGAGGATCGTCATTCAGCGTGTGCTCCTCGGGAGGCCCATAAAAAACGCAGGGAAAAGAGGGGTTGCATCGAGGCGATAGGGCGCGTGCGCGCTCGCAGGTGGCCTCGGGGGAGGTGGAAAAACCGTGCGATCAACCCGACGCGGCGGATCTGCAGATGGGGGAGCAAATGGGAACACCGGGAGGGAGCAGCCGGCGGGAGAGAAGGAGAAACTGGGTCGCTCGAAGAGGGACGCCAGAGGCCCCCGGGCATCTCTCAAGGTCGCGCTCAGCTCCGCGGCCCACCGCGGGGGCTCTCGCAGGTGGTGCAAGCGTTATGGATTGTCGCGGGAGCGCGCTGAAGGGAAGCAGATATGGAGGCGACCGAGGAAATGAAAGGGTGGCTGGCTGTGGATGTTGTTCTCTGCTGTGGGGTTGATTTCAAGGAGAGAATAAGCGCACACCTTCAGAGCGCGGTGCAGCGGCTTTCCCGTCTACATCTCTGATAAAAGATATGGCTATGGACCTCTCCCGCTCATCTTTGTTTACGACTCATGTGTTCCCTGATTATATCTGTGAATCACGCGTTTAGCGAGGACTTTAAGAATCTGCGCTTTCCTCGGCTATGTGGCATTGAAGTTGCGCCAAATTAGTGAATTTTGCATTTCTTTCTTCTCATGCGCCACGCTGGTATAGCGGTCACGGTGCTCGACGGCTGACCCGAAGGTCACGGATTGAATCCTTAGATGGAGGCGAAATGCTAGAGACCCGTGTACTTAGGTTTAGGTGCACGTTAAAGAACACCAGATGGTCAAAATTTCCGGAGCCCTCCACTAGGGCGTCCCTTATAATCATATCGTAGTTATGGGACGTAAAACCGGAACAATTTATTACTCTTTCTTACTTACTTACTTACACACTCACTCACTCACTCACTCACTCACTCACTCACTCACTCACTCACTCACTCACTCACTCACTCACTCACTCACTCACTCACTCACTCACTCACTCACTCACTCACTCACTCACTCACTCACTCACTCACTCACTCACTCACTCACTCACTCACTCACTCACTCACTTACTTACTTACTTTCTTTCTCTCTTTCTTTCTTTCTTTTTTCATTTCTTTCTTTCTTTCTTTCTTTCTTTCTTTCTTTCTTTCTTTCAACATCAGTACTCACGCTCATATTGACTGTCATATGACGCATTCCACAAAGTGACACCGCGAATTTTCCTCTTTCAGTGGTGGTTGAACAAGTTTTCGCTATTAATGCCAGACATTTTTTGGGGTGCTTCCGTTTCAGCGTACCTGCGAAGAACCTGCGTAGGAAGGCTGTGCATCATCCGTTTCAGCAATTATCATCAAAACAACGGAGGAGAAAGTGGCATATTGTTTATGCGTATTATTCCTTCCAGCAGCTTCAACAGCATCACTGAGCAGTGTGCGGAAGAATCATAAGAGAAGGAAAACATGGAGGTCACAGAAATAAAGGCTTTTTAAGCCATATTTCACGCGCCTTCATGTAAACGAAATTTCGTCTTTTCTGTCTTCAGTGCTGTCAGCTGACTTGTGTACCGTTACATATTTTTAAAAACTCTCGCCACTTTTCTAGTGGTTAGTGCCGTCTTGTTCCGTCACATTTTGATATGTACAGAGTATCGCGACAAGAAGGCCCTCGGCCGCTCTAAGGAACTGACACCCTTTAACGGTCACGTAATAAAAATTTGTAGGAAAGAGGGATGGGTAAGGAAAGGGGAAGGAGAAAAACAGTAAGCGATTTTCTCATTGACATGTACAGTCAGACACACCACGTGTACGCGAGTAGACGTCCAGTCTATTGTTTTTTTTCATTGAAGCTTGGCATTTTTTTGCACCCTCACTTACTCGCCTTCTTTTAGCGCCACCCGCAGCCGAGGTGTCAGGTGCGCATTTCGTCAAAATGCCTAGCACAGCTCCCCGCTATACACAAATGGAGCGAAGCAACGCTTCTACAGCTCGCGCCCGCAGCGATATGTATCTATACAGCCGTCATTTCAGTCACGGATCGAACACGTTCACTCGAAAGGTCAGGGGGAAAACTCTCGCTTCCCTTTCCTCAGTCGCTCTCCGTTTTCGATTTATCCCTTCCCGCCCGAGAGATGAAATGAGGCGCTCCAATATCCCATCCCACCTCGCGCGCAAGTTTGGCGCTTTCGCAGTGCAGGCGCCGTATTTTGTAACGCTTGAGTTTTTTGTTTTCTTGTTTTTTTTTTTGTCCGCTTGCCTTTCGTCATTGGCTCGCACGGCACCGCGTGCCCTCACTATCGCCGTTATCGGCCACCGGCGAGGAACTAATGATAACTAAAAGGAAACGAATCCTTCCGGAGTATACGGGGCCAGATTGCGAAATTCTATGCGTTCGTTTTCACATGTAGGCGATGTTGAAGCATTTCCTTCTTATATTTCCCCGGGAGCAGCACTGGCAAAGCGATGATCAGAACGAAACATTCCTTGAAACAATGTGTCAACTGTAGGTGAATCTCTTCTACGTCCCAGAATTAGATGAGGAGCTCTGCGTGCATTTGGCTGTCTGCGGCTCCTTCAACGCGCGAGCGTATCTGTGTTACATCGGCGTTTTGTTATTATTTTTTCGACACTCTCAAAGCAAGCGCTTTCTGCAACTTTTCGTCCGGATAAATCGCGCGCCGAAACGCCGCTTTTAATAGTTTTCTGCCCGCTACGTTTTCTCATAGTTATTCGTTTTGCGTAACAGAGTTGCGTCGCAAAATGCGCAAAGTGTACGTAAGACCGCGCTAGCGCTGTAATGCCATTAACACACATGAACCTGCAGTTTCTTCTGCAAATAATAATAATAATAATAATAATATAATAATAATAATAATAATAATAATAATAATAATAATAATAATAATTATTATTATTATTATTATTATTATCATCATCATCATCATCATCATCATCATCATCATCATCATCATCTGAACTTATCAGTGCACTGAAGCATAAAGATCACGCACACAGGAAATCTAAATGTTCTCCATCCAGCGAGTGGAAGGAAGAGTTCGGCTTCTTTCGAACTCTCTCTAAACGCCTATATAAACGGGATCATAGTTCGTATATTGAATTCTTAGAAAAAAGCGCCTCTGACAGGCCGGCTGAGTTTTGGAAGTATGTACGTAAACGGTCTAGCAAAAGCGGAGAGTCCTTTAGACTACTGGACTCAAATGGGTTAGAAGAGCATGCCGTCGCTGACTGTTTTGCCACGCATTTCTCATCCGTTTATAAGGCCTCAGACTCTAGCACTGATATCAGACAACAGCGCAAGGTGGTTAGCTCATCCAGTGCTTTGTCGCTGGATGAAAATCTTATCTGCGAATGCATTAAGCGCTTAAAACCATCCTTATCATGTGGGCCAGATGGCATCCCCTCCGCCATACTAAAAGCTTATGGTAGTATATTTGTCCCAGTACTGACTACGATATTTAATAACTGCCTGGACACTTCCACATTTCCTAGCATGTGGAAAACTGCTCGTGTTTTTCCAGTATTTAAGTCGGGCTCTAAAACAGATGCTTCCAATTATCGCCCGATTTCTCTACTATGTGCCACATCAAAGATCTTCGAGCTGGCTCTTCACAACATATTGTCTTTTAGTGTGAAAAACTCACTGATTCCTAATCAACATGGTTTTCTCGCTGGCCGCTCAACTACCACAAATCTTGCTAGTTTCATGACGCAGATCTCCACACCTATTTCTCAGAGAGGACAGGTTGACGTAATTTACTGTGACCTGAGCAAGGCTTTTGACGTAGTCAGCCACACACTGATCATGGTTAAACTTGCGAACTTTGATGTTGACTTGTCAGTTGTGAATCTCCTGCAGAGCTATCTGCTCAATAGATATTGTTATGTAGCCGTAAATGGCCAAACCTCTTCTTTGTATAAAGTGACTAGTGGGGTCCCTCAAGGGTCGGTATTAGGCCCACTCCTATTTTTAATTTACGTTAATGATGTTTCTTTTGCCATTCATAATTCTTCTTTCCTCTTGTATGCCGATGACATCAAGATTTTGAAGGAAATTCATTCAGTTAACGACTGTCGCTTGCTGCAGTCAGACTTGCGCTCTTTTTCCGAGTGGTGCAACGGTAATAACCTTTCTCTGAATACCTCGAAGACAAAATTCATGTCTATCACTCGCAAAACATCTAGCGTGTCATTTCAATACTCTGTCAATTCTGTGCCGTTATGCAAGGTTTATGAAATCAGTGATCTTGGTGTTGTTGTTGACAGCGCGTTAAACTTTTCTTCTCACGTTAAGCGTGCTGCTATGCGGGGCCTTCGTTCTCTCGGATGTGTTTGTAGAATATCTCGAGAATTCAGGTCTCCCATGGCCCTACACAAATTGTACACGGCAATATGTCTTCCGCAACTTGAGTATGCGTCCGTGATATGGAATGGCATTGCTCAATCCAGCGGTAACACCATTGAACGAGTCCAGAAAAAATTCCTCAGCATATATAACCATCGCTTTGCTAAAAATGACTCTGGATCTCGTTCAAATACTGCTGAATTATTATCACTGCCATCACTTCACTGCCGACGAAATCGCTCTGATCTCTTATTTCTTTACAAGCTAGTCCACGGTATCATATCCTGCCCTGTACTTCTCAATTGTGTAAATTTTCGAATTCCGCGTAAGTTAACCAGAGAGAACAGACCGTTTCATGTACCCGCCTGCTTCTTCCAACACTCTACCGTTCATAGAATACAAAGTCTCTATAATGTTAATTTTCTTGATCTTGACGTTTTTCATAGCCCACAATCATTGTTTTTATCCGAGCTTTGCACTGTTTTGACATAGTGTGGCACAATGTATAAAGTCTTCCCTTCTCAGTCTTTCCACATAGTTGTATATATGCAATCTAATTTTTTATTCGGCGTCAATATTTCTCGTGTTGTCTCATTTTACTCCTCCCCTTTTGTGTTCATTTCTCTTTGTCTACGTGTTTTTGCTCTTTTTATTTCTGAAAACTGTCTGTATTGTATTGTTTATTTTTATTGTTTTTTTTTTTGCGTGCGCCAGCACAAAGACCTTACCGTTGTTCCTGGGCACGTTAAATAAATAAATGATTGATTGATTGATTATTATTATTATTATTATTATTATTATTATTATTATTATTATTATTATTATTATTATTATTATTATTATTATTATTATTATCATCGTGTTCATTTACTGGTCAAATCTGCGTGGGACTCGCTGAAGCCTCTTCATTCCCTGAATCACGGCATATAAAACAAGCTTATGTGTATGGCGCTGTGCAACCCCGCACGCAGAGTCAGCCCCCCCCCCTCCCCGCTTTTACATCTGCCCATTGTCTCCGTCCGTGGCCCGGGCAGGTTAATATCCGGTGGACAGCAGCGCTGGCGCAGACCCGCATCCCGCCGGTCGATAACGGGCCACGGTGCCTCCGTCGGAGGCCATCTTGGATTAAGCACTGTCCGCTGCACGACGCCCCCACGGAGGCGGTTGTGTTTCTCGCCGCTTTATAGTCTGTCCCTATAATCCCACTGTTTACTAATCCGCTGTATAGGGTGCAGACAGACCTTTATCCGCCTTTTTCTTTCCTTACTGTCTTTACTTTAAAAAGTTTCGCATTTCAACTTACTTTTAAGCCCTCGTGATGAGCTCGCGGTTGAGTGCAACAAGTGCCTCGGGGGCCGTGCGCGGATTTCGCTGCCTTCATTACACGGCGGCGCTGAGCGATGAATGCTTCGCGCAGGCAGTTAAGTCAGAAAGTTGCATCGTTTTTTTTTTCTTTTTTTATACGGGTGCGAAATGCATAATGCGGCGAAGTTAGAGAACTTTTTATCGCGGCGTGCTTTCACAGTTGCGTCGAAATCGCGTATATACTGTTGATAAGTACGCGGGCGCTTGCCTATTGGGTTCTATTTATCTTTTGTTCTGTCGGGAATTCACGCTCACCGGCGAAGTTGCTTTATTGCTGTACTGTGTTCGTTTCACCTCGCGCGCGATCGGTTTTTCGTAATTCAGTGGCTTATAGATTCTAGAGAAGCCACTTATAAAATTGCTGCGAACGTTTACAATTATATGCTACACACATGCATTCATTCGTAGCAGGGTCTGCTCCTCTACTTTACGCGAAGAGATAGATAGATAGATAGATAGATAGATAGATAGATAGATAGATAGATAGATAGATAGATAGATAGATAGATAGATAGATAGATAGATAGATAGATAGATAGATAGATAGATAGATAGATAGATAGATAGATAGATAGATAGATAGATAGATAAACTGTGAAATGTTTGTTAATCTGGCGTGACAAACGTTCTTGCACTGTACTTACTCTTTCTAAAACCAACAAAGAGGACTATCAGCGATTCGCACCCCAAATGAGTTACTCCTATGCCTGCGTCTTTTTTTTTTTTTTTTTTTTGCTCTCGAAGACGGATATATTAACCGTGTAGAGAATCATTAGTTGTTACAACTTTTGTTATCAACAGAGAGATAAAATTATTCTAAGGACAAATGGACGTTCCTATCGACTTTCGTTCACCGTCTTCCCCTTATACTTACGAGGCATTCTGTGTGAATATAGCTATCGCAAAATAATCGAACAATTCATCGATCTCTCTACCTGTGAAATAAGCCCGTAGTGCATTTTGCTTTAGTGTGCACTCGTCTGACACCTCATCAACCTCGAATTTTCAGCGCTTCTTTTCTACTAAAGTTGTTTCCGTCCCTGCAATATATGTTGTAAAATATCGTTATTTTACTTATTTTCCTTATCAGAATAGTATCCCATCAATTACACTCACTCCCCCCCCCCCCCCCTTCCCTCTTCACTGCCCACTCCTAGACGTAGCGCTTTTAAGTTTTAGCCGGTAAAAAATGTTACAGAACGAAATCGTAAGCATCATCGGTGAAAATAAAGACGTGTGTACACCCACAGTCCCTCCTGTGTCGTGCATGCATGATTAAACAGCCACAGAGCCACAGGTGACGCCGTAAGTATTATAGTTCCGCGTAGATAATAAGGATTAGGCGGCTTTCATAACATGCGCGTCCGCTTATTCCTTTGTTTCAGTGTTTCGCTGTCTGCCACCTTCGTTTCAGCCGCCAAACGTGGGCGGCAACGTTATTAAGAGAGCCGTGGAAGGTTATTTTAACAATTACTTATTCTTCGAAATTTTTGTTTACCTGTCTCGAATGAACAGCGAAGGAAAAACAAACCACGAAAAGCTAATTTGTCCTCGACAGCTTAAAGTAGTGCCCGAGGGCTGACGAAGATTCATCCCCTCGGCAAATTAGCTTTTGACAAATGCAATTACGATCAAAAGGTGCTTTGCGCAAAGGAGAAGATAAAATGGCGAAGCCTTGTTAAACTGCCGCCTAATGGATCGGACAGGGATTGTTTAACATAGCTTCACGCGCGCGTCATATGGAGCTGCCTCCATTAATCATTCAGGCGAGATAAAAGGAACGTGTCAACGATTTCCTAAACGATTTTCTAAGTCAATAATGCCTGGATAAGGAAGGTCGTTCCAGTGACTGTGCCGAATGTGAATACATAAAGAAATGACGAATGGAAGGAATCGTACAGACAAAATTAGTTGAAAAAAGAAACTAGGAGCATGAGCGCGTGGGGGCTCCAGTCGATCGCCTTGCGCGAATTAATGTTTTGTCAATTGTTAATAAAGCGAAAGCCTTAGATGCTTCATCAAACGCGAAAATTGACCGTCGGCGTCCCGCGGCGTCGGGCACAGCACGAGTGATGCAAAAAAATTATCAGTTGATGATGAGTCGCCACATGACGTCCACATGACGTCATAATGACGTCACAGATCTCAAAATTTTGTGACGCCGTCATGACGTCACCAATTCCGGCATGACGTCACATGACGTAATGTCACATGATGCCCGTCGTCACATGACATCGCAGCATGGTCAAAGGTGCGCCGATCACGGAGGCAGTGCAAAACCACGATAGGTGCACAAAGCTTTCGGAGGGTGGCGGGGCAGGATCAATAGATCGATTGAGAAGAAAAAGAAGATGGCTTTCGCCTTCGAGTCGTCTTAGGTGAATGCACAAGGGACCCTGTGGGTTTTCATAACTCATTCTAGATAAACTTATAGGCTTCATTCTGTATGTATGTATTTCATTGTGCATGTATGTACTCTGTATGTAAGTTTTTTTCTATTATTTTAAAGACAACAAACCAGTGTTCGTGATATACTACCATACCCTTGAATCAGTAAAAGAATATGTCTATCTGGGCCAAATATTAACAGGCGAGCCTACTCATGTAAATGACATTCACCGAGGAATAAGGATGGGATGGTGCACGTGCGGTAAACATTCTCAGCTCGTGACCGGCCACTTACCACTGTCACTAAGGCGCAAAGTGTACAACCACTGTATTTTGCCAGTTTCAACCATGCATATGGGGCAGAAACCCGCGGAGAGTAACAAAGAAACCTGGGATGAGGCTGAGGAGCACCCAGCGTGCAATCGAACTAAGAACGATGGGCGTAACTTTAAGAGAGAGGAATACAGCAGAGTGAATCAGAGAATAAACCGGGGTGACCGAATATCCTAGTAGATATTAAGACCAAGCAAATGGGCCTGAGTAGTTCACATGACAGAACGTCGGAATGTATGCCAAGAGATGGGAAGCGCGGCTGCGGACGGCAAAGGGTTAGATGGAACGACGAAACTACTAAGAAAATTTGAAGCATAAAATGGGATCAGCTCGCGCAGGACCGGGTGGGTTGGAAACCATTGGGACAGGCCTTCGTCCTGCAGTGGACATAAGACAGGCTGATGACGATGGCGTATCTCGAAAACGCAAAACGCCTTTAGAACACCGATGTCGGGTGAATCCGTGTGCTTTCTCTGGCGGTGAACTCCGACACAGTAAACAGACGCAGCTAACCAGGCTCTCTCGGCACGTTCTGCTGATACGTGCGATATGGAAGTATAAGCAGCCACCTGAAACCGACGTCACGGCGTATAAGGTTAGTTTATTCGGTCGACATGTGCGGCCTGTTATCTTTCCTCCCTCAATGCCCGAGAGGTATTTGGTGACGTCTATGTAGCTTAAGATGTAGCCGTGACGGATTAAATAGTGCGCGCCTATTGTCGGAAGGGGAGGAAAAGAGTTATGCTGAAAACGGTGGAAGGAAACAAACTGTATAAGGATGGGGCACTGAGTAACAGCCTACGTTAGCCGTCTATTCGTGAGGCCACCCACCTAGCTCGTTTAATTCGATTAACAAAAAAAAAAAAAAAAACGGCCCAACACGTGAGTCTGCGCTCGGCAGACTTGGTCCATTGTGCTTCGTTCTCGATGAGTTTTAAACGGTGCGTTATCACTGAAGCAGTGCAAGCACGCAGCGCGACCGCCTTCGTACTTATGCTGCCGTGCGCCGACCCGACTTGCGCCTCGCAATTTCCAGACCATCACGAAGAAAGCTAAAATATCAACGGTTACCCTTCAAACGGTTAACGTTGCTACATTTACGCCAGGTGCACAATGGACGCATTTACGCCAATGGCTCAGTCACGCTACGAATTCGGCTGCCGTGCCATGGTGATAAATAACCTCAAGATAAAGCTAAAATTTTTTTCAGGAACATCAACGAGAGCTTTCGATTAATTAATATCTGGGGTTTAATGTCCCAAAACCACGATATGATTATGAGAGACGCCGTAGTGGAGGGCTCCGGAAATTTCGACCACCTGGGGTTCTTTAACGTGCACCTAAATCTAAGTTCACAAGGCCTCAAACATTTTCGCCTCCACCGAAAATGCAGCCGCCGCGGCCGGGATTCGATCCCGCGACTCTCGGGTCAGCAGTCGAGCGCCATAACCACTAGACCACCGTGGCGGGGCGAGAGCTTTCGAACTCGCAGCCCTCCGTGCGGTTCTACATTTTGTCAACGAATATTCACCTGAATAATCTATGTTGAATCTTATGTGATTCCCAGACAGTTCTCCAGAGTTAACTATTCGCACTATAGGGCCCCATTCCCACGTGTATAGTTCGGCGCAGAGATCAGGTAAGTCCACTGTCGATGGCAAAAGACACAGGCTAATATTTCATTTGTTGCCTATAGTCACTGCAGCATCAAGAGAAGTGATCGAGCGGACGGAGCTACGCGACTCGCCACAACGTCGTCCGCTGTGTCACCCTTACTCTTTCGAAATCCGACGCAGCGTAAAAGCCTCGCGAGGTCGCGCGTCACCTAACGCTATCAGCGGAATGCATTCGAAATTTCTTGCATACCCCTTCGTACCCGTTGCCTTAACTTATAGCTTCGTATTCCGTACCACTTCTCACGATTTCATTGCATGCACCTGTCTATCCCGTCTGTGGCTTGGGAGTGGAACACTAAAGGCGAACTACTTTCTCGGCGATATTTCTACATTCGCACATTCTCGTTGGCTTACAAAAAGACACGCGTTGCGGAAGTTTCTGCAAAAGAATTTAAAGAGAAGTATCGAACGGGGAATTCAGTTGACTCGAGCTCCGGCAGGCGCGCTCTTCCAAAGGAAGCGTGCATCAAACGTGTGCTACTTAGCGCCGCACCCGTTCGAGCGTTGCGCAGTTATTCCGGGCGCGCTCTAAACAAAAGGGGAGGTCACCGGGGACGTTCTTTCGTCGTCCGTTGTTGTGTCGTATATCAGCGCGGGTGTTCGCTTGCATATGTGAACGACGCCGGCGCGCGGACCATTACGGCCCCCCTGCAAGGCGCGTGCACGGCGACGAAGACCGGGACACAGTGGGACGACAGCCCTCGCGTTGTGGCATTGAGGGGAGCAGTGCAGCGCATCCCCGGGAACAGCCCTAGGGGGTGCTGCATTGACTGTAGGATGAGCCGAAGCGCGCGACCCTGGCTTCTCGCTGGGCGTATCCATGCGCGTGCGCACGGCGACGCCAACGCCGTGGAGCCTTCGATATACTGCTGCCCTTTCGCCAACTCCCGAGTAAACTTTTAAGGCATTGGGTTGAAGGAGGATGAGTGAACGTTTATCGAGTGAAACTGCGAGAAAGTATTCTTTCTTCGCCCTAGGTGGGGGCTCTCTGTCCGGAAAGTCGTTGGCAAGTGCCGTGGCCCTATCCGACACACTTCGATGAACCTCCAGGCTCGGCGCCGTGAGCATTGCGTCCCAGGTTTCTAAAACGGTGCCATTTGAAAAAAGTCTTGCCATTTGAAAGAAAGCCTTTCCCATATCTCATATATGGGTCGTTTCTGAAGGTGATTTGACATGAAGTTTCGAGAAACATATCGATACTGATCTCCAGAATGACTGAAATCCGGACACCAATTCTGAAATACAGAGTTTTTGTTCCACGGTTATGTTTCAAAAGATGGTGACCGCAGGGGGTGCCTCACACACACACAAGCACACACACACACACACACGCACGAACATACTTAAATAAAGAAAACAAAAACATGGGACGAAGACAGTCAGGTGCGGGCCGCGGTCCGCGGGCAGCGTGTTTGACCCCGCATACACAGTGGTGATCGCGCCGCGCGTCAGAACCGACCAAGTTCTCCCTATTAAAGACGATAGTCTTTCTTGGGATACTTAAACGGAGAAATTTTGGTCTGTCTTTCTGTTTGTCGGCACGTCACTCGATTCAGCCACTCGGCCAAAGTTGAACCACTTGCCCAAGGGCCAGCCACCTTGAACGGCTGACTAGGTTCATACTTGTGTACATTGTCGATCAAAAAGCAAACATTACGCATATCTGAGGCGCAAAATCGCTAGGTAGGTATTAGGTGGTGTGTTCCTTTAATAGAAAATGCATACATACGTAACTCTAAAGACCCTATAGATTCTTAAGCTGCGCTGAAAATGCGACTGCGCTGAAACTTGCCTTCCTCCGTGCCCTCTGCACGAGCTCATTGTTGTGTTTCGGTTTCGGTTCTGTATTGCACTGTACGAATGCCATGGGGCGCCGCTCTGGCATTCCTGTTTTACCCAGGCGACGTGTAAATAAAAAGAGTGTGTGGAGAGTACTCGTTGAGTGCGGACGTTTCTTCTGCTTCAGTGCTTCGCGCCAAACCGCGGGTTCGGGCTGGCTGGCGTCACCGCCGGTCTTCGCCTGCTGCTGCGCCGGGACTACCAGCCCGCAACACAGCACTCATGTTTCCCGACGTATTGCCAGATGGCGTCCATATCTCACGCAGCGCCTCTTCTATCGTCTTTAGACGACATTTGCAGTGAAGCACGCAGATACGCGGCCAATTTTTTTTTTTTTTGTTCACCAATCAAATCTACAAAGGGCTGTCCAGCATGCTTCTCGGGGACGACCGTATACAGGCTTATCGTGTCAGAAGATTGCGTGCAGGCGTCCAAGAGGGCTGTTTTCTGTAACCATGCAATATTCTATATACCGCTTATAGCACGGACCAACCGCAGGGCGACCTTCGATGAAGACGTCGGTCGAGCAAGCAAAATGAAGAGCCGCGTGCGCCAACGAGGCTTACGTGATGCAGGCGCAAGGCCGTCACTGATTCCGCCGCTGCAACGGTTCGTTGGCTCTCGCGTAATTGGAAGCGTATACACGCAACCTCCCCGCTTTCGTATTTCCGCGAGTGAACCGCAAAAGTTTCGATGCACGCAGAGGTATATAGCTCCACCCGCGGCCCGCGCGCCGCGCTTACCAGGCGGACTTTTTGCGAGTGTTTCTCAAAGGCGGCGTTCCTTCGGGACGTACGCAGGCGCGCGCCGCGCACGCGCGTCGTCCACATACGTGCGCGGGAAGCTAAAGCTTTCAAGGAAGGATGCGCGCGCGCACGCCGCTTTGTACTCGGCAAAGATCCAATTACCCGAGGATGCGGGAAGAGATAGGAAGCACGACAAGGAAGGCGACGCATAAAGTTCTGGTGGCATGTACTCGCCTTTTATTTCTCGTCTTTTCTTTCTATGTGAGGCAATAAAGGGACGACGTGCGGCGCCTTTTACGCGCCTCCGAAGGCGAGTGCCGAAGCGCAAATCGCAAGGCAGCACTCATTTGCAAATGAATAGGCCGCTCCTGCAGCGCTCTTGTATACGTACTTCGGAGCCCGGATAAAGTGGCGCGCCTCCTTGTTCACTTGACTGCGCGTCAGCGACCATTCGCCGCCCAGTCGATTGTCTGTCAGTCAGAATTAGCAATATGCAGGGTTTGCCAATGCGGATTTAGGGATACTAGGCGCCGTCGTATTAAACAAAACGCGCCTTATATTGCGCATGCGTCGACAGAGTTTGTTTCCTCGCTTTTATACTATATACCTGCGCGGATGTCTTGAAAACAGATTTTGCTGGGCGCGAAACGGTTGTTCTAGTTCCGCCTTGCCGCTTGTTTATTGAGGAATTTATAAGTCCCAAAAAATATTCTTTTCTTAAATTGTACTCATATGTCTTACTTACATCGACACGGTTTTTTATTGGACTGCATGCGTCCAATTGTATTATACTTCATTCATTATGTGAGTTGTTTCTTTTTTTATATTTTGTATGATAATGATAATGCTTATACCATTTGAAATTGGGTGGCGACTATCCTGTTCGTTCTAGCATCTGTCTAGCATGTTGGCTCTCTCTCACTTTTTTCACTGAAGGTTCTCTTTTTATAATGTGACGTTACCTACGCCCGTAATCACTCCATTTTTATAAATATAACCCCTGCTTTTTTCCCAACAATGTTCTAAAGGTATCTTGCTTATATCGACCTCTGATCAGTTAATACTTCCATCCGCTGTGAAACCCCGAGCCTTTGAAAGATTCTCGCCTTCCAGGGATCTTGTCACTCGAATATCCTACCAATTCCATTACATTTTCGATATGTCCAGCGCAGGAACAGACTCAGCAAACAAAGGTCCGACAAGGAGAAGCACTGTTGCCGCTCTTGTGTGTATACTGTGCCTATACTCTTGCGCTCGACATATCGAAAATGAAATACCCAACAAGCCCGGTTTAACACCTCGATTGCATTACAATGTGTTGAGTAGTTTTCGTATTTTTCTTGTAGCAGACGCATGTATTGTCTAGTTTGTAAATATTTACACTGGTGTATTCTTGCCCTCGGGCAGCCAGCTGGGGCTTCAAATAGCAAAGTGCTACACCATGTGTTTTAATACAGATTTTGCCTTGCGATTTCTGCTTTGCCGCCTTTGTAAATATTCATGGTCTTTTTTTTTTGTAATTTGTATTCTATTTTGCAACGCACCGTCTCGTGGGCTCTATGCGCATTCGGCTGTCCGCCGCTATATGTCGGCGCAATGCAGACTTCTCTGCTGGTATATGCGCATGAAAGTATAAGAGGCCTGAGCGCCTACGTGTTGTGTAACCAGCTGTGTGGAATTTCGTGCTTGCCATACCAGTAATGCATGTTGTGTTACAGTGTAGTGTGTTTGATCTGCCCTATTTCTCGCTACTGAAGGGAAAGAGCAAGCTGTATCCACATTATGGAGACCAATGTGTTTTCTTACGCCTTCCGTAGATCGGGCATGACGCAATAGAAGGCTCTCACTGAATTGTATTTCAGCGATCGAGAATCTTCGTCGTACATGCTGCTCGGTTTAAATGCGTCAGCATTCCTATGTCGTCTCAACGAGAAAGCTGTGTGTGTCCGTGCGCCCGTCCGTCACGTGAGACGAAGCGCTATAAAGAAATAAACGCCTAAACTAATGAAATATTCTTGGCGGTGTTGTTTCGAACCTGGGGCCCCACGCTCCGAAGCCGAGTCTCTCACCAACTTTACTAAACAACCACGATTGCAAAACGTGAATATATCTAAACCATGTGAATGCTTTTGTAGTGCAGAACAAATGTCGAAGAACACTTTCTGTGAAGGCTTCGTTGAAATATTCCTTGCTGGTGGAATAAAATAATAATAATAACTGCTGCGGTTTTACGTGCCAGAACCACGATATGATTATGAGACACGCCGTAATGAGACACCGGATAATTTCGATCTCCTCGGGTTCTTCAACGTGCGCTGACATCGCACAGTAGATGCGTGCCTCTCATTTCGCCTCCATCGAAATGCGACCGCCGCGGCCGGGGTCGAACCCGCCTCTTTCGGGTCAGCATTTGAGCACCGTAAACACTGCGCTACTGCGGCGGCTAGTGGTGGAATAAAATCCCTCTTTGTAGGGCAAGTCGTAATCCGGCATGGACGATCGTACGCATCAGGAGCATTTCAACTTCGCGAAAAGTAGAAAGAAGTTGAAAGACCCCGCGCCAATGCCGCCCAACAACAATGTTTCAAGGAAGGGCGCAACCATAGAGTCTCGTATACAATAAAGCTCTAGGCTTAAGCATCACGTAGACAACTCATAAAGAATATTCTGCGTGGAATATATATATATATATATACACACACACATAGCAGCGGCTGGGTGAAAACCGCTCGCTGCATAGTTGAGCCGGTAGGCATGACCTCCAGTCTTGTTCAATGCAGAAAATATCTTCCAACGCCGAATAAGGACAGCTCTCCTTCTTCGGCATGACTCCGGAAGGCTCCCGGTGTTTAGACGCCGAGATAGTGGAAAACGCAATTAGCGTCACCATCGCAAGCAGATATGTCATAACTGCGGTGAAACAGGTCATGTATGGCGGCCACACTGTTATAATTCGAAAGGCACAACTTATATCAGGCAAGAAAGCAGTCAAAATGGTGTGTCGGCCTTAATTCCTACCGCATGTCGTATTACACCTATTTCAAAGGCAGAACCGAGGATGAGCCGCTAAGTTTGAAAGCTTTTCGACGAAAGGACGGTACAGACACGGACAGGCGCTGCCGTCTGTATCGTCCTTTCGTCGAAAACATCTTGCGCTTAACGCTGGTAAAATATGGAACACCAACTAGCTCGAACCCATACGTTGGCGAGGATGAGCGTGAACACGGTTGAAATGATTGTTCCTGCTCTTCTTGAGACCGGTTACAGTGTATCGCTTATCGGCGACTGCCTTGTCAGCAAGCGCAAGCTGAAAAAGATCAAACTGCGGGATGCCCAAGTCCTCATGCAAATGACTTCAAGCCAAGTGACCGAAGCCGATGGCTGTATCCGCTTGCGTATCGCATTTTAATGGCAGAACAAGGTGACGCCGTTACAGTTGTTTGTCTGTCCCAGTGTTTCTTAGCCGGTATTTCAGTGACGATGCGGACATCACCATGTATTTTTCTGCAAGAGGCTGCTACCTTCCAGGCCAGTCCGAGCCTATACACCCGGTTCGCAAAGCGCAAAGTATCTGCGGTTGCAACACCCCGCAGTGCAGCAGCCCTGCAACCCAAGCTATACCACCCTCCCAAAACCTGTGACGGAGGCCCTGAGGAACTTCTAAGGAACTTCTCGTCAGCGGAGCCAACTAGAGCGTGCGCAAACCGTTCCCCGAGATGTTCAAGAGGCGTGCTGCAGACGGATGCTCGGATGCACCGCGTCGGCATTGACGATGAAGTTATCTGGTGGTTGAGCCCATAGTAAACAAAACGCTAGACTAGATGATGGACACTGCATCGGTGCGGTCATCTAAAAGCCCATGGACCGGTCCGGTCGTTTTAGCACCAAAAAAGAACGGCACGGTAAGCCTTTGCCTTTACGGTGTCGTAAGCTCACCGATGTGACGGTGACCACCGTTTCTAGTATAAACTACTCACTGGGTGATGCTAACTTTTTTTTTAAACACTCGAGTGCGCCCGAGGCTATCTACAATTAGCAATGAAACACAGTGCATGGTGTGCCGAAAACTACCTTTGTTTCTCACTGCGGGCTTTACGAGTTTGTTCGCATACCTTTCGGTCTCTGCAACAGCACAAATTCATGTCAGCGACCGATGGACGTGGTGCTCGGAGAAGCCAAGTTCAGTACGCATTTGCCGTATGGATAGCGTAACGGTTTTCCCGCACTCTTGAAGACCATATTGAGTATCCGCGCACCGTATCGCAAAACGTGCACGACGTATGGGCCCAGTGATTCACCCTGGAAAAATTCAGCTTGCGTATCAATCGTCAGGGACTCGGTGTATAGGCACGATGGAGCCCAGTCCTGATAATTTGTGCGCGGTAACTGACTATCTACAGTTTAGCACAGATGGTAAACAGCAGGCTTGTAGCCACAACTTGTTGTTTCTGGCTTATGGTCTTTTTCACATTAGCAGACAACAATGGCAAAAAAAAAAGTTTCGCGAAGCAGCATTTACCAAGAAAAAATCCACAAAATACTAGTAAGGGCGTTAAGTAAATCAAATCTGAATTAACAGTGAATCAAATGTTAAAGTGAATTAAAGATGAATGAAATGTGAGTTAACAATGATTCAAATCTTAAAGTAGTCAGTCAAATGTAATTTGATGAGTGCCTCATGAGAGCATACGCTTTCGTCTGTGCCTCCATAGCGTTAGCTAAAGGGACTGCATACTTTTTGCCCCCTATTGCCTCCTTTACAGCAAATAGTAAACTAATTTACACCTCGCGCGCCTTATTCATTTATTTCTGTTTGACTGTGTTCGACAGCTGCTGACGTGATAGCGGAAATATGATAAAGAGCTTATAAACACCATCTGATTTCCCGGAATATTGACTTATAAAACAGACGGAACGTTTATTCCCAAACTCTGTCACATAAAGATGCATCTTTTCTTTTGTCTGAGAGATTATAATGCTCGAAAGACTAGCTTCTTTCTTTTTTTTCCCGAAACCTTTCGAGTTGTATACTAATTCGCGGAAATTTTCTTTGCGTATAGCAGATTTCCGCACGTACTATAGCGTCATGTCTCGCCTGTATGACGTAGCCTTGAACGACTGAAGTGAGCGAAACCGTAGTCGTATTCTGCACGTGTCGCCTGCACGGCACCGTTTCCAATTAAAATGCGTCGCGCTTGCGTCCGGCACCCTTATACCGTATAGGTAAGCACCAAAGAATGCGCTTTAGTATAATACGGCATGCATACAGGATAACTTGCGGGGAAAGCGGATGCTATAGTGGAACGAAACTGTACTGACCACTGCGCAGAACTTTGCGTGACACCAAAGTAAAGTTAAGAGAAATGACCCAACTTCCTCTGAAAATTTTCAGAACGGCGTAGACTTCGTCTCACCTCCGTGACCGCTGTTGGTATAGAGATGACGTAGACCGGAGCATGTCTCCTATTTTTCCGGTGGCTCTGCGAGTGGATAAGTCATCCGGCATAGCAGGATAATGGATAAACCACATAGTTGGTGCACATCTGTGGAAGTGCACGCACACACAGACAACGGAGATTCGATATGGCGAGTTGTGCACGTCGGACGGAAAGTGATAGGCATGCAATCTAATGTTGCAACGTGGTGACTATAGGCGAGAATTTTCATAGCTAGTATAGGGGCAGCCATGTTTGCTCGGGGGCTGCGGGTCAGGTGCGGAACAAACGATCGCGACTGCGTCCGGCCTGTCCTTATCGCATGCTTCCCGCCAGTATTCGCTCGCCATCAGCTGCGACCTTACCAAACTCGCAGTCCCTGCGTGTGCTGGCTGCGCCGGCGGGTGCTAACTGAGGTCAAGATTACATTTGCCCACCCTAAATGCGGGCGCAATTACAAAAGAACCTGGATCTGCAGCGGACTTGTCACTTGGTGACATGGTATCAACAGAATGCGACCGATTTGGTTGCTAAACCACTCGCAAGCCGATTTCCGACATGTTCCGGAGCAAACGTTGTGTGCTTACATTTTTTGGCCTCAATATTGGCTTCGACGGTATCGAACAAAGCTTCCACGAAAGACGCTCTTTCTACAGAAGTTCATCTGTAAAAAGAGCGTCTATTATATTTCTACGAGTTCGGCATTAGTGGAAACGGGAACTATACATAGTCGAACCTACCGCGGTACCTTGTGGTTATGGTTTACTTCTGCTGAGCATTAGGTCGTGTCTTCGATGCCCGTTACCGCGGCAACATTGAACGACTCTTAGGAGCATAACATCTGGTTTGTGCAGAGGCTTGAGTTACCCGACTTCTGCTTAGAGAGCAAAAAAAAAAAAAAAAAAAAAACACTTTTACGCACACCGCAGAGCGACTTCTGAATAGTTTACTGCAGATTTACTTGAATTTTAAAACTAACAGGAGTTAGATTATCTCTCACGCGTACGAATATGGAAGTCTGGACGTGATGCCAGCAAAAATGAACACTATGTATTACCTCCCACGTATTTTAAGGCTTCTTTAAGACCCATTTTCTCTGAAACTACAATATCTAAAGCATTCGGGTTTGTTTCATTTTATTCGTCGGCGTCTCTTCTTGCAATGGAGATAGAATTACAATTGTATTTCATGTTTGACATTTTCAAATTTTTTAGCAAAACAAGTAATTTTTGTCATTATTTTTTAAATAATACTGCCAAGAAAATGAGAACTATTCCTCATACGTACACCGTTCTAGTTCAGTAGCATCGTATTGATGCTTGGCTTATTCTCGTAAAAACCAGCGTTCTGTTTTTCTTTCCAGTTGTTTTGATAATGGGGCAAATGTAACAAAAAAAAAACTGATTTCGAGAAATTGAGAGTCAAAGAGGAAAAATAAGTTTATTTCATGTTTCGTTCAAAAAGAGGACGTATTGAACAATTTAATTAATAGCAACCTGCCATATAGTGATCACACGAATAAACTTTTCGCTTCTTTTCTTGTTTTCTTGGTTCCCTGGCTTGTTTTGTCATATCTGCTGTCTATCTGTTGGCCAAATACCGTCGATGGCGGTCGATCTCACCCAACCATATTACAGTGTTGCGCCACGGTGATATGCCAAACGGCCTTGACAACGTTTACTCAGGTCGTGCAAGCCTTTTTGAAAGTTAGAACGGATTCAAAGGTGCCAATTCTGAGGGTTTCCATTCCAAGGAACACGATCCATTGTGTTCTCTACGAGTGCCACGGTTCCTCCGCATTCTGTGCAGACACAGTTACTCGTAATCACGGTTTGTAGAAGATCCACATGAATCAAAGCAGGGGCGTAGGCAGAAATTTTTTTCGGCGGGGGTGGGGGGGGGGGGGTCACCTCCTTGATCTGAAGTGGGGCCTGGCAGGCAGATGTGGTTGAGTGTTATTTCGGGCTCTGTATGCCATGGCAAAAAAAAAAAATGGAGGGGGGGGGGGCACGGGCCCGGTGTGCCCCCCACCCCTGGCTACGCCACTGAATCAAAGCGTATCCATTAGGTAACATTTTGTTCTTGCGGTGTCGCGGAATGAGGACAAAGCTTACTTGCTGAAATACTCACACGAGTGCTCCCAGTCTCGTTTCTGTTAGTAGCAGAAGCGTGTCGACTTTCAATTATACTGTGCTTTCTAGACAGTTTCTTTGATCAGTCAGCACGAGAATAGCCTTTGCCGCCACAACAAAATCAACAAAGGTGCAACTAAACTCAAAATAAATGCACAGAACCGCGTCTGCATGCGCGTCTCTCACACACAATGCAAGTGGACTCGGTAAATGCCACGCGCGTTCAATAAAACTGCGCCATGTGCTTTTAAGTAGCCGGAATACTTATTTTACAAACCTGCAAAGCTCAGAGAAATTACCAATCTCGATTTTTTGAAAGTTCGCTTGAGGCAGAAAGCCCAGGTTGTGCACGGTCTGAGAAAAGGGGGCTTGGCTGCTCGTCAATTGGTCTCCAAAAACCTGGTCCTTTTTGGCTCAATCAAAACGCGCAAAAATGTGTGGGAATAAAGGCCTTATCATTCCACACAAGCAAAAAACCAAATTTCGATTTACCCTACCATGTGTCCAGACCCGTTGCCAGGAATTTTTTTCGGGGGGAGGGGCGGCACTTTCTGAAAACCTTGACTATTTGAGAAAAACACCTATTTTTATTATTCCTTTTCGGTAAAAACACCTAATTCAGCGAAATATCGGGGGGAGGGGGGCAGGCTCCTAGACCCCCCCTGGCTACGGGCCTGCCTGAGTCCTTAAGGCAGAACAAACTGTATGCGAGATCATATGGACTCCAATGCATATTGCGACACACACAATCTTTTATTTTGACGTCTTTACTTAGCATGCACCTCCACACTTTCATAATGGGAGGAAGTGGGCGATGAATGCTAAAGTATACGTATATGAGACGTATCTGAACTATGTAAACCCTTTGGCAAAGACTATACGTCTAAGACACCACCAGTGCTTCCTGAAGCATTTCCAACGTGCTTAATTCAACTCTATGCAACTCCTTCAATAAGTCGGAGAACCACTTGTACGAAATAATTAGGCTACCGCTTCTCTTGTCACTGTAAGCGTCATTTTGATACCTGTTTTCGATGTTTTAACGACACGTACAAAGCCACT
Source organism: Rhipicephalus sanguineus (assembly GCF_013339695.2). Classification (NCBI taxonomy): domain Eukaryota; kingdom Metazoa; phylum Arthropoda; class Arachnida; order Ixodida; family Ixodidae; genus Rhipicephalus; species Rhipicephalus sanguineus. The sequence goes on along the minus strand of NC_051176.1, from coordinate 108,334,721 downwards.
TATTCGATAAATGCGCATTGGCGCTGTCTTCAACGCTGAAAACTGCCCATGGATTCGTGTTTTGAGTGTCATCTGCTGCCGTCAGCCAGGCGCGTTAGGTTGGCGTCTGCACGCCGTCTTGCAGACACGAGGGCGTATGCACTATACCTTGTCCAGCACGCCAATTGTCCGGGTCATGCCCGATTCCTCAAAGTTGTGCGTGCTAGTGCCTGATCGGTGAGGAAGAAATCTCAGCGTCATGGCCACGATGGACGAAAAACGCGGCAAAGCGTCTTCCCGCGCGGCGGAGTGATGTTCACGAGAGCGGCGTTTGATTGACGAGGCGCGCGTTTATTATTTACGACCGTGTCATTAGGAGATGAGCCGTCCGCCCATGCGAAGACGTCGCTCGAGAACCGCGGGGAAGCCGTGGCACAGGACGGCCGTTTAGTTTTACGGCTTTCCCCTTCGACGGCTCTTGCTGTCGCTGATTGAGGCCACGCGCGTGCTCCATGGAGCGTGCGTCAACGAGCATCGATCACTGCGCCACACAGCAGCCGCGGCATGCAATCAGGTCCTCGTATGTCTGCAAGAAGAGGAGGACGCGGCGAGATTTCGTGCCCTTCGCGTATACCGCCCACTCTAACATGCACAACAGCTCTGTTCACGTGAACTCATCGTTGTACCAGCAGGAACTCGAGATAACCAAGTATTCGCAATGCCCATAGACTGTCGCGCTACCTAGCGGAATCGAGGAGCGTCCTCTCGAGGAGGGTTAGTAGACGACAAAATGGCGGCACTATGCAGTCGCTCCCAAGGAGGTTAAAATAAAATTTGCTGGAGTGGAGGAGGCGCCCCTCAGCTGAAGCCGCGTGCCGCCATCTTGCCATAGGCAGAAAGCGCGCCTTCCGCAACGCATGCTGCAGCGGCCGCATAGATGTTCGAGCTGTTCTCTGGCGTGGTGGCGTCCGGACGTTGTTGGATACATTGTGCGTTGCGTACGGCTGTATAAATCGAGCGAAAAGGTACTCTGGGATGAAGTTTCAGTTGTAAGCAGAACATTTCGAGCTCGATGAAATCTTCTCTATATGCCGGAACATGTGCTGACAGCCCGCAATCTGTCTCTAATTTCACATCTGACGGTCATTCTTTTTTCCTAACCGGTTTAGTAAGGACTCAAATGTTCGAAGCACGTCGGGACAGGCTGTTTGACGGGAAGTCTGGAAGCCAAAAGATGGCGATCGCATATGTTAGAGGCACTTTTCGCCAAATTATTCCGACCGGACTAGGCTGCGACCTGGGAGTTCGACTAGCTGTGCTTGACGCATTTGTAAAACACTTGCAAAACCCAGTGACACACATTCTTGTGCTTGTTGATACCACTGGTGCGGAGCGCGAATAGGAAAATAACGCACCGCTTGCTATTCATTGAAATTATACAAAAATGCGAGATTTCGTTATCGGTTGCCCTGTTCGTGCTATAAAAGGGTAGCTCGCAACTACGAGGTTAAGTAACGTCATTTGGACAATATACAAGGACCTGTTTTTTCTTACATTCGTGCATTTTTTCGTTATATTTGTATTTGCTTTATGCAGTGCAGCGAGTAAAACCAGCAGGTCTGAACTGTGCAGTGCTCTTTGCAGCTGCAAATAAAGCGACCTAACCGATCGCCCAGCGGTACTCCGGCCGTTAGATGCGTTCAAATTGAAAAAAGTTGTTGAAGATGTGACAGTTGCATCACCTATACGGCAGCATTACGAAGAAATGCTTCATCTTTTCCAAGAAGAGATAAAACAGCTCAAGATGAAAATTCTGCAGCAAAAAAATTGCACACTAACCAAAAAGAGCGAGGCTCGATCCTCAAGCGATAATAAAGGAGATCAAGGATCAAAAGCTCATGTCTGAGTAGGGCAGGGGGATGTTCACTGCAGCCTTCCCCCATACGTACAGCAACCCCTAGGGCAGGAAAATACCAGAAAGGCACGTATTCCATCCGAGCTGCGGGCGTTTGCGTTAACGCTGCACTTCTATTCTCCATCAGCTTACGAGTATGTACGCACGAAGTTTAATCGCGCACTGTCAGCAGAGCGCTCTATACGAGAACGGTGTACAGAATTCCATCAAAGGAAATGCTGGCTTCACAGATGAGTCACTGTCTCGAAAAAGCTAGCCCAATGCCGCACAAAAACTCAACTGTACTTTGATTGTTGATGACAAATGAGAAAACATGTTGAGATTGTGGGCGACTAAACGGTTAGATATGCGGACTTTGGGACTGGAATACATGATGACAGACTGCATGTATATATGCTCTTTGGCTTAAACTTATGACTTATGCCACTTTGATTCATTGACAGGGTAAGAGAGAGCGGCCGAGCCTACGAAATAGTCGAAAAAGCTGTATCTATTGAAATAATGTCGACTGCAAGCTGAATGCCCTTGAAGCACGTCCATGCAAGGCCAAAACTATTTGTTTTGGAGATTTTGAGCTTGTCTTGAGAAAAGAGATGGCTTTCAAGCCTTGACGAATATATATCCTTCGCGATGAGCATATCGAGCGTGGTGCTTTGGACCCACATTTATATTCCGCTCAAAGAAAGTGGCCGAACTCCATATATGCATAAGAGTCCGTCACATGACGAACGAAATAAACAGGAAAATGAATGCCGAGAAGTGAGGTCTGCTCTTACGAGGATAATTATATATAAAAAAAAACAGTGATACAGGCCCTTCGGTGTGCATGCTTGCAAGGAAAACGCCAAAAGAAACAGAATAAAACTGACCGCATTCTTATCTGAGATTTCGCTTCTTATTCTTGACAACTTCTCCCTTAATGTTCGCCATTATAACCATTAAAAACTACGGCGGAAAGACGCGGTCAGCGCGGCGGGCGCGCTTTGGCTCCCGTTTCTTGCCTATGGCAAAATGGCCGCCGCGCGCGCGGCGCGGCTTCACTGCGGCCCATTGGTAAGTATAGGCGGCCTCCACTCCAGCAAGTTTTATTTAAACCTCCTTGGTCGCTCCCTTGTTCGGCTGTGCTAGCCTCAGTGTTAACGCGTTGGCAAGAAAGGAACACTACGACTTTGGATGTTCCCTGCGTCAGTGAACAAACCGGGCCCTCCGTGACACGAGAAATCTGATTCGTTCTTGCGAGACGCGAAGTTTTCGTGAAAATACGTGGCAACTCGCGCTTTCAATGCTAGCCCACAGTGTACACATACTATCAGCTTCGCGAGGCTTTCTGTAGCCATGTAGGTAAGATAAATGTTATCGTCTGACATATTCAGTTGAAGCTCAACCTGTTTTACTTGCATATATAATTGGTCAGTGTTTCTTGTAGTGCATGAGTCCCATAACACTGTACGCGGGAGGGAGGTCGCGCGGGCTCGCGATGTGCTCATGTATAAATGAGCGATCTCAAGTTGGCGATTTATTAAAACAGGGCCTCTATCCTTTGTCAGCAAAGCGCTGTTACAAATCATGCGAGCGACGTTTCAATCATTCGAGGACGCGTCTGCTCGACGCCTTTCGTGGAGCGAACGCTTTCCACGCCGTCCTTCTCCAGTGTGTTGGGTTTCATAGCCACCGCTGCACCGCTTGTTTTTGTACGTTTGCTGATAGGTGGCAGCACCGGCAGCACACTGCAAGCGGTTTGCTTGTTGACCGGCATGTTGACCGGTCTGAGAGTAAAATGTCCTCCGCGCCCAGACGTCTCTCTAATTGTAAACGTGGTGTCGCGGAGTGGTCGAAGTCGTTCGGCGGAGGAATCTCTTCAGATTGCTTTCAGCAGTGATGTTGAAGGAAGCCATCTTGACGACGAGGATTTTTCACTGGACGTAGAAAACTGTGAAAGCACCGAGAGTGACAGCGACGATGAACCATCAGCTGCTAACTCACGAGGAGCGAGTTGCACTTCACGTCCCCTCGTGCGTTAATGTTCTTTCACGCTCGTAAGTCACTTTGATTGTATTTAATGTATAATATCCTTGAGCGAGATCAAAATAAAAGCATAGTTCCTCGTGTGCATTGCATGCATCACAATCATTGTGGATATTGTGAAGCGCCGCATGCCGCCAACACGCTCGAGCTCGACCGGCGAAGCGAAATGGTTAGAGCGATGGAACGTGCAGTCACGGCCACAATGCACGCCTCTGGGCTAACTTCTTCGACGTTGCGAAAAGCATACGTGTGCATTCTTTTCTATAATCATGTTTCGATCGTGCTGATCGAACCTGCAACATGCGAGTGAAGTGAATTGCACACGGTTAGACTCTCAGCATGGCTGACAACGGCGTATTATGTTTGCAAACCATCACCACGTTAAACGTGTGGTCCCGTGCAGCAGCGATGGTGCTACTCGCTGGCGGCCTATTATAGAGTTACTGTATATGCTACCTGATGCTACCAGCATATACAGTAACTCTAGCGGCCTACTACTGCCACAAATCCGTCAGCACGCTCGGTACGCACTACCGTGGAGTGCCGTCCAGCTCGTACGTCAATTCTAGTTCATGCAGTTTTATGTAGCACGCACAGGATTTCGCAAAGCATCGTTATGCACGGTAACGGAGCTGAAACATAACCTTTCACACCGCAGCAAATAATTAGGTGGCGAGTACTTAGCACTTTCCATGGTTTCGGAAAGTATTTTAGTCTCATATCCATTTCAGCGCAGCTCATGACTTCATCCGGTGAAAGTGGCACGGGCCGTACGTCCGCACGTCCTATCTGTTCCTATGCTAACAAACGGGTTGACCCTCCTCCTGGCGCCATCTTGAAAAGCATGGCGCGCCACCTATAGTTCGTGGGCATTGCGAATACTACCCGATCTACTCGATCTAGCATATTAAGGCGAACCATTAGGTGCCTCATCAAACGCGAAAATTGACCGTCGGCGTCAACACGAGTGAAGGAAAAAAAAATCGTGTGATGACGTCACCATATGACGTCACAGATCGCCAAATTTCGTGACGTCATGATGACGTCACTATGACATCACATGACATGAGCACATCACATCGTCGCTTGGTCAAAGGTGGGCCGTTCACCGGATGCAGTGCAAAACCAGGTTAGGTACAAAAAGCTGGCAATGCCTCCGATCCTGGAGACAGTTCAAAACCACGTTATAAGGGCAGAAAGCTTTTGGAGGGGGGCGAGGGAGGATCAGTACATCGACTGAAAAGAGAAAGAAGGTGGCTTTCGCCTTCGAGTCGTCTTAGGTGAATACATAAGGAACCCGTTGAGTTTTGTCTTTTTTATTACATGCATCTTGCTCAGCAGGTTAGGCGACACAACACGCCCTTTTGGTTGACCGAAGTTGGGCCCTAATCCACATCCTAAACCTGAATTGTTCTTTAGAGAAAATGTGACAGGACATGTCATTACCGGAGGCGGCCGGGTAATGGGAAGGAGCTCGTACGCAAGAAAAGCGTCGTATATTCGGGCTCTGGGACGGCTGCTCGAGCCGATTTTGCACGAAACCCATAGTGCCAGTTTTCGTTGCGACGCCCTGTTCTGGCATAGGCCGCCTCGGCTCGCCGATTGCGCCGTTGAACGAATTTTTTTATTAGGCACATTTGTCGAGAGTGCGAGAGAGCTGCCTGTATGGCGGGTTTAATTTGACAGCCGATTCAGACGTTAATCACTGAAATGGCATCCCGAAAATTAATTGCTTTCGTCGCCGACGATGCATGCGGCGCTCCCCGCGCCGTGCTGGTGTTTCCGGCGCTCATTATATACAGCGCCGTCGTCGTTAGCATCAACCCGACAGTGCAATTCGAGTCGGCTTGTCAGTCCGGAAAGGGCGCGCGGTTGTGTCCTTGTAAAGATGGGGTCGGGTCAGCGGTCGTTCGGGCGTGCACCGCCTGCTGCAGATTATTGCAGGGACTCGCTCGGCATGCTGCTGAAAAAGTGCGCGTATAACGAGAGGCGGTAAATGCAGGAGAACGATCCTCAGGTCACGTGGGCATAAAGTCACGTGATCAAAGCGATAGCTCATCTAGGTACATCTTCGCCTAGGAGCAGAGAGTGTGTCTAGGGACGGTTTAGGTACAACCACCGAACACGCGGAACACGTAGTACAATCGCGTTACTGTAATCGCGTGGTGCGTGATGGGTGTGTGTGAGAGGCATGAACGGGGTGGGCGTGTGTCCACAGCTTCCGAGCTAGTAAAGTTGCGGTAATTCGTTACCACTTAAAACGTGGCAGGCCGTTTCAAGCACGTCTTCATTAGCACTGAAACCGACTCTTGGGAAAAGAAATACAGGCAAGTGAGGTGTGAAAACGCAATGTGAAGTGCTAAATGTTGAGAAAGCGCCTATGAACCAAATGTGCGCGGCGGCTGCATTTTCGATGGAGGCGAAAATGCTTGAGGCCCGTGTACTTAGATTTAGGTGCACGTTAAAGAACCCCAGGTGGTCGAAATTTCCGGAGCCCTCCACTACGGCGTCTCTCATAATCATATCTTGGTTTTGGGACGTTAAACCCCAGATATTATTATTATTATATTAAATGTACTGGCAACAGCTAGGTTGAGGCATTTTCATTGGTGTCATGTGTGCTGACTCTACGTAGTTTCCGTGAATGGTTTGAGAAGTGTTTTGCGTTTTTTTTCCTTCATGGGGGGGGGGTATTGCATGAAGCTGCACACATTTTAAGTGCCCTGTAGAAATGCTTGTACGCAAGAAGAGTAGCTTGGGCTTGTTCGTGTACATACATAACGCAAGCGGAATAGCTCACACCGAGGCAGGGACGGTGTAAGCAAGTCGACACGAGAGCATGTGTTGTCTTGCTTGCTCCGTCTGTCTCAGTATGTGTTATTCCGCTTGCTCGTACTAGGTCTAAGTTATTTGCAGATGCGGACATGTGCGATATATGTATTTTGCAGACGTGAGTACTAGTAGCGCAGTGCAATAGAAAATGTCCAAGGTAGTGCATCTGATGACGCACAGACAGATCTAGAAGCTTCAAAAAGTACTTTGGACACAAGTCGCACGCGATAGTCCTTCCTTCACCGCACTCCTTTGTTTTTGCTGTTGCCAAGGCCTCTTCTCCATGGACATTTTTTATGTGCCTTTTTAAATTGCTCGCATTTGAAAAAGCCTTGTCGCAGAAAGTGCAGATCTTGTCGAGTCTCGTGGAGGTGCTAACGCGCGCCCCGGCGCTTTCGCTGCCGTCCATCGAGAGCGTCCGACAGGAGAAAAGAATCGCTCTCCGCTAACTCGGGAGACGGGAACGCGAGGCTCACTTGTTGCGGGATCGGCAGGAACTGTAGGTAAACTGGGAAAACTTGGCATCGCCTCATAGGGAATAATCGAGCTCTTGATTTCTCTCGTGGTTGACGCTGCACCGTCCCTAGAATTCCCCAGAAAGCGATGTTATACGGAGCGGTGACGTCTGCATCGAACTAGCCAATGAGAGCGAGGATCACCCTCCTGGAGTTACCGCTTCGCGCGTATAACGCGGTTCAGTCGGCGTCTTGAATAATATTGTAGCGCAACACATATTGTAGCGCAACACAAGCAAGTCGCGTGAACACACACACACGGTGCTGCAGTGTGGCGATGTGCATTGTTTGTGTCACCGTCCATATGCGCTATACAATATTATTCAAGGATGCCAACATGCACGCATAGCAACACTTTTGAGCCTCGCTTGTCGGGTTCAGGATAGGTGAAGTCTCCCCTAGAAAGTTTTGTGCAGCGCAGAAGCCCGGCAGAATTACTGAATGCATGCAAATGAATGCGCGCCACGTTTCGTGGGACTCGTAAAGTCGGATTATAGTTCAAATTTCGAGTCAAGTTCACTCCAAAAGTCATGTTGGAGTTACGCGGTAAAGAGTTATTACGGCAGGACGCCAAAAAAAAAAAAAAGGAAACTGACTCTCGCATTATGTTCAACAAGTATAGTTGAACCGCTTTTTATTTGAGTGCTGTGCCATGTTAACTCGGTGATCTTTTCTCCGTCAGAGAGAAAATTGATGGTGCTTAACCATGATTGAATTTTGTGTTCGTACGATAATTTTGTCGGTGTCGTGAGTGTGTTGGCAGATGTCCCTTCTCCAATGTCTTGCATTTCAGTGTCCGTTACACTATGCACGTTTACATAAGAATTCGTCACTGAATAGACGAGTATGAGCACGCGTGATGTCGATAACGCTATTGCACCTAAGTCAAATCGCGCGTACTTGTGAGGTATCAGTTCTGGACAATGTATAGAACTGACACACGGCGGGCTTCTGGCTATTTATGCAAGCAGCATGGACGGCTTAATATGTTGTCGGGGATATCACGTCGACTAATACCCTATGGAACACGAAGTTGTGCGCTTTTAAAGTGTAAGCATCGGGATTTGTTGAAATGTCACGAACAAGAGCAATTTGCGAGTACGGGGCCCTCGTTTGTGCATGTATCGCAACAATTCGTATAAAAGGATGGACTCTGGCCAATCTAGACGCGTACATTATAGCGAACCAGCTTGACAGTCAGGGCGCCAGGCAATAATAAGTATTTCAGGAAAAACCAAGGGTCCTTCGATCGTTTCTAAACGAGGAACCCATATACCGGCTAAAGAAATAAAGTAGCGCTTGGTGTCGCAAGATAAAAGCGACGAGTTCAATGACGGTTTGTGAGGTTACGCCTGTGGCTTTCACGTTGTGTTTTGTTTTGCGATAAGGTCCCACGGAGATACAGGTTCGACACTGGTGGAACACGGCGCTAAAAAAGAAAAGAGACAAAACGTGGTAATCGCTGATGTCGAAAACATAACGCTCTTGAGCAAAATCGGGAAGCGTTTGTCGCATGACTAATTGCTCTCCTGTGAGTACTAAGCTGTATACATATACGACGCAGGGGTCATCTTGTTGGTACAAGCTATGAAGGAAAAATAAAAAAAAAACAGAGGTGATTGTGGAATACATGTGTACATGCTGGATCAAATATCTATACGGCTTGTGAAGGGGTGTACAAAACGATAAAGAGCACTTCTGATTAAGCGAAAACAGTGAGCAAAAAAATAAAAAGAAAAGAAAAGAATATCACGCCGGGAAGTCCGAACATCTATCTATACGCGGACGTTGCGCAACGAAAGTGGAGCGCCTGCATGTTTTATCGAGCGCGGTAATTTATTGCTGTAATACAACCTGTATAAATGAGCTGTCGTAGAGTTTTCCAGTTACCGCCACAGCCGTTTGTATCGGCACGCCTACTTGGAAGGTGCGGCTGGGGAGCGCTCATGACCTCCCGCCGGCGTAGCGTGCGTAAAACACCAGATGCGATAGTCTCATTTGCGTTCACATATACGAAAAGGTGGGACACGAACTAAGCTTACTCGCGCCCTAACAGCGCATATGCTTTTGAAACACGTGCATATAGGTGACGCATGAGCATACTGATAGCACGTGCGACTTGAGATGCGTTGCATCTTGCACCACTTCGGCGTTTCCCTTAACGCGACAGCGTTAAAGAGCTCATTTCGCAGAAATTCTGGTGTCGGTGTCGGCGTCGTTGGTTGTCAGCGAAAAATCAGCGTTGTCCGTGTGCGAAAATTCGAGATAGATGGATAGATAGACGCATGGATGTAGGAGCCGGAGGGCGTCCGCACTTCGGCTTTCGTTGCGGCACGGTTTAGGTGTCCACTAAGAAGCGAAGCCAGGCTAGTGATTGGGAAGGCGATACGAACACGGTCTAATTACGCTGTCGCGTTCTACTCTTGAAAGCGAAGCTCAAGCGTCCTCTATGTTTTTGTTTTATAAATTTGTCAAAGCACGCGTAATTGTCCGTGTGGCGGTCGCCATGTGTACTTTACGCAAACGGTCGGTATTTCGAATGCAAACACAAGCCCTGAGCGAGCGGCGCACGATCCGAACTATAAGCAGCGGCAAAATGGCAGTTTCGTTTTTCCCGGCGATTTATGGCTGTCATTATTATAGACCGTGTAAAGCTGATAGGAGGCTCTGTAGACGGATGCCTGAAAGACGTTATTACGGGAGAGGGATTGTGCTATATTCCTAGAGCACTTTTGTGCTATAGCCTCAACTCTGGACTCTATTTCCGCCACTATGTAATGCGAATTATATTTAAGAGCGTGCAGGTAGGCCACCCCGGTTTCTCATACGTCAAGCGTCGAGAACTGTATCGGGTTACGCTGTAGCTGTGTCGCGGCACACCAGGGTGCAGGTATTGACAAAAATGTCAGGAGTGAGAAGGAGGAGAGAGAGAAACCTTCGAACGTGGCAGTATTATTTCGGAGTTTTATGAAAAATGCAGGTGCCCGAGGTATCGGAAGAAAATGCGAAATTTCTTCCGAGTGTATACCGCCAACACTTCGCTGGGCGAAGTATATGAGCGCTTCATTAAAATACACGTGTTTGTACGCTTGCTTTCTTTATTTTTTTTGGGGGGGGGAGGGGGGGGAGAGGGGAAATGCAGCGAGGTTAACCGTTTCAGAATAACCGGTATACGCTACCCTACATTGGTAAATGGGAGGTGGGAGTCTGAAAGCTAAAGGTGTAAAGAGAGAGAGAGAGGCAGGGAGCACAAACAACATCGCAGTTGGTCAGTATTGTGCAATATGCGACATCACTCGTCAATAATGACAAACACAATTAGTCTACAGCCTCTTGTGCAAGTATGTCGTGTTTTAAGGCTTTCAACATTGCCTTCGTCGCTCTAGGCTGCCATGACTTCTGAGGACGACTTTTCGGAATGGTTTCTACTGCAATCGATTCATAGTCAAGTTGGGCGTTATCGGGCCCAGTACCAATCGCCTTCCCATCCGCTTGCCATGCTTCGCTTCTCGGTGGGCAACTGAACCGTGCTGTGAGAGAAAGAACGCCTGCGCGCGCTGTAAACTCTCCTATAGGGCGCCTACTGCAAGTACAATTGCGAAATGCCCACTATACGCCATAATTCACCATTTTACGAAGTAGCGAAGTGCTCACTACGCGTCTGTGAGGCAATGCGCGCACTAGCTGCACACTTCGTTTATGCTGCTGCTGCTGATGATGATGATGAATTATGGCTGAGCCCCTTTGTAATAGATAGGTGGGAAGCTTTAAAACACCCTCTCGCGGCGCAATCCCCATGTTGTGACGCCTGGTGCGATTCTGCCCGTCTGCCGCGTAATACTGCTCCTGTTAACTTGACCCCTCGTCGGACATGGCGCCTCCACAGGGATTTTTTTTTCCTTAGCAGTTTGAAGTGGCGTGGTTCTGTGGTAGAATCCTTAACTGCTACGCAGGAGGCCTGGGTCCAATTCTCAAGTCGGGTAAATCGGTAATCCTTCTTTTTTAAATGATGGCGTTGCGCACGGACAAGATTCACGACACCAATTTCAAAGATGGGGCATATGCCCCATCTTCGAAATTCTCGTAACGTTCTCGTGGGTAAAGCACGCACCAGCTAATGAACGATCATTGTACACACACACACACACACACACACACACACACACACACACACACACACACACACACACACACACACACACACACACACACACACACACACACACACACACACACACACACACACACACACACACACACACACACACCAAATATATATATATATATATATATAGCAGTCGTTAACCAGGAGGCCCTGCCTCCATAAAGTTCACTTATATCCAAGTGTAGAGACCTCCGGCCCTTTTGTCAGTCGCTGCTCTCGCTTTAAATTGAACTTCCCGCTGAACCAGCTGTGGCACCCGGAAAGGACACACAGCCTCCCCTTTGTCTTAGCTGGAGAGTTGAACGCACTGTCCGTCGACGGAAGCGTGGCCTTAATTAACCAGTCTTGCAGAGGAGCTCATTTGGCTCTGGCATCGTCAACGAAGCGACAGAGCTCAAGTGGAGGGAGAGGTCCGGAGTGGGGGGCCTCTCTTTGTCGCCATTGAAAACAGGCGCGCCGAAAGTCACGAGCGGCCGCGCACAAAGGCATCGAAGAGGCGTCAATGAGCCGCCGACGAGCGCTGCCGAAAACAGGTCAAGCGTCGCCACCGCGTTTTCCCTCGGTCCCAGCGACTCGGTCACGTGTGTGTGTGTGTGTGTGTGTGTGTGTGTGTGTGTGTGTGTGTGTGTGTGTGTGTGTGTGTGTGTGTGTGTGTGTGTGTGTGTGTGTGTGCGCGTGCGTGCGTGCGTGCGTGCGTGCGTGCGTGCGTGCGTGGACCGAAAGAAAAGAGTCGGTGCACGTCCTTAAATCTGCAGTGCAGCCGAACGCGCCGCGGCTTCTCTGCACACCAAACGGTGCGAAACTGCTGATGGAGCTAGGGATGGGGGTTAGCTATTTATGTGCCGTGTGCGCCGCTCAAGCTGTCTTCTTTTCTTCGAGTTTGTCAGGTAACAGCGCGTGACGCCCCCTCTTCCACGTCCAGTATAGTATGTACCATGTGTCTATCTCTCCCTGACGGGCAACCGCGACCGACTAGATGAGCTCGGAGGCCGTGCCTATGCAAGGGAAGCACGAGAAGGAGCCGTCAGTAAAAAGTTTTTTCTGACAAAACAGACTTTAGAGTACAGTCTATTTTCACGAAGGGCTCTGGAAAAAACAATGGAGAGAGAGAGAAGAGAAAAGGAGGTGAGGGTAGAGTTACCCTTCTCATCGGAATGAATCGATACGCATCGGAGTGAACAGGAGATAGCGCGGCGGTGTGGTAGAGCGTCCGCCTCCAAGGCGGGAAGTACTGGGTTCGATTGTCGGTTTTTCTAATTGGTCCCAGCGAAAGGTGTAACTGTTAGCTTTAAGACTGACCACCCAACAACATCAACAGCTGAGGAACTCACAGCTCTTAGCGCTGCACTTTGTGTTGTCAATCGCGAACAACCGCAGCGATGGTCAATTTTTAGTGACTCCAAAGCAGCCCTACAATCTCTCTTGTCAGCACTGCGGCGTGGACCATACGAACAACTGGTATTCGAGATCAGACACCTCATTCATACGTCATTCGAGAAGGGGCACCAAGTGACATTTCAATGGTTGCCAAGTCACTGCAGCGTGCTTGGCAACAAACATGCCGATAATGCTGCTCGGTCAGCTTTGCAAGGCGACAAGGAAGATGCTATATACCCCTTTCAAGGTCTGATGCTGCTGCCATGCTTCAAAGGATCGCAAAGAATATTTCGCACTCAACACTGAGTACCTCAAGAAGCCAAAACTATCGGCAACACCACCTAAACGAGTTGCGTCGATTTCAAATACCATCTCGACTCCGCCAAAGAGAGGCCACTCTGCTATGCCGCTTATGGCTAAGCGTGGATTTCACGAAGTCATATTCGTTTCGAATAGGGATTGCCGACAACGCTCTTTGCGACGCCTGCGGCACCGAGGAGACCTTGCAACATATCTTCTGCGACTGTCCTCGCTACCCTGCGCAGAGACGATCCCTGATATTCGCTCTCGCTCGTCTTCACAACAGAACGATGACACTAGAAACAATTCTCCAATGTCATCCTGAAAAGTCATCGAGGATTCAAGCAACCAAGGCATTGCTCAAATTCCTAAGGGCAACAGACTTACACGAGCGGCCGTAGACTTTTTATGATGCCGCATACCGCACAGGACTGCCGCTCTGCGCTGTGAAGTTATGTGTGTGTTCCCCTCTCTTTCTCTCTTTCTTTACTCTTCTTTCGATCTCCCCCATCACTTCCCCCTGTACAGGGTAGCATACCGGTTATGCCGAACTGGTTAACATCCCTGTCTTTCCTCTCTCTCGTTTTCCTTTTCTAATTGGGAGAAAGGCGCCCCGACCTGAGTGTATCTCGTGAAGCTGCTTTCTCCTTTCTGCTCTCTTCTCGTCTCACTCCCCTTCCCCGCATCCACCCCACGACGTTGAATCGTGCCAGGGTTGCCAATGGTGGCTACTTTTCGCCAAATTGGCGAATTTGAGAGGCCCGTGGCGACCTAAAATTATGAATGGCGACATGGCGAATTTTTGGCGATTTTCAGCTTAGGTCTCCACTGAGTTACGCATCCTAAGCTCAGTGCCTTCCCAACGAATGGGCGGCACTATTCTCTGTATTTTTCTGGGTTTTGAGGTGCACATTGCGCGCCGTTCTGTATCTCCGTCCTGTAACTCGTGTGTATCTCCTGAATTCATCTAGATGCTTCTAACTCAATTCATCTAGATTCATCTAGATGCTTCAGAGCATCGCTAAAGTTCCGCTTCTGAAGGGGCTAGATGACGGGTTGGTCGTGTGTTCCGGCCATTTGTTCCGCCAAAGCTCCAACTATTCTGAATAGGTTGGCGATCTATTCACCGCTGCAGTATCCCCTAATCGAGCTCGTATAGCGAAGATGGGCGGATACGCGGGTGTTCGTGCAATAAAAAATTATTTATTCAGGCATTTTCTACTGTTCTCGGTGGACGTGTGCAATGAAAACAATTGCTATATAACATTTTACAATGTCTACCTGTTCAATTATAACGCACTGGATTGACGCGGGTAGATATAAGTGACTATATATGAAAGGGGTCGATTCCACGAAAGATCGAAAAACGGTGTATATTTGATGTTTCCGATTTTCCTGATAATTTTGTATGTTGTGCACATACGACTGCACAGCACGAAATCGCAGTTCGTTATCAAATAAAAATTTTTTTCATAACAGGAAAATTCGACAAGTGTCGCCGGTTGACGACGACCAGTTTACGAAGAGTGCGTTTTCGTAAATTCGCGATCATGCTGGCAGCTACTGAAGCTATATATTACAAATATCTTTCTTTTTGGCGGAAGTAGAAGTAAAGAAGAAATAGCTCTTATGATTTCATGGAATTCTCAGCAAATTATATATTTTTAAAAATTCACGAAAAACGCTGCGTTTTTGAAACTCAGTCAAATTTGGGACGCTATGGCTACTTCTGTGAACATCTTAGCTTGTTCATATTTGCAGCATGAATAGGCCTCTATGTGAATAATGAACCTCTGCATTTGTATTTCTCTAATAATTTTCAAAGTAGTAAATTTTCATGCTCGAAAGACCAAAAAGAGAAAAGTGCTCCTCGATTAAAAAATCTGTAATAAAAAAAACCCAATCTCAATTTTGTTCAAAGTCCCCCAAAATGTTCTCAAAGGACTGCAGAATGATATTATGAAAAAACATGTTGCATCATTTTTATTAGCACCAAAGCAGAAAATGTCAAACATTGTGTTTCCAGAGCGTTGTGGCTACTGCGTGAAGGACATCTCTAGTAACAAGAAAATACAGTAACACGTCTTTTTTCTTCTCTGAGCTTCGCTAAACAACAGTAATGATCTATTGTCGGAAAGTGGGAACTGTTTTGTGAAGAAAAAAAGATCGTTCCAATTAAATGCATTTGCGTGGTTTGCGACTTCACGCCAGTGTTAGACATCCCTCAGTCCACAGTAGGCACTTTCAGTTGTAGCCTCCTTTTCTTTCATCTATTTCAGTTGAGTATAATTGAGTGCTAAAGAACGCATTCCCTCCATGCGTCTCTTATGATGATGTGGTGCGCCAGAATTGAGAGATTGGTATAAAAGCCAAGGTCTCTTCATGAATGGAAATGAATTTCTGGAGAGCGGTCGCCAAGACGTGTGGTTTTTGTTGGCCCAAATGTGTACGTCGTCAAACCTTATGTGATCAATGCAGAGTTTAAAAAGAATCGATTACGTAAAGATTGGTGGCAGCAGTTCTGGTCACGGACAAAACACGTTTTGTTTGCATTGCATCTGCTTTGTTTTGCATCTCCTTGTATGTCTTGAAGCAGTGCTGGCAGATCTGGTCTCCCTCTTGAGCGCGCATCCTACTTCATGACCCTCCGCAAAAGAGACTCGATACGATATCTTCTACATAACGAAAATTCCGCTGCAGCGGAATTTCCTTTTTGTGCACCATGAGGCAGTCCGTACAAAATCTCGGTCATGGCTATAACGCCTACCCGTAGCCACCTTCAGAGCGTAGGACAGTGATCGCATCAAGGTGAAGCACAATTTGGATGCTTAACTTCTATCTCAGGTGGTGTTTGGCTGACTGGCACAGCCATGCTCATTGCTGTCGTCTGCTCAGGCGGGCGTCTATCGCGCCGCCCTTTGCACCTGTCCGCCTATATAACGCATGCTACTCCGTTTACACGAAGGCGTGTAGCGCGGGCTACTCGATCCGCCACACGATCCGCACGGTGCGGATCGAGAGACCGGGCGGGAGAGCGGCGAGCGGTGAAAAATGTATCGTGTAACCAACGCAATCGACACCCCAGCATTTTCTCGTACAGAGCGACAAAGCCTGGCAAACAATGTGTGGCTGCTGTGCTTAGGTTGCACTGCGGTACTCGCCGTTCACCACTGTCGCTATTTGCGATTTCTCACATTCTTACAATGCATGATCGACTCAGCTACACAAATTTCGCGTTTAGCTTCGTTGCTTTTATATAGGTAAGCACATTTACTTAAAAAAATTTATCCAGAGGAATGAAAATGTCCGTGCTACCCGTCGACGAGGAATATAAGTGGTGTCGCAAATGCATTTAATTGGAACGATCTTTTTTTCTTTACAAAACAGTTCCCACTTTCCGACAATAGATCATTACTGTTGTTTAGCGAAGCACAGAGAAGAAAAAAGACGTGTTACTGCATTTTCTTGTTGCTAGAGATGTCCTTCACGCAGTAGCCACCACGCTCTGGAAACACAATGTTTGACATTTTCTGCTTTTGTCCTAATAAAAATGATGCAACATGTTTTTTCATAATATCATTCTGCAGTCCTTTGAGAACATTTTGGGGGACTTTGAACAAAATTGAGATTGGGTTTTTTTTATTACAGATTTTTTAATCGAGGAGCACTTTTCTCTTTTTGGTCTTTCGAGCATGAAAATTTACTACTTTGAAAATTATTAGAGAAATACAAATGCAGAGGTTCATTATTCACATAGAGGCCTATTCATGCTGCAAATATGAACAAGCTAAGATGTTCACAGAAGTAGCCATAGCGTCCCAAATTTGACTGAGTTTCAAAAACGCAGCGTTTTTCGTGAATTTTTAAAAATATATAATTTGCTGAGAATTCCATGAAATCATAAGAGCTATTTCTTCTTTACTTCTACTTCCGCCAAAAAGAAAGATATTTGTAATATATAGCTTCAGTAGCTGCCAGCATGATCGCGAATTTACGAAAACGCACTCTTCGTAAACTGGTCGTCGTCAACCGGCGACACTTGTCGAATTTTCCTGTTATGAAAAAAATTTTTATTTGAAAACGAACCGCGATTTCGTGCTGTGCAGTCATATGTGCACAACATACAAAATTATCAGGAAAATCGGAAACATCACATATACACACTTTTTTGATCTTTCGTGGAATCGACCAAGGGACAGTGGCGTCCGGTATCATATTAGTTCACACTGAAAGGCATAAGACTCACTAATGAACGATACCTGTAAGAATTCTGTCTTACTACTTTCAATAAACCTGTTAATCCTTTTTTTTTCATATGAGGGGATGTAAAGCTGTCTACAAACAACGCCTTCGCGGCTTTCGCCTAAGGTTTACCACACTTTTACCTTTGAAACGAGCGGACAGGGATGGAAGGATATCATGAGCATTTTATTCTTTCATACTTGCGCCTCCGCGCACATCTTGCGGCTAGTCGGCACTCTATTCTACGGGGCTATATATCAGTGGAAATTCTTATTACTAGGATATGCCGCACATATCTAGAATGGCGACTTTTTTGGCGAAATTCGTAAAAAAATGGCGACTTTTGGCGACTTTTTGCTCGTCGTTTGGCGACATTTACTCGAAAGTCAGTGGCAACCCTGCATCGTGCTTCCTTGTGGGCTGCAGAATTAAGCCTCTTTACTAACCTTAAACCACATTCAGCGGAGAGGATCTCCGTCGTTTGCATCTGGCTGTTTTCTTTCTTTCTCTAGACTGCAAACAGCTTTCAGACAAAGCAGCGAAAATAACGGGCTTTTTCCCTCTCGCTTTCTCTCCATGGATTATACTCGTTAATGTTAGCTCGTTAGCTGCTCTTTTGACTGCTCTTTTGAGCAGTCAAAAGAGCAGCTAACGTCAAAACTCTCGTCAAAAGAGCATCACTGCTCTTTTGACGAGAGTCGCTGCTGGACCCCGTGGGGTGTCACTCCGGTGGTTACTTCCGCTGCAGCAAAGCCGTATACAGGCAGAGTCCTGCTCTGGCCCTCCAGCGCGTTTTATGTAACAGCTGCGGGGATGTAGCAGCACAGTGTGTGTGCGTGTATATATATATATATATATATATATATATATATATATATATATATATATATATATATGTGTGTGTGTGTGTGTGTGTGTGTGTGTGTGTGTGTGTGTGTGTGTGTGTGTGTGTGTGTGTGTGTGTGTGTCGCAACGAGCGTTGGTTCCCCGCGCCTATGTATGTTGTCCGTGTGTCCTTCATGCAGTTTACACACGGCTGTCTGTTTCGCCGGTCAAGCACTTTTTTGGGGAAGAGGGGAAAAAGATCGAGGCGCATGTCTACGTACCGAAAGAAAAATCGCTCGCCCAGCTGCATGCTAACGAAGCCCAGTAGTACAAGACGCATGGGCCCGCGGCGTCAGCTGTTTGCCTTCATGGTTTAGTTATACCGTTAGCACCGCGAAGGCTTCAAACAGAAACCCCGAAGGCGAGATCGGAGTGATTATGTTGTCGGTCCCATGCGAGAACTTGCAGGTAGCAAACAAACAGTACATGACCATACGCAGGAGAAGCAAAATTTCGCAGCATCGAAATTTCGCAGTAATAGCTATGGGTTGGCTGAGCCGGGCGCCGAATGCGTTTGCCTCTCACTATGATAGACATGCAGCGGCCATGCGAAAGAGACAAGCGCGTCTTTTAACTGGCGCAGTGGCTGCATATCAGCTGATGCAGAGGCGTTCATTGAGGATGGCCACAACGACGCGACGTGTGTATATATATATATATATATATATATATATATATATATATATATATATATATATATATATATATATATATATATATGGCTAGTGCAACAGGGTGACCCTGACGTCGTACGTCCTGTGGGCGTGGACTCGGCGAACGAAGCTCCACAAAGAAGCTCGAAGGATGCTCTCTCGCTATTCACGGCTTCGCATGCATTGCCGCGCACGCACGCACACGGTGTTCGTTAGACGCGCGCTTCCCGTCGGCGTGCGAGCGAGCGGACCGCGCTCTCTGCCGGACGCATTTCGCGCACGTCTGAATGTCGCACGGCTGAGCGTCGGGCTCGAAAGCGGGAGGAGCGTTTTTTATTTGATGTCCGAAAGGGTAGGAAGTCGGATGTTGGTTTCTCCGCGCCGCTGCCTCTGCGCACACACACGCAACGCGCTCCTTCCGGAGCGCCGCATTGTGCGCATGCAGCAGCGCCTCGCTGCTGCAGTGCTTCTGAGGGAGCGCTGTAGAAGAGAACGTTCGGCGAATCTCGGCGGCGGAGCCACAGTCGCGCGCGGCGCGTTTGTGGCGCAAATAATTTGCGTCCCGGTCACGTCACACGGTAGACGACCATCAGAGGTGTATCAGTCAGAACTAACAATAATTTGTGTGGTTTCACGTGTCAAAACCACGGTGTGATTATGAGGCGCGTCGTATGGGAGGGCTCCGGAAGTTTACAGTATAGGCCATCTGATGTTCTTTAACGTGCACTGACATCGCACACAGTACACGGGTCTCGAGCTCCAGCATTTCACCTCCATCGAAATGCGGCCGCCGCGGCCGGGATCGAAACCGCGACTTTCGGGTCAGCAGCCGAGCACCGTAACCACTACACCAACGCGGCGGACAGATACCAGTCAGAACTGTGTAATAATGAAGGGCCTGACTGACCGTTCCACCGCTCCTATGCCCCTTCCCGCTGATTTATTTTTTTGCTCTTCAAAGCCATTATCAGGCCTCCTGTCGTAACTGCACCTGAAGACGGCACTTCGACAACAAGGTGCGACTGCAGCTGAACCTTACTGTGGACGATGCATATCTGTCGGCAGTCCAGCAGCTGAAAACGCACGAAGCAAAAGCCCTGCGTAATTCCGGTGGTCGGCGCGTACGATGCCCTTGTTATCGCGGCAGCCGTGGCAGCGCATAGATAAGACACGTAATTACGCCCTGTCAGCTATACGAAGCACGAACCAAAGCGCTATCGGCGGTGCAACCACGCCGCACGAAGGAGTGTGGCTCGCTAAAATAGCCGTGTTACGCTCCAATTTAGCACTGACAGGGCCATGGCGCGCGCGTGTGTGTGTGTGTGTGTGTGTGTGTGTGTGTGTGTGTGTGTGTGTGTGTGTGTGTGTGTGTGTGTGTGTGAGAGAGAGAGAGAGAGAGAGAATTGAAGACCAGGAGGCTCTATAATTCTGTCGCTGAAACAAGAATTTCGTGCGCGGTTCTGTGGATGCTTGGTGAGCTGGTCGTATGGTGCGCAGCGAAATTTCAGCGTGCGTATGTCTCATCACATTCCGTTTGCACCGCAATGTTACCATGCAGAGAAGCGACCGGGAGCTGAAGCTTATACGTGCATACACGACACCACGTCGCAAACCACGGCCTTATACGCAAATGAATATAATTACTGGGAGTTTTACGCGCCGAAACCACGATATGATTATGAGGCACGCTGCAGTGGGGGACTCCGGAGTAACTTCGACCACCCGGGGTTCTTTAACGTGCACACGGGTGATCTTTGCATTTCGCCCCCACGGGAATGCGGCCGGTGTGGCCGGGAATCGAACCCGCGCCTTACGTGCTAAGCTACCACGGCGGGCGAAGGAAATAAAATAGTGAATTACACACATAATGTGTCTCATTGAGCATAATTTATCAAAAACAATTCATGTGAGATTCTCTTAACGCATGTTCCGAAAGTTCGTTGGTCTTCCGTTTCGTTTTCTTTCTCTTTCTCTCTCTCTTCTGTTGTCCTGCATGTAAATGGTGAGTGCGTTGCAATGCACCGCGACAAAAAGTTGCATAAAGGTGCCGTGAAGTCGCCGATTTTCGCGCTTCCCGCGACTGATCGAGCATCGCCGAAACCCAAACACAGCTGTCGCCTCCTCACACGCTATATACCATCTCGCGGCGCACTCTTCGCGCAGCGTAGTGCGCGTGGGTCGACACTCATCTCATCGCCAAACATTGCGTGGTGGCACACAGGTGCGCAGCGCGCATTCAAATACGCGGGAGTGCCTCTCGAATGGGCTTTACTCGCCCACGCGCGGTGCCGTCTCGCACCGTTTTGATTGCCGCGGCGGGCTTTCTGTTTTACGCGAAACACAAAACGAAGAGAAATAAGGTGGCGGCTTATGCGTATGTATAGGCGCCTATGAGTGTGCGCAGGAATATGCTCTTCTTCTGTTCGCCGCGGCATCGAAGGTGGGCGGCGTCGGCGGGATCGAGACGGCACCGGCGTGGGCGTGCGCCACCGACGACGTATGTGCGTCGAGGACGCGCAGCGTGGCGGCCGCTGCTCGTCCCGACCTCTCTAATGCGCACGTTCTCTTTTCTTTTTTTCCGGAAAAGAGCGCTACGGATATACAGTTGCCAGTTATTCGTCTGGCTACCGTTAACAACAACGCCCCCGTCACGCGGCCTCCGTGGACCCGCGTCTGACCTCCGCGTTTCAATTCCATTAACGACGGTGTTTTCGCGATCGCGCCGGCACCCGAGCTTGCGGACAGGGACGCGGCGTGTACACCTTTCCATTCATGCGCAAAAAAAGATTTCGTTTGTTCGTCGCCAAAAATCATTTCGCTATAGGCTGGTCGGTTCAGTATCATTAGTGGTTACGGAACAGCGCGAAACACGATGTTTAGCTGTCGACCGTGTCTTATATATGTGCACGTACTTCGTGTTGTCAGTCCCGCACGCCGGCAATATGAGCACGCAAAGTGCATACGCATACAAGACGCGGTTCTCGTCTCCGTCGTTTAATGCGCCTATCTCAGATACGCCCCCGTCTTGTTTTGCGATGTTTCGTAAGATTTAAAAGCCCTTCTTAATTCTAGTTTAATGAGGAGCGCGGCAAACACCAGACATATAGCAAACGATATGTTGTTATCGCCGTGCGCGGCAGCGTCGGTTGCGTTCTGTATATAGGCTATATACCGTAAAACACTAAGGAATAAAACACCAATATTTATATGCGTGGGATTAGCTACGTAGGTGCAGAGGCCCGTCATAACAGGGATGTAAGGCAACAGCACTTCCATAAGCGTGGATATGGTCTGTGGTTGCCGCTCTTCCATTCATTCCCCGAATGAATGAAATCAGGGTAAGTATAGATGATCGGTTGAATAGAAGGCGGCTGTAAAGAAGGTAACGCGTGTTTACTCGCCGCGCGTATGTCGCGAAACAAGCTTCCATTAGAGTGCGTGGGCGTTACACAGTGAAAACATTTTCTTTCGCATCGATATACCATATCTTCGCAAGGCAGCAAACACGAAAAAACTATCACGTTCCGCCTCGTGTCCGACGCCCACGCTTGTTAGCATGACAGGACTGTACGTGAAGCTCAAGGGTCGCTTCTGTGCTCGTATATTAAAGTGGGGGAAAAGATATTCTAATATCCGGTTTTCAAGGTTACCAGATGCGCCCATTTGCGCACTCGGCTTCTTCTTCTTCTTTTTCTTTACCCAAGGTTGGAAGCTTGTGTCTCCCATTAGCAGGTCCTTGGTGTCTGCAGGGGCGACCTTAATATAATCCGCTTAGGTAGGTTAATACGTTTGTAGCTGTTTGGAACAGCGTGTATTAGTAAATTAGAAGAGCTTAGGGAGTGACTACTTCTGAAACTTCGTATATATATATATATATATATATATATATATATATATATATATATATATATATATATATATATATATATATATATATATATATATATATATATATATATATATATATATATATATATATATATATATATATATATATATATATATGAGAAGACATGAAATCCATAATTAGCGAAGCTGCGAGGAGCCTTGCAACCACAGGCGCGGACGCGCACTCGGGTGAACATAACCTTCGCTGAAGTCCCACGCTGGGCGTCACCGGATGTTACATTCGTAAACGCGCTTACAAAGAATTGAGCGGACTAAAGGCATCGTAGTGAATCATCTATATTTAGATGCACAAACTTGCGCCCTTTTTTGTTCTTTCTTATTAGTCATACGACACGAATGCATGCGATCAACTAGCGAAGACGCTAAGTACAACCTCCTATCGCAAGTAAAAAAAGAAAAGCATTCACTCGTGCTACTCACAATGTCCATGTGCCGCCGCCTTAGTTGTTTGCTCGTGGCTTGTAGTCGATTGCTCGCTGCCTGTTGCCGGTTCACCTGCTGCGCAAGAAAATGAAGAAAAAAATTAGACCAGTGACTCTCTCGGTCCTATTGAATAGTTAGGGAGAACGAAATAGCATCGAAGTCGGCCCACTCTGAGATTTTATTAAGAGCAACAGAATTATGCGCGAACGTGACTTCGACTACACTACCAACACTGACGAAGCACATGAAATGCTAGCAAAAAAATGTGTTTTTTTTCTCTTCTGCATCTGTTCGCAAACATAATACTCGGCGCACATTCAAAGACCCCTGACACCCAAATTTTTGTTTGTGACGTTTATACTTTATTTCGTAGCTTTGCGTCTGATGATACCGAAATTGAGGGCTCTTGCAGAGAGCAGGTAAAGCGGCGCTTCCGTGTTGTTCAATCATTAAATTATTCCTGTGAAGCTTGTTTGGTGTGTTATAGCTGTTATCACCGATGTTCTGATTTCTTCGATAGTTTGGTATGTAGTGAGCAGCACAGAATCCGTATATTAAAAAAATCCCAAATGCTAAAGCGCAATCACTCGTCAAGCATTAACCGTCTGGCGAACTCCTGAAAGCGCCATAATTACTACTTATAATATCTGCATCAAATTATGCTGAATACGTTCCAATGAAAACTTGTGCGATACAAGTTTTCGAAGCGGGCTAGGAGGCTAGTACAGAGCAGCGACGACAATCATTGAAACCATGACGAGAAGAAGCAGCTTGCTATAATCGCCATAAATAATGAACTGTGTTCGGAAATAATAATAATTACTGGGGTTTCACGCGCTTAAAACCACGATATGATTATTAAGTACGTCGTAGTGGGGAACTCCGGATCAATTTCGACGACCTGGGGTGCTTTAAATGTGCACCTAAACCTAAGCACTGTCGGAACCCATGTAATTATTTACCCCTCTCTTCTGGGCGTCAACAAACTCTTTTGAGTGCATATTACCTTCGAGCTGCTGCGTGCGGTTGGCTTAGTAAAATTTTCTCAGTGAAGTTCATTGGCTAATACGAGAAAACGATGGGAGCAACGTATCGAAACGTGATCAATACGCTTTGTTCGTACCTCATTTAACGGCCATGTTCGGGGAACGTGAACGTTCAGTATTCAGTGCGACGGTAGCAGACCACTACACAAACACGCTTGTACGAAGGCAATAGGTCATTTCGGCTGTTAGGTATACGCGCCGACGATGCGGACCAATTGTCGTCGTCCGTGCAACGCTACACAGTTCGGACCCCCCTATGAAGGCCACGACATCATCACTGCTGCCACAGACAGCCAGGGCGAATGCAGAACAGAGTAATTTAAACTGCCAGAATGTTCGCAATGATATGCACAGGCGCCGGCCATTTCGCGGCCTCGTAAGGGCCTTTCAATGCGTCGGAGTATACAGCAGGCGCCGCTAGCGGAAGCCAAACCAGCATTGTAGAGAGGTGATTAGCTGCAAGAAACAATGCCTTCACCACTGGTTTCAACGAAGAGAGAGTCGAACGCTACATGCGAAACAGATGGCCCCGCAATTATAAACAGCTATACGGGCGATGAGGCCGTGGCACAGAGCACTGCGAAAGTGTTTGCATTCAGCCGCGAAGATAATTTCGCATTCACGGGCGTAACTCCGTACTGCGTTGTTATATATCGGGCGATCGCCTCGGAAGACATGCAACCATTGTGTTGGAGATCCGCATGTTCGCTGTGTACGGGTCAGACGCCTCGGCATGACTGATTTCCTACTCACGAGTCCAAGAGCGGTCGGCTTATCAGTGTGCGAAGAAACGCGGGCGGCGCGCTAAGTATTCTGCGCGATGTGTGGCAAACAGGTCGGCACGTGGGCCCCCGCATGACATGGCCCGAACAGTTAATTTTAAAGATATGTGTACTTTCCCGGCTCCTGTGTCGTTCTGACTAACAAGCTTATCTTCAGACTTTCAACACTGCAGTCGTCATCTATATAAAACACATGCCGTTTGAAGATTCCTGACAGCAACGCACGCATCAACTCGACCAAACGACCTACCGTACGGTGATGTTACAATGGATTGTCTGAATAATTGCATACGCAAGCGGCTTAGTGCATTGGAAGAGTTTAATCAGCCGTATATACAATGGCCAGAACGGACAGTCAGTTTGGGTTTTGCCTTATAGCGTGCTCTGTAGGCCTTGGTGTCCAGGACTCCGCAAGCTCCATAGAGCTCTAGAGCCCTTGCAGATCATCGCCTTCCCCTCCTTGGATCGTGCATAACATCGTTTCGAGAGCACTAAAACATGCATGCGCACTCGACTTCGGCGCCGTCAAGGTGCATGCAGCTGCCTTGCTCTAGTTCTCCACTACGCAGCGAGCTTCCGGTGTTGCAGGGCCTTGAAATGAAGCTTATTGAAGCACGATCTCCTAAAGCTCAGTCCTTGCGTGCTGCGTGCTCGATCAAAATGCGACCGCCAAGCAAAGAAAGCAAGAACGGTGACAAAGAAAAACAAACAAAAAAAGAGACGTGCAGGAGTAGCATACGCGCTCTGCGCCGCAACGACATGCAGCACGGAGAGTATGTGGCGAATCGCGCATGCTTGTCACTTTGTTGCTGCCGGAGATTTTGTTAGCTATGCTTAAATATATATTTGTTAAAGGCTGGTTGATTCATGACATTAAGTGCTCGTTATGAAATAGTGCAAAGTACGAGCAGAACAAAGCATATAGGCAACATAAGACACGTGTATACGTTCGATTGTGTGTGCGTTTAGTATGCCTGTATATCTTACGGTATGTCTTCGTCTTCCTATCGTTTCGCAAGCTTTAAAGCGGCTCAATTTCAATTTTAATTACGGTGCGGGGCTAACATCAGCCGTAGAACTGATGATCCAAGGCTATCGTTATCGCCATGCACAGTGTTTGCGAATTTCGATAAAGAAAAAGAGAAACGTAGAATACGGGATTGGCTACAGGAGCCCGTACCGTGGTATAAGGTAACAGCGCTTCCATTATAGTATGAAGATGAGATATAGTTACCTTGCTTTCATTCGTCGTTAATAGAATAACACGCGGCTGCAAAAAAGACACCCTGTTTACTGGCAGCGGAGCCCTCACGTTTCTTTTTTTTTTTTTGTATAGTGTAGCAAATTTCCATTAACGTGCGCGGGCGTTCGCAATCAAAAATCAAAAGCCTATATTCTTGTGGCTTCGCTATACTTGCGTCCCAAGCGTTATAGAAAACACAAAACTGACCGCGTCAGGCCTCGTGCCGAACGCCCACTCTTGTTAGCATGTCAGGCTGCATATATAACAGGCTTCGATGTCACTTTCGCTTAGGCGTGCTGGGAACCAATTAGTATTATAAAGCTTTTCGAGGTTGCCAGGTTATTTACGCGCTCGTCGTTTTGATTATTCTTTCTTTTTTTACCGAAGAGAAAGATGAACGCGAAAGATGAGCGTGTGTGTACGAGCACACACACGCACCCACACACACGCAAGCACGCACACACACGCACGCACACACACAGTCAACACATTCTCGCCGAATGTTTCCGATGAGCCGAGAGAGAGAGAAACCGCTTTATTTAGTGAAGTTATATCTCTCATTTGGAGGTGACGTGAAATATCCGCCGGTGCTGTCACTACACGTGGTTTTATCAGAGAACATCTATGGTTATATGTTGCAAATATGTCAGCTAAAAATTAAAGCAGGTGTACACGCTACGAAAGCTTCCTTAGTCCATTAACGCGAATCAGTGAAACGGTGGATCGCTAATCGATGCACGATCTACGAAACGCCGCTGGCAGTTGCTACATCCAACTCGGAATACTTAGGCCTAACTCACTCGAGTTGCTTCTAAATAGATTTCGACGAACCTCTTTACGTGTATTCTCACACGTCATTCACTTTCGTGTCGTTATACTTAGCTGCATCGCTGTAGGGACACATTTGTCGTAAGACTTCTCGAATTACCCGTTCCGCGATAATCTCTTGTAACCCTCTGTCGAAATTTGCGAAGCACGCACACGAATAAACAGACCCGAAGCCGCCCACTCATGGTGCGGCCGCTGTTGAGCGTACGAAACACTGCAAGGTAAGAAGGATTATCGGCTCAAGGGCTTACGCCTCCGTCCTGGGTGTTGCCACACCCGCGAATAAGACCTAAATCTTGCCGCGTCCGATCGATTCGCGTTTATTTCTCGCTGAGCCCTCTCTGCTCTCAAGATTGCGTTGCAACCTTTTCAACGGATGTGCTGAAGCGCCGTCACCGCGAGGGATGCCGGAAGCGGCTGGGCCGGCCGCGGTATATACTCCGTCATATATGGACAACACGACTGAAAGCGCGAGTGATCGATACGCGACCCACGAACGCAATGCGGCAGTCGACTACCGCGGTTGGCTCCGGCCGTCTGACAAATCTATATCGTATGTACATATTCCGCTTTGAGCAGCACAGAACCGACGTATATGCAACATACACAGCCGACGTTCACACCTCCGGACAGAAAGCCCGTGCGAATTGAAAAAAAACAAGAAGAGGTCGTCGCTTTCGCCCGCCTCCCGAGAAAGACCGGTCGGCCACAATGCACGCGAGGCACCCTTTGCGAAGGAAGGCGCGTTCGGCGGTAACGGAACATAGGATGGGAAGGTGGGGCGGAACGGACTGTGTGGCGTATGCCCCGAGCGCGACCCGTCGGTCAGATGATGCAGCGCTTTCGCCGTGCCAACAGAGAACGCCGGTCGGTGATTAGGGCAGTGCATACCGGGGCCCCGTTTCGTTCGCTCTCGCTGGAGCGTCTTAGCGCAATCAATCTTTCGGCCGACTTGCGGAAGACGTAGTACTACGTTGCTTCACGCCTTGCTCCTGCGCCTCATCGCGGGGCGCTTTCGCTCGAGATGGCCCCGTTTTTCGCATTTCATTGTGCGATGCTGTTGCCGAGGCACAAACAAGCGCGAGCACTGATCCTTCTCCCTGCAGCCTGCGTGTCTGCCAGGTTGTGCCACATTCGTGAGTGTTATAGTACGCGCATTTGAGTAGTATACATTACCCCTAGCAGCGTCTAATTTAAAAATTACGACACTGGTAATGCCGTTAAAGAATGATAGGTCTGGCGGTTCCTCCAGCGGGTTGTTGTGCCGTCAAAGCCGAACTCAGATTGGTGCTGCAACTCGACGTGTCAAGGCTCACAGACGTCCTTGCGTAGCCCTGATTAAGGTGGCACCACAGAAATTTCTCTCTATGACAAACAATTCTGATATGACGCACGTCACGGTGTGTGTGCTGCATGAGGACTGTATACACGTTCAAGTTCTTTATTTATGCGCTTACTTATTTATTATTTCCTTTCCTTCATTCTGTCAGTACCTGCCAACAGCTGAATCCTTTTGGCGTATGGTCATTATAGTGCATACAACAGCTTACAACATAAAATATATGCAAGGACACCAATTCCACATGCACTTGAGCATGCTAACCACAAGGCAAGATTATGAATGAATTAACAAAATAAAAGTACCTGCTAAACGTGTATTCACTGCACAAATTGCAGCAAGTGCACGGGGTGCCGCTACTGCGCGCTTGCATTCTTGGCTTCGCTCGGCTGAGAACCGAAATTCGTCATGCCACAGTTCCGTGGGCACTCGCATTTTTCTAAGATGCAAAAGCCGATGTTGATTTCAAAACCAGCTTGCTCGAACATACCAGTCAAAATGAGCCCGTTGAAGTTAATAATTTAAAAATTAATTAACGTACTTTTGTTAATTGCCGACTAATTAACGCGTCTCACCCGACACCACACGGCCACAAGTGCCGACGCCATGTCTACAACGAAACCGCACTTTTATGTCAGGAAGGCCATTTCCAAATACTGCTTAGCCTCCTCAGAAACATCCAGCATTTTATGTGGGCTCATATATAGGTGTCGGTGCTGTGTGCCGGGGCTCATACTGGTGCACCACAGTGCGACGTCCGTCGCGTATATGAGAAATGGGATGTTTTATATACTCAGCAGTGTCCACGTCAAAGAAAGCGTATTGAATATAGCAACGGTTCAAGTACGCAGCCTTGACACACTGCGCGATTCAATATGCACGATCGCACTTGGGCAGGTTTTCTGTTAGCTCGTACCGCATGTATCACTAAGAACAGGATACTGGCGAACCAGTTTAGTCACTCTTTGGTTTGGCATGGTGCCGAGAGACTCACTGCGTTTGAGAGCGGTCGAAGTTCGTTGCTGTCGTATGACTTGGCGATGTTTGTAGCAGCCGCAGTCCGCACGAGATGGCTTGTGAGGAGATACTTGTAGAACCTTGTCTGCCATAACAGACAGGTCATCCTCCAGGTCCAGGTTTTGTTGGAGCCCAATGTGGGCCGGTTGATATTTTTTACGATGCTAGAGTCACCCACGAGAGGCGAGTAGCCAGCGTTCAATAAACCGTCTTGCAGGTAGTCGGCGTTTTCAAAATCGGCCATACGCCTCTCAAAAGTTTTTGGGACTGGGGCTATACTTTGGGGACTGCTGCCGTCTGTTCCCTCTAAAAAAAAAAAAAAACAGCTCACAGGGTCGGTTATGCATTCGCCTAAGACGACTCGAAGGCGAAATCAATCTTCTTTTTTTTTTTTTTTCTTATCAGTCGATGGATTGATCCTCCCCCGTCCCACTCCGAAGGCTTTCTGCACCTAACGTGGTTTTGCACGGCCTCCAGGATCGGAGGCATTGCAAGCTTTCTGCACCTCACGTCATGATGACGTCACAAATTTTGGCCATCTGTAAAGTCATGCTATCGTCATATGGTGACGTTATCATGTTATGATGATTTTTTGCATCACTCGTGTTGCCGCCTACGGTCAATTTTCGCGTTTGATGAGGCATCTAAGGCTCTCGCTTTAGTAAAACAGCGGCTTCCGCCAATGATCCGTTCATAGTTTTCAGAAAGGCGGCAACTTTGTTTTCCCAGGTTATTGCTCCTTAACACGTTTATTACAGCGCGAAAAGACGAAGACAGCGAAGCAGAATGCACAGGACGAGCGCACGTTGAATAGTGCCTTGTACACATGCACTCGTCCTCCGCATTCAGTTTTTCCGTCCACGTCTTTTCGCGCTGCACTAAACATGTTAACGTGCCACATATAGCCCAACTTGCAATCCTATTGCAATTTCTTTCTTGCTCATTCATCGCCCTTTAATTCCTTTCCTTCTTATCTTCAGCTTATATTTCTATTTTCTATTTTCTTCATCCTATAGAGTATCGGCAGTCGTTGTGCCCCTCTCGGTGGTAGATGTTAGGCATGCTGCCTCCCTATTTGTTCCTTGCGTGTGCGTCTGATAATAATAATAATAATAATAATAATAATAATAATAATAATAATAATAATAATAATAATAATAATAATAATAATAATAATAATAATAATAATAATAATAAAACAGCTTGTAAGGAACGTTGCCGTTAACCAGAGGCCGAATGTGTGGGTGTTGGTTCTGCCGTCGTGATCTGCGTAAAAGCAGATCAGCGAGGAGCTAACAGTCCGCTGCGGCAGTTGAGTTTCCATGATTTGTCGTGTTCTTGCTTCGTACACCGTCACCTTTTCTTTTCCTCCCTTTCATATCATTTCGATCATCTCGGACTGCATGAAGTTAGCGAGCCTCTGATGCATCGGGGCTGACAACTCGAAATGTCCATTCAACGTTCTTGCCTCTCGCTCGCTCTGATGAGTTCGCCGTGAAGGCACTTTCATTCATCGGTGCTGTTGAGCTCGAAGGTGCCTATTAGACTGCTGAGAGTGTTACACGACGGGCCGAGATCGAAATGATCGCGTCAGCCGAGGCTGATCAGGAAGCGGAAGTACATGGCATCTTGCTAGTCTTGGTGCCGGTTACACGCGAATTAAGCGGCACCGGTCGTGCACGCGCTGTGTACGCAGGGGCACAGACATTAGCACACGTGTTTATTTCGGTACGTGACAAGGGTGCGAGGCGCTTGGATTGCTGTGCAGATAGCGCGCGGTTCGACGCTTGCGAACTGGTGATTAGAGGACGAAGTTGGGTAACAATGAAACAGAAAGTTCGTAAGGAATATAAGCGAAAAGATTGTGCTATGACGATGGTCAAATTCAGGTGCATGCGAGCGCGCGCGCGCGCGCGCGCGCGCGCGTGTGTGTGTGTGTGTGTGTGTGTGTTTCGCCATCTCAACCCTGAAGAAGGAGCCGGTCGGGCTCCGAAACGTCGGGATTTAAAACTAATTTTCGTTAGTTTTCCTTCAGATTCACTTGCCACCAGCGAGGCAAATATCTGTCGAACGTTTACCTTCACGCACACACGCTGCATATGCGTGGACGACGTACAGTCGACATCTATCGCACTTTGAGTAGCACAGTCATTTGCTTATGTAAGTGCGGCTTTCAATGCAGATCCGAGCACAATTTTCAGCGAAGTACCAATAACCATGCTTACCGAGACAAAGCTTTTATTCCGGCACCGGATAATGGCGGATGTCGTGTGCTCACAGATTCAAAGATTCAAAGTCAGAACCTTCATCTTTCATGAAACACTCGGGCAATCTAGCGCGCACAGCAACGTCATATGAAGCTTTCTCGCGTAGCATGAACGTGTGGTCATCACATCGGTGCACTTTCTCACGATGCCGACAGGGAACACGTCCCTGCAGCTTTAGAGTGATGCGACATTTCGGTGATGCTGGAAATAAGGCATCATAATGTCCGGCGCAGCCGAAAAGGCCGCAACGGAACATCGGTATAGCGCAGGGCTTTATTGGCTCCGTCGGTCTGAGGACTCCAAAAAAAGAAAAAAAAACGCACCTACGAGCCGTGGTCGGCCGGTCAACCAACCGACGCGTCCTTCTCACACACATACACGCCCTCGCAGACGTGCTCTTTATCCCCCCTCCACTGTGTAACACGTTTTCCCACTCTTGATCGAACCTCACCGCGTTGCATGCGGCAGCGCGAATCGATGTCCTACCCTCGGTTGGGGCGTGCGGCCCAGCGCTGGACGTGGTCCTCCTCACATCCAGAATCGTGACCTCAGGCAGCAGCCGCTAGGCGCCGTTTATACCTTTCCGCGAAGCTTGGGCGAGATGAAGCGGGCGAGAAGAAGAGCACGTACACAGGTATCCCAACAGCCAAACGTGCGGAGCTGTGCCCGTACAAGCGTGAAATTTAATTGCGGGGGCGTTTCTGTGTATTCTTTCGCGATGACGTTGTTTGCAACGACTGCAACCACTATCGCGTACGGTCCCATTTGTCGCAGTTTAACGACCATATACGATTGAACGGATTGCGTAAACGCTGAGCCTCAAGTTCACAGCTGAAAAAAAAAAAAACAAAAAAAAAAGAATACTTTGCTTGCGACGCGGACGCTCGGGTGTCAACCGGCCGCGTATGCAGCCATTTTTCGTGTGCTTTAAAATAGGAGAAAATAACGGTTATGTAAGCGTTCGTACTCATTCTGCGAAGCAGAACACGCTGACGTATTGGTGTCACTCAATTCGGCTGCGCGTGCGTCATCGCCATGGTTTGGCGTCGGCTCACCGGCCTGTATGCGGTTGTTCTGGGAAGTATGGAGTGGGTGCATGAACACGTAAAACGGCCCTTTTCGCATTGCAGGGACAATGACGAGTGTTCTTTCCTTTGCGCCCCCATTGAAATGCGGCCGCCGTGGCCGGGAATCGAACCCGCGCCCACACCTTTAATCTCAACGAATGCTGTTGTATATACTTGTGCTTGCACTGCAGACGCCGCTTATATACAACATATTATGACATACTGCCGGTGGGACGTTCTCGAAACTCTTCTCCTCTCGTCACTGCGCTTGATGCATCAGACTTACACCGAACGCTTATGTCCCGCTTATTCCGCGTACTACACATCGAGATAGCGACCCGTCGACTTAAAAACGAACCTACGATGGTCTTTCTTCGTTGCGTCATATGCGGGCGTGCAAGCTTGTAACACTGCACGCGAACGGCAGCGCAAACGGCCGTCCGGGAGTGTGCATACCAGGACGCGATAGAGAGCGCCGTACCCGGTCGTGCCGAGCAAAAGAGAGAGAGCAGAGAGATGATGCATCGGGCCTGCCACCAGCGCTCGCGTCACTCGCAGGGCGTCGTGGGTCGACTTCTCGGAGCGCCTTTCTTTTTCCGCCGCATGCAGCAGCTTCTTCCGTACACACGCACGTCGCTGCACCGCCCCGAAAAGAAATCGCGGCGTGCATCAACATGCGCGGCGCCGGCCTTTTCATTCGCGTTCGTGGCGCTGGCCCCGTTCTCTCCCGCTGCGGCGGAGGGACGCGTGTTTGCCGTCCATCGCCGAGCTGTTGTTGCACCGCGGTGTTCGCATGCAGCGTGGCAGCCGCCGGCTTGGGACTGACCGCTGGCTCGGCCGAGCACGCCTTTCGGGGCCCACTCTCCTACGGCGGCAGGGCGTGAGGCCGCGGCTGAACGGGAGGAGCGGCCGGTTCCTTTTGTCTTCGGCACGCCGCCCGAACGGCGCGTGCTGTCCTGCGCTCAAAAGGCGCCGTGGGCTGTCATGCCTTGCTCCGCTCGGTCTGCTCCTTTTAAACGAGAAAAGGAAGTAAATAAATAAATAATGGACAAACCCTGTCGAGGGGCCGCCGCGAGGTGTGCTGCTCGGGACATGTGGGCCAACGGTGTGGCGCGTGAGTATTATATACCACTGCGGCAGCCTCAAAAGGAGTAGATTTAGACGGCTCCGTAGTGAAACTGTGCTTCCAGTGCGAGGTTACAGAGGCAAGTTATGCTTCCGATGCTTGCAGCCAATAGGGGTGTTTCCCTTTCTAACGCGTTCTGTGGACGACGGCGCATTCGCGCCATATATCGCTCGCGGCGCGCTACACCAAGGGGCGCGTCTAATTCTGCACTTGTAGTTATTTCGTTCGCTGAAAAGTCCAGGGAGAGTTTCCGAAAGCCTCGGTGGCCTTCTCTCGACAAGTATCGTACATAGACTTCGTGCTCGTGACACACGAGAGTCCACAGGCACAGACGAGGAGTCTGTGCCTGTGCTCGTATCGACCACGTGCCAAACGAACCCGCCCGTGTCATCGCTGCCTTGTTAAGTGACGCTTCGCATCATTTAGATTCCAGCATCTGCATGGGGTTGTGTTTTCGGTCTTCCTATTTTTTTTCTTTTTTCAAGTTACGGGGCCTCCGTGTCCCCAAAGTATGGTTACGCTATACAGCGGTTTCTTACAATAGGTCCTAGCCGTTGATGATAACGAAAGCGCCATAAGTGCCGACAAACGCTCAGTGATAGTTCCTGCGAACGGGAGCAGTAGTATGGCAAATAAAAGACTAATTAATTGTCAACGAATAATAAAAACGTATACAGTAACGAGGGGAATAGTTGGTTTTAAGGAGCCAGAGAACTGTATTATTTGAACGGATAGTACGGGAAAGACGCATATAGTTCGTTTTTGTCCTGCTGGCTTGTGATTACCCGTGCCGCTTGTGCCCCTGAACTGACTCCTCGAGATTTCTTCGGCTCTGCTCTGCTGTGGTGATGACCTTTGCCCCGGAGGTGGCGCGCGTCACCAGACGAGAGCGCAGGATTCGTGCTCATCTTTCTCTGCAGTGTGGTCTGATCGCTATATAAACAGCTATAACGATGCGGGCATATGGCTCTCATATGTTTACACGGAGTGCCTGTGCTGTTCTCTCAGTGCGCTGCAGCCACGTTGAAGGAGATGCCATGGCGAGACGACTTGATAACCTAAATTCTGCTGCAGACGTAGTCGTAAGAAGGCTCTCCAAAATGTGCCTCATGCAGGTTCTTTTGCAACGTAATTATAATATAGGAATATTTCTAACGGATGTGGCGACTATCACGCTACGAACAGTAGCAACTTCGTGCAATACTTTGCAACGAATACGATTTTTCTACCGCGTCAAAGTAACTGACATTTCCGTAGGAAAAGATACGTGCTTTAATATACGTAAAGACTTGGTTCCTCCACGACATTATAAACCTGCTATTAGTCACACTGGCACCATGATAGATTTTGCGCAAAATGACATTAGTACGCGCTAATTTTATCTATAGCACCAAATTGTACGCGCACGTGCTATTGCCATTTACATACGCAAGCGCACTGCAGCACTTAACAAAAGTTTGCGCAAAAACTGGTGGCTTTTCCAGACGTGTATACGTTTAATAATACGGCTATCTCGCAAGAGGCTTTTCTAGTGCGTGGTTTAGTCTGCACCGTATATACATGCACGCATGCAACGCGCGGCCGAAAAGCACGCCCGTATATCGATCCTTTCCACTTGCCAAGGAGGGAGGGCTCCACGCACCCTGTCCTCCGCTTCGTCGGCCGCCGATATGACAGCTCTTGCCCGCCCTTTCCAGATGGTCGTCGATAGCGCTGAAATGATGAGGCGCCGTATGGACGCTTATCGGGGCCAAGCGCTGCCGGCCTAAGTATCGGCCTGCCGGTGCAGCCCTTCGCGAATCGGGCACTACATACCTCGCTTACATCCTTCACTGCACTCGCAATATACCATAGGCTCGTGCGTGTAACTATCGAGCGCTCGTGCGCGCGCATCAGTGCGCATGCGTGTATGTGTGCCACTCGAGTGTTGCGCGCGAGTGTCAGGCGCCGTGTCCAGTTGGCTGCTGCCCTGGTTCCCACTTCGTTCCCATGTCCACTTTGGGTTCCTTATTGACCCCTTCGTCTATATATACAGGCCCGTACGTGAGCTTACAAGCGTCGCAACTGCGCGCGCGAGTGTTCGAGCGGGCGAGCTCGTATATGTATGTTTGCCGCTGTGATCGTTCCGTAATCGCCACTGCGGCGAAAGGTTGCGCTGCATAACTGCCGTGGCGTGGAGCGGGTATCACTGAACGCGGCTCCACCGGCGGTCCCCCTTTTATCCCAATTGTTCTCTCCTTTTGTCTGCGCGCCCCGATCGGTTTTATCTTTCGGGCGCCGGGGTTGATGCCGTTGGCCTTTGGCGCATCAAGGTCAAGCGGCCGAAAGTGGACGCTCGTGAGCGCTGCGGCCACCAACCGCGCGTATACATCTTCCTACCGGCCCCTTTGTTTCGGCGGCGTCCGTGTGCGTACACACAGCCGGGCAGCAGCCGCCCACATGCATATGCATACACGCATTTCGAGGTATGCACGCGCAACGAGTCTGGTGCGTGCCTCCGATGCATGCTGTGGCTCTTGCGGATATACATAAAGAGAAATCAGCGCTAGCATCTCTTTCACGGTCACCGTCTGTAGCGTCTAAAAAGCGACATGAAAAGTACTTTTAGGCCGTTCCTGATATATACTTTGTATCAAGGTATCACGTGAGAAGCAGAGTTTTTTTATGTCTGTAAAGGCCGACGTGTATGCACGATGACGCAATGGGTGGGACCTACACGAAACTGCTGAGGCAATAATTCACCGCATTCATCGACTAAGGCCCTCTCACCGGCGCTTTGAGTGTGTAGATGACAGCGCATGCTTGGTTGAAGGAGCGCAATGCTTCGGGAACTTTTGACCCGCGCAATGTTATCGCAAGAAACATCGACGTTTCATTATTTGTGTGTACAATAAACGCGTTCCATAAACCCGGATTACACGGCGATGCACTGTTTAAATAGTGCACCCGTTCAAGAAGTGATTTAGTTCATCTGAAAGCGTCACATACGACGGAGGAATATCGGATTCATCCGAAGAAGCACGTTCGAAACACGAAGCTTTAGCAGCTTAGTGCTCAAAGTGTCGAAGAAATCAGTCAAGGCTAAGCTAATAGAAATTTAAAGAAAGAGCCGGACCTCACATTTTCTCACAGTGCGTATTGGTGAGGTATGCTCTGCTTTCAGAGCAGGAACGCGACGTATTCCACATGACGGTCTTTCGACGTCAGGATTCGAGTGCCTGCCGTCCTTTCGAACGGGTAAACAAACGCGGATATCGCTGTCCTTTTAAGTATCGTGGACGTCAGCCTGAGGCTGCGCAATTTTGGGTATGTTACTGCGGTATAAGTAAGCGTTTAAAAAAAAAAAAGCGGGACACAAAAAAAGTATACACACAGTCGAGTGTATTGGAAGAAACACCGAAGAGAACAATTATCCTTCAACCATACCAAAAACACTTTTTTTGCAAACTTTCGCACTCTTTTCGCCTGTTAATTCAGAAAACGCGCAAAATGAAAAAGACCGGAAGTGACGTCGCCTTGAAGTTCGCGCGCGTATACCAGCTTGCCGTGACGTGCTAGTCTGACGGCGCCTGCTTATAATTGTACGATTATTTACAGGTAGCACTGAGCTACATTGTGTTCCAAGGGAGCGAGAAACTCAACGTGGAGAGTTTCGGGAATATTCACCGGGCCAACGCGACCAAAACTAAAAGAAAAAAAAAACT
This sequence comes from Rhipicephalus sanguineus, assembly GCF_013339695.2. Taxonomy (NCBI): domain Eukaryota; kingdom Metazoa; phylum Arthropoda; class Arachnida; order Ixodida; family Ixodidae; genus Rhipicephalus; species Rhipicephalus sanguineus. Next base: position 108,297,082 of record NC_051176.1, on the reverse strand, counting down.
AATACTTTGGAACTGTGACTTTGTACTGACGTACCGGCGTTTGGATTTCGCCGTAAAGTAAAAAGAAATGCAGCCTTGAAAATAATTCTCTCAAATAATAAGTAATTAGTGTAAACATATCTAGTGTGCCACTTCGGTGTCCCGTTAAGAAGCACGCCACACGTAGCTTTCTTCCCTGCCTGTGCCATAGACGTACACCAATACAGCTCTGTTATGAATTAACTTACCGCTATTACACGTGAGCAGACTTCCGGATTATGCCACTGATTTGCTAACGCCGGCGTTGGGCCCATTTTCACACGAAGCGTCTTCAATCAGCGTACTGTTCTTGGGGGCATTTGCGAACCACTCGCGATGCCGAATATATTACGTGCGAAGGTGCACTCTTAAAAAAAAGGGTGTCTGTACTGACTACCTTTGGGTGGTAATCGCCTCGCTACACATATGATGACCTTTTGGGGTGTCAAACGACTCCCTTCGTTCTTCAGACCAACGACTCCCTTCTTCACAATTTGGGGTGTCAAACGACTCCCTTCGTTCTTCAGACCAACGACTCCCTTCTTCACAAGCAGAGAGTCTACGTTACTCCCAACGCAGGAGTCTACGTGACTACCTTTTATTTCCCGCTAGTACCTCTAGGTAGTCAGGGTGACCCCTTTGCCATGGTAACGCTGACCCCCACTGGAGCGTTCCTTTGACTCCGTTGTCCTTAAGGACAGTGGTGTACATGACTCCCCTGGCAAGAGTCAGTGTGACCACTTCGTGGTACTCAATGAGACACTCTGCAACAAATAATGCGTTTATTTTTCTTCTTGGTCGATACTGATGAAACTTGCTGAGTTTAGGTTTACTTATGTGGCGATTTCAAATATGCAATTATCTGGAAGAAAATGCAGTTTTTACACATAAAAATTTCATGTGTCTTGATGAGCAAGCCTTTCCAAACTTGGAGTTACAAAGTAAATCGACATATCGCTATAGTTAGGGGATAAAACTGTATGCAATAGTTTTAAAGGAGTTTACTGCGCTGTTCTGGCATAATGTTCATGAACCCACTAGCCCACATACGAACTCGCGTTTTAAACCCATTTGAGTTAAAAGTTACGTAATATTGAACTCTCGTGAGCGAATCACCAGCTAGACATACACTTACTGGTCAATGTTCAGCATACTATGACTATTGTTAAGTGGGTTTAGGACATGCATTCTGGTTATGTTGCATACAGTTCCCATTTCATATTATTGTGATATGCTTACTTTGTAACTCGTGCAGGCCTAACATGGCACATGAAATGTTTGATATACTTAACACGACATATAATAGTAGAAAAATATTTGCATTTTCAAAATCAGCGTACAAATACACATAAACTAAACAAGTTTTATAGAGATTGATCAAGAATTTCAAAAGAACTTCAAATCAGAGGGAACACCATTAGGGTTTTTATCTGACAATCGACGAAAGTTGGTGCCGCTACCTCTTGTTACTCAACAAGGCACTTCCACCGGGTTACTCAAACAGGAACACTGTGGTGGATGCATGACAGCCGCAACAAGTTTTTGTAGCAACTTTACAGTGCTGCACTCGATTCCTCTGGGGGAAATAAAATACTACTCGAAGTTTATATAGATGAGTCTCAGAACAGTTTCCGCTCGCGTAAAACAACAAAAAATGTTGATTCTAGAAGAAAGTAAGCCATGCAACACGGAAACAGAAGAGATGCGGACAGCTCAAACGCTAGCGTTTGGTTTGTCTGTGTCTTCTCTTTCACGTCTGCATGCCTTCATCCTATAAACAAACTGAAATTTCTGCGATTCGTAAAATTATTCTTTGAATCGGTTTTAAACACTTCATGCCATTTCATACATGTTCACATTGTAATGACAACCTACTGTTTTATCAGTAAGCACCTAAACTATAGGCACAACATCCTGAAGCATTTTATATATATATATATATATATATATATATATATATATATATATATATATATATATATATATATATATATTTGTGTGTGTGTGTGTGTTTGACATTTTTGAGCGCGCAAAAGAACAGGGACGAAAAACGACGTGGACACAGCGCTGACTTCCAACATATGCTTTATTTTCTACAGTGGTACATATATATATATAGACAACAAAAAGCAACGCACGCAGGTGCATTGTACAGGAAGGCTTCATGTAAAACCACAAATAAGTATGCATGATAAGCAATCAAACAACCTGATACCAGATTTTTTTCTTCTTCAAGAGATCAAGCGGTCATTCCTGACTACCACTATCGTCTAGTCACCCTGTGGGCCTTGCTTAGAAAGTCTAGTTCTTTTTGGATAGGTCAATTGAAGGTGCACTAATGCACATGTCTCCCAAACTTGCAATCTTCGCCACTTCCATTATCTCGCGTGTTGTTTGTGCCTGGCTCCTTCCTGTCGCAGTGCACTGCGAATACATGTGATCGCACCCACACTTCCTGCAGTGGAAAGCCACATGTCCCACACCTCCAGTTCGCACGTTATTTGCGTGCTCATGCAGCCTGTCATTGGCACACCGTCCCGTCTGCCCTATGTATTTCTTGCCACAGGACAGCAGTAACTCATAAACGATGTTGTTCTCACATTTAACAAGGCTTTCTTTGCGCTTTTTTTGGCACCTGGGTTTTTCAGAACCACTGTAGGAGGCCTTGCACAGATTATAAAGCTTGTTTGGTGCTGAAAGGACGACTCTTACGTTAGCGTTGTTTCCTATCTTTTTCAGCCTATGTGAGACATCGTGAAGGTACGGTATGACGGCGCATTTCTGCTTGACAGGCTCCGTTTCTGGTGAAGCCTGCTCCTCACCCTCGCGAGCATGTTTGACAGTCTTGAGAAGACCCTCCGCCACAGATGTGACGACATACTGAGGAAACCCCGCCTTTTTCAGGCAGTCAGCTTGCGCCTGGAAACTACACGAACACTTGTGAGGACATGAGCGGCGAAGCGCATTCATTAGGGTTAATTTTGCAATACCCCTTTTAACTAGCTTGGAGTGGCCCGAAGAAAACGGCAGAAGCGGCTTATTGGCCCTAGGCTCGTACGACCAGCAGACCTGGTCTCACTCGAAGAACATTCGTAAGTCAAGAAAACGCAAGGCGTTGTTTTGCGGCATTTCATGCGTGACTGCGAGCGGTTGCAGGAAACGCGTGAACAGATCAAGTACATTTGAAGAATCATTGCCAAATTCGCCTGGACTTGATTCTAGAAAGACAACGTAGTCGTCTACATATCTAAACACCTTCTTTACATTTGTGCCTGTTAGCTCTGTTTCTAGTTTCTGTTTTTTTTTCCTGTGCCACATGGAGTATTGTGGCAAAACACTTTTGGTCGAAAAAAATTTTGACAATCATGGCACCCCCTCGAAATTCGCTTCTATTTATTAAACTGTACCTAATAGAAAAATGTGTATAAAATCTATTTTTGTGTGTTGAGCTGCGAAACCGCGCTTGCGCTATCACAGAGGTTCTGTTTAGTTGTCCCATTCATTATTTCCGATTTTTTTTTGTGTTTCACTACCAGCTACGTAGCTTCAAAAACTACAAAAATCTTCAATGTTCGTGAATTTTTCTTGAGCTAATTGCAACTCACCCTAACCAATATTAATCATAGCCTGATTTCCAGGAAAGTGTATTTTAGTACAGAAATGTTTAGGGGTAAAATAGACTTCAAATCTTTCCGAAAAAATTGTGATATTTGAGAAAATGTACGATTTGTCACATGTTTGACCGTATTTTTCATATTGATGCGGTCAAAGTAAAAATCCTCGTCATGTGGCGTTTGATAGAAGACTTCATCGTTAAGTAATGAAGAAAGTCTAATCAAATCATTTTTTTTGTTTTAAGGAAGAAAATAATTTTTGAATTTGGCCCTCCGATCGCGCAGTGCATTTCATTTTGCTGCCACTTCGCCGCAAAGCACGTGGTCGCCCTTACAGCTGACACTCGTCACAGGCAGCGGCCAGATGCGAGATGTATGTCAGCGGCTCGTGAGTGGTCGAAAGTCTTGTCGCGCTGTCAGGGCGACGAGTAATGAATTTGCGTTACAATGAGCATTTGCTAGGCGGGCCCAATGGGAAATATGGACGCCCGAGAGCAGCATGTGGAGTCGTTGGCACTATGTCCTAGAGGGACGTCTGCACAACTAGCATACACATACTGAAAGAAATAATGCACACTGTACACACTTCTTTCTCAGGGTATACATGTTGTACAGACGGCCTCTAGCACAATGTGCCAACGACGCCATAGGCTGCTCTCGGGCGTCCATACTTCCCATTGGGCCCGCCAAGCAAGCTCACATAGTAACGCGAATTCATTACTCGTCGCCCTGACATCAACGTGACAAGACTTTCAACCACTCACGAGCCACTGACATACATCTCGCATCTGGCCGTTGCCTGTGACGAGTGTCAGCTGCAAGGGCTACCACGTGCTTTGCGGCGAAGTGGCAACAAAATGAAATGCATTGCGCGTTCGGAGGGCCAAATTCAAAAATTATTTTCTTCCTTAAAAGAAAAAAATGATTTGATAAGACTTTTTTCATTACTTAACGATGAAGTCTTTTATCAAACGCCGCATGACGAGGATTTTTACTTTGACCGCATCAGTATGAAAAATATGGTCAAACATGCAACAAATCGTACATTTTCTCTAATTTCACAATTTTTTTTCGGAAATATCTGAAGTCTATTTTACCCCTAAACATTTCTGTACTAAAATACACTTTCCTGGAAATCAGGCTATTATTAATATTGGTTAGGGTGAGTTCCAGATAGCTCAAGAAAAATTCACGAACTTTGAAGATTTCTGTAGTTTTTGAAGCTACGTAGCTGGTAGTGAAACACAAAAATTAGGAAATAATGAATGGGACAACTAAACAGAACCTCTGCGATAGCGCAAGCGCAGTTTAGAAGCTCAACAGACAAAAGTAGATTTTATACACATTTTTCTATTAGGTAGAGTTTAATAAATAGAAGCGAAATTCGAGGGGGTGCCAGGACCGTCAAAATTTTTTTCGAGCAAGAATGTTTTGCCACAATACTCCATGTGGCACAGGAAAAAGGCACAAATTTTATCAGCAAAAGCTGCGATGTGCGAGCGCCACGTCTGGGACACTTGGCATGGAATGACCCTTAAATATAAGAGCTACAGAAAGATCACGAAGGTCCTGATACTGTAGGAAGGCATTTGACACACGACGTACGTTTTAGCACTATGCTAATGCTAAAACGTACGTCGTGTGTCAAGTACCTTATATATATAAGGTATGATATATATAAATATATATATTTAGCGGTGGTATGGAGAGTTCTGTACAGAACTGAAATACAGAAACACCGTCCAGAAATACAGCGAGACACATTACTGTCAGAATGAGTGAGATATGAAAAGCAATAGTTTCGCTAACATCGTTCATTACTGTCAAATGCGGCAATATACTAGACCTGGCATAAACATTAGCATAGCCAGCAGTCAGTTTTTATGAATAGGAATCAATGGCCAGCCATCAAGCACTTCTTTGCGACATCCATTACATATTTTATGTGGCATACAGCGCAAAACATGCAACATGTGTAGTTCTCATGTAGTACAGGATTCTCATGTAGTCATCTGAGATACAGGACCCCAATGGGTGACACAGCTTGCGTGCATGAGCTTGGCAGTGTCGTGTTCCCAGACCATGTCATGGTCAGGTGGCATTCTGGCGAAAAGGACAGCAGGTTGCACTGATTCGACACCACTCACGGCCAGACCTTAAGCGTGGCTATTCCGAATTCTTGGACACGTCTTGACTACCTCGAGACACGAAGTTTCCAAGGAGGCTTCCTGGTCAAATGCAGCTGTAGAGCTTCAATGTGCAGTCTTGAAGCAACCTGAAATAGTCAAGTGCACAAAAATAAACACATGATGACAGACAGATCGATCACCTTTTAATCTGACAAGGGCAGCGCTCACACACCAGATTCCATGAAGTGTCATGGCAATGAACAAAACCAGGGATACTCATTAACTTTGCTGTACTTTGAGGGTCTGTTACTCCCTTAGCCAGCTGCAACTGTTTCCGCTGCATGACCTCCGTACAATTAGAAGGATGTTTTTTTAGAGAACGCATATTTCTTATCAAAATTGTATAATAGTCACGCTCAAGAAGTTTTCGCGCACACACTCTATGTCAAGAAGGAAATAGTTTGCTGCAACTAAAATGGCAATGAAGAGATTAATTAACAAAAACTCATTAATTAACTTTTAATTCCTGACCTGGAGGTAGTTGTTTATATTAGAAAGTTGTATCGCGTGCCAATTTATGGCATACACATTTTTTTTAGTCGCGAAAGTTACACGTAATTCGTGATATTCATCCTTGAATTTCAAGGACGAAATCGAAACTGATAGCGCCTGACGTGCAGGAAACGTCGCTTCTCTGTTACGTAAGCTCGGAGCTACACGTGAAAAGAAGGTGATGATAGTTTAATGAAGGTGGGCCGAAGCAGAATGTGATCAGGAAAATCTGCAAGCATTCAGAAATACACAAGTAAACAGCTTATTATTTGGGTGCGATGTGTGGTACTTATCTGTAAACATAGAAAGAAAAGGTTGATATTACTGCCGTTTCGGATGCGCGCAACTCGAAAGAAACAAATGAGCACGAAACGCCACATGCAAAGGTAAGGCGATCCGCTGACGCAAGTTAGATGACTTGCCAGTTTTCACGAAAAAGTACGACCACGACGCGCCTTCATTCAAGTTTCGTCACTCCCTTGTCGCGGGCAGCTCCGGTCTGACGTAACAGAAAAACCGCGTTTTCTGTGTGCCGGACACGATCAGTTTTGATTTAGCCCTTAAAATTTCACAATAAATATCTCGAGTTACGTAAAACTTTCATGATTTCTGAAAAATGGGTATACCATAAAGCGGCACGCACTACAAATTTCTAATATAAACAACTGCCCTCAAGTCAATAAATAAAAATTAGTTAACGGGTTTTTGTTAATTAGTCCCGTCAACGCATTTTTTGTTGCGGCAGAATATTTCCGCCTCGAACTAGAGTACTACTGGAGCGTGACTGTCATAGAGTTTTTTTATAAAAGATATGTACTGTCTGAAAAAAAATCACCCTGTATAGCATGGCAGCAGTATTTTAATAATAATAATAATTGTTGGGGTTTGACGTCCCAAAACCACGATAAGATTATGAGAGACGCCGTAGTGGAGGGCTTCGGAAGTTTCGACCACCTGGAGTTCTTTAACGTGCACCTAAATCTAAGCACACGGGTCTAAACCATTTTTGCCTCCATCGAAAATGCGGCCGCGGCGGCCAGGATTCGATCCCGCAACCTGCGGGTCAGCAGTAGAGCACCATAACCACTAGACTAGCAGTATTTTAACGAAGACCTGTAGGTCGCGGGATCGAGTCCCGGCCTCGGCGGCTGCATTTTCGTTGGAGGCGAAAATGTCTGAGGCCCGTGTACTTAGATTTAGCTGCACGTTAAAGAACCCCAGGTAGTCGAAATTTCCAGAGCCCTCTACTACGGCGTCTCTCAATCATATCGTGGTTTTGGGATGTTAAACGCCAAATGTTATTATTAGTTTAACGAAGAAAACGGCAAAATGTGTATACAGCTACACGAAATATGGCGAATGTACGACAAGACTAGGCTTGCCTTCACTGCCTTCTTTCTGTCGCATCATTGTGAGCGTGCCCTTCTAGTGCCTGGCTTCAGAACAGCTGCACGAAGGTGCAGCTATTCTAAAGGCCTAATGTGCCATTTTTTCTTCAGATCTATATCAACAGGCAAAGGTCTCGTTTTTCCGTTTGTCTGGAAGGACAACCCACCAGCCAACGTTGACCAGTATAGAGGGTTGGGAGCAAACTCGGGCAAACTGTGCAGCACAAACATCACCTCAAACCTCAAACAATCGAGGTGATGAGAAGCGGTCAAACAAAAAGGAACAGTGCTGAAGTGACTTATATACATATTAAAAACAACAGCTGATTATGGCACGAAATTGGGACAATTAAGGTGCATTGTAAAAGAATGTCAAATGAGGTACCCTGCTGTAAAAAGTGCTAAATATTCATTGCAGACTATGGCGAATAGAATTCAAATAGGATACAGTGAGTGTTTCGAGGTATAATGACGAAGCAATAATTGCTAGAGATTTATGAGCGAAAAGCACAATGCGATTAAGCGGTGCTACATAGTGGGAGATCACGGATTAATGTCAACTACCTGGAGTTCTTCAACGTGCACAAATCAGAGGGCATGGGAGTTTCTGTATCTCGCCCCCTTCTAAATGCAGCTGCCGGGGTCAGGAATAGAACCCGCGTCCTTGGGCTTCGCAGCGTAACGCTTCCAAGTCCATTTTAAAGGATTTTTGTCCACTGCCCACAACATCACTGTAGACTGTATCTTTGTGTTGAAAATAATAACGAACTGAACCACGGCTGGTATAACAAAGGCATCCAATATCCACGAAACACAGCGTTTGAGCAGTATGTTTATACCCCTGTCACACGGCAAGTCTAATGTCATTTACAACAAATGACATTAGGTGAACTTAGTGTCATTTTACCTGCCTGCTGTCACACGACGAAAACAAATGACATTTTAAAATGATGACCATGACCTTAGCACTCCGGAGCCGTGACGTTGGGAGAAATAAAAATCTATTAAAACTTGCATCTCACATGCGTGTATCCTACACTCTAAGGCAAAATTACCCCGAACGAGGAGTAACGGAGCCCAATAGGCCCGCAGATGAACGGTTAGACCGTCGTAGGAGCAAGCGGAGAGGGATGCGTGCCGTGTGCAATTCAGTTAGTCTGCAAAGGGATGAACGACGCGGGAGATGCAGGCCGTGTGCATGGATACGTTCCGTGTGCAAACCGTTGTCAAGGGAGCTAATCGTCCTCCTCGCTCGGGTCAGTCTTCCATCTTGTGTTTGAGCTGGCGTGTTGCCGGTTAAGTCGCGCTCGGAGTTCGCCGATCTAGGACCTACGGCTCGCTGCCTTTGATACAGACGTATGCGTGGATGAGTGTGTCGTGCTGCTTTTACGTTTCGCCACACCCACGAAGTCTGGAGCTGCTCTCGGCACGTCGCGACGCCGCGCTGTATATCTCCGGCGCAGTCACGGCACTGCGTCGCCACCGGCTAGGAATGGCGGCCGAGAAGACTAGGCCTATCGGACTTCAATCTGACTCGGGGCACAAATCGGCGCTGGATTCTTTCACAAGTAAGTGATCGCCTTTTATTCTGCCGTACCTATCGCGTGCGATGCAGTAAACTGATCGCGTGCGCGAAACTGATCGCGATTATCGGTAACGGACTCGATCGTGTTGTATATCGCGCGCACTAAATGTACCGCGAGGGCCGGCTTGGGCGTGGCTCGCCTGTGCTTTGTGACCGCCTGGATATTGGCCGCCGTTGTCGTCGCCTGGCCGAATGTTCGCTCACCGATGATTCACCGTGGTGATGAGCTGCAAGCTCGCGATATTAGCAATATTAGGCAGAGGCCTCGCCGCTGTTTTGCGACTCGTCCGAAACGCTGTGCGGTAGCAACGAGCTCGATTGTATGCCGCGCGCTTGAAATGCACCGGCATGGGTTGGCGGGTGCTTCAGCTAGCCGACATTAGCTGCGATTCGGAACTCTGCGGAAATTGGTCGCCGTGACCTTCGGCTTCCTCGACGCTCGCTCGTAAGCAGTCCGCCGCCGTTCGAGGCGTCGACCCCGCTTTCGCTCGCTGCACATTACTAGTGCGCGCTCGAAGAATTTCGTGGAAATTGGACGCCGTTATCGTCGGCGTACCCTTCGCTCGCTCGCTAGCAGCCTGGCGCCTTTCGTGGCGTCGGCTTCGCGTTGCGGCTGACGGGCTTGCTCGAGTTGTACGACGCCGCTCGCAAAAAACTCGCCGGCTCGTTGGGGCACGGTGGTTGGCGGCGCCTCGGCGTGATGGCTGCGGCCGCCGCACTTGAAGTGTTTGTTGCGCTGTGTGGCTTGAAATGCGTCTTTGATGACGTATGACATCACGGTGAAATTATTTACATGCCATATTTTAGACGTGTGTTTTTAATAAGCATTCGACACTATCAACCACCACATTCTTTTTATGCAGCTTCAAGCAATAGGCGTAACTGGTCCTGCACTATTATTAATAAAAAACTACCTACTCAATAGAAGCCAAGTTGTCAGTCTGTTAGGTCATAAATTTATACCTAAAGTAACAAATATAGGAGCACCTCAAGGTTCTATTCTCGGCCCACTTCTTTTCATTATTTACATAAATGATTTGCCATCTTGCCTTACCAGTTCAGAATGCTTACTGTATGCAGACGACACAACAATTGTTAACACTGATAAATGCCTCCAATCTCTGACACAGAAGCTAAATGATGACCTTTCAGGCTTGGCTGCTTGGTGTATCCATAATAAATTACAAATAATCCCACTAAAACGAAATTCGTTGTTTTCCACTCTCACCAACGTGAACATAATTATATCCCGCCAATATTTCTAAATCAATTCGCAATTGAAGCAGACGATGAGGCGACCTTCTTGGGAATTAAACTGGACCGTCATTTGAAATTTCATTCGTATGTTGCATACCTGCGAAAAAAAAATGGCTTACGGCATACGTGTTCTAATTAAATCCCGCGATTATTTTCCAAACCCACATTACTTTCATTGTACTACGCTTTTATTCATTCTCATATTAATTACTGTATCACATCTTGGGGCAATACCTACAGCAGTCATCTCGTCTCCCTTCAAACTATGCAAAATCACTCTATTAGAATACTTACCCACAGTCATTATCGCAGTGATGCTAAAGCACTCCTGCATGCCAACAACATCCTAACAATCGAGAACACTTTCAAATATAATCTAGGAATACTATTTTTCAAGCAAAAAATAAATCAGCTTCCTTTGTTTATAATCCCTCCATCAAGTCTAGAGAATACAAACTTGACAAGGTTTGCACAAAATCACAATTTTATCTTACCTTAGTTAATACTAACTATGGCAAACAAACAGCCCACTTCACTAGAATCTATATCTTTAATACTATACCTTCAGGAATAAAAACCTCGGAATCAATCGGCATATTCAAAAAAAGATATGAAAACTTTCCTCTCATCCATTCCATAATCTGGATAGTTTTGGTCACTTCTATTACTCCCGCTCCCTTTCGTGCCTTCTCACAACCTAATGTTAACGCAGCATCGCATCATCATCCTACATTGCTGATATCAGATGTCTCTATTTAGTTTTCTTTTTCGTAGTTTATTTTTTAACATTTTTTACCATGGTAATTATCTGAAAACTGTTTAGGAGAGTTGAATTACCTCTATTTTTTATGTTGTCTAATTTCAGTTTTTCTTGCTACTTTCTGCTAATGATTTTCTTCAGTAGAACTCCTTTTTTCTTTTTTACCTGCGATGTATTTTATTACCTGTTTTCTGCACTACTGTTTACTGCACCAATTAATTGTTTCTATATTCACTACTGTAGGAGGTCCCGATTCAGTCTCTAACTATGGGACCTGCTTCTGTATACACAAATTTTGTAATTGATTCGATAACTAGATAAAACGATTTCTGATTCTGATTTCACCTTGCACATATTTGTCATGTACGTGCGTCTTCATCCCTTCTGTGACGTGTCGCAGAATATTTGCAATATTCTTGTGCTTCGCAGGGGTAAAATTATTTGCGTGCCATGTTTTAGACGTGTTTTTGTTCACATTGCACGTATTTGCACAGTTGTTCACCCTCGCTGTCATGTGACTAAATATTTGCAATATTTTTGTTCTTTGCAGGATGCAGCCGTTGCCCACGACGAGCAGAATGCTGTGTGCCCTGGCGCGTACAACGCCTGCCATCTATCGCTTCCGTTGGAGCAGCTTCACAGAAAGGACTGTACGAGATATGACAACGCGGCTGAACATGTATTGGACATTTTGTAAGGAATTCTATGGAAGAAAGTAGAAACTTCATATGTATAGAAAAAATAAAACATTTCATTGTCTCACTTTTGTCTTTCGTTGTCGCATTGAATGCGAAAGCAGTGACATACGCATGACTAAATATTCTTTTGCGTGTTCTTTTCCGCGGAATTTGTTGGTCACCGCGGAAAGAAACACGCGAAAAAAGTATTAAGTCTTGCGGAGAGTAACTGTAGAAAATCATCCCTGGGATAAAAAGTTCATCCGAATGGAGCGTTTGAGTGGACCGACCGTTGGTCCTTGCGAGGTGCAACTGCGAGGACTAACGGTTGCCCGGTAAGGTGTAAATGTGAAGACCAAATGTTAGTCCATTGAGGTGATCTGTGGGGACTAACAGTTGCCCGGTAAGGTGTAAATGTGAGGACTAAATGTTAGTCTATTGTGGGGACTAACTGTTAGACCCGGTGCCGTTAGTCCTTAAAGGGATTAATGGTTGTGGCAGCCCCATTAGTCCCCAAAAGGACGAACCACACACCCTTTTAACACCCTTTTGCCTTAGAGTGTAGAAAATAATTTTCTATCACTAAAAAGCTGCTCGAAGAATATAAACGCAGCCGTTTTACACAACTTGCCACAGCTGTACGACACAAACGAAGTCAAGCCAAGAACCAATCGAAAACCAACATGGCCGACGATATGACCGGGCGTGCGTACAGTGAACTAAAGCGTGCGAGCACGACTGACACTCCGGCTGCAGAAATGAGACGACGGCAGCTAATTCGTGTAGTCATCACCTTGATCACCAAAACACGTGCAATCGGACGATCAACACCCGCGATACGGGCAACAGCAAGAGAGCACAAATGAAACATGGCCGGCGTCCAGCCGCTGTAGTTGAGAGTAGCTTTCTTTTAGAAACTTTCGCGCGTGCTGTTACGTGATCAAACCAGTAATAAGTTAATCTAGTAAAAAATAAGATATTTACGAATTACAAAAGCTATGCATACATAAGTCAACAGTTATCTATCTCCCTAAAAGGTCCCTGGTGTCGAGACTACGCATTCGGTCCGAAATCGAATGCGAATGTGTTTCGGGAACTCATTCGACTGGAAATGTCATTTTCATCGAATGGCATTAGTTTCCCCGTGTGACAGCAAACAAATGACATTACAAACAAATGACATTAGCTGTAAATGACATTAGATTTGCCGTGTGACAGGGGTATTACTGCCATTATTACTAGCCGGTGTTGTTTACTATTAGGTACTAGCACCACACCACATTAGACAAAGCAAGTATCACAGGAGGATGAGGTTATGCTCGTATGCAGTTTGTGGACAAAAAAAAAAAAAAAAACTACAACTTTGAAGTGAACTCACATTTACCTTTGTTGCATGATAATTTTTAGCATCATAAGATCAAGTCACCACTGTTTCAATTAAATGAAACCGTGCTACAAAAGCTATTGCATCAAAGTTTTATAGCAGTTACGCACGCACGCACGCACGGACGCGCGCGCACGCACGCGCACGCACGCACGCACGCGCGCACACACACACACACACACACACACACACACACACACACACACACACAAACAAACAAGCAAACACGGCGAGAAGTTCGAATATGCAGCGAATAAATACGTATTAAACGTGTTTCAACGTCTGGGTAGCAAAGGAAAGAAACACTAAATTCTAGAGTTTCACGAGCCAAAATCATGATCTGGATATCAGGCATGTTCGGGCCGGGTGCATTAGATTGATTTTGATCAGCTGATCTTACTTACCCTTCAAATATATATCGGTGCAACGTTGCTCTACGTATCACCACACTCGACTTGCAACCGAGATTTCAACTCGCAATTTCATGTTTTTCTGGCATGTATGGAATAAGGAAACACGATATTGGCGCGCACCACTCCGTTTTACCCGCTACTGGATAGTCCAGTGCGGTTTTCGTCGTTGCCAAGCCATTGAACACGATAGCAAAATCCGTGCAACTGGAACATCAGAAAGACAAGTGGCAAAGCTACGTGTGAAGCGAATAAAAGAGTTGTAGGCAGAAGCCGGCAGAACTCACCTGAAATCTATAACGACCGTAGGAGCGTCGTCCACAGGCTTCGTCTGTCGGTGCCACTGGGATCCGTCATGCGCTGCCATCTTGCTCAGGCAAGTTCACGACGAAACGAAGCTTACTGCAGGGACTTCTCCGTCCGGAGGCTGCTTTTCCCAAACACTGAGTGACACTGCTTCAGCCAGTCACGGCAAGCGTGAGCCGACGACACGATACTACGCCACGAATGCATAGCACGGAAGGAAAGTCACGCAAAACGATCAGCCAGACACGGCGAGAGCGATCCGACGATACGATACTACGCCACGAATGCATAGCACGAAGAAAGTCACGCAAAACAATCACTTGCAATCACGCCTGACGACACAGGTTATTCTGGCGGACTAAAGAACGACCACAACGAGACGGATCACGAACAATGCCGTCGAACGACGCCAAAATGGCTGTCCTCGTATTGATGGCTTCGGCTTTGGATTAAAGTAGCCTCCACGAACGCCTAAATGGTTTCGGTTTTGTTTTTGTGCTATAGAACACACATCCATGCATAGTTAAAGCTCTATTGAATAATATCAGGGTGGAGGAGGCGAAGCGTGCCCTGTGTGTGTCTGTAAGGGCTGTACGGTGGGAGGGGGCGCAGGTGAACGTACATCCCCTGCTCTAGGGGCTAGGGAGAGTGCGGTGAGGCCGTGTGTGCGTGCCTAGCTGTGCTCAACGTTTGCTGAGCGATTTGGTGGCCCGCGCGGATTATCGTGAAGATATAGTTTAGCTGTGGCGGGCAGAAATGATGACCACGCGAGCTATAATTCTGGTAGTATTGTCGCTCTTTAGGAGACGCGGTAAAGCGTCGCCTTGATAACCGGTCTGCGCGGTTATCATGCCAGCTTTGCGGCACATGTTTTTACGGCCGTCGAGTTAGATGTGTTCCCGATCGCCAGTGCGTTCAACACCATGCACGTCCATTTCACTAATACATGTGTATGTTTTCTGCCATACATGCTGTCGTAGGAATCTACAAACCTCGCTTGCAAACGTGCGAAGATTCGCAAATTTGTCAGCGCTGCCATTGTTAAACGTTGTCATAACTCTGAATGTTTCGCTTGGGGGCAAGATTTTTTAAGAACCCTGTTTACTTGTAGACGTTTTCGAAGCGCCGTTTCAGCAATATCGTAACTGAAGCCATAACACAATACGTGCGTAATTCCACATTTTATCAATCCATGTTATATATTCTCAACCAAAATTTTTCGGTATACCACAAGCCAAAGCAGCGAACTGTATCTTGGTCGCAGCCAGTGAAGCTTTCTTTTTAAAAAAAACCCACCCTGTATATGCAGAACCATCACTGACTCCCTTGGAGCAAGGGAGTCATCTATTTCATTCAGGAGCGTCGACCAGAGCATTGTGACTCCCCTTAGAAAAAAAGGTGGTCATCGGCTGCCACAAAGAGAGTCAAGCAGACGTGACTCCCTTTTGACTCTCTTTTTTTTAAGAGTGTGGCTACGGCGAACGGGAAACAGGCATTTGCGAGCGAAAACGTTTTGAGAATTCGGGGCCCCCTGGTCTTTATATAAGCGGTTTCAGTAACGCAGGACGCTTCGAACCCAATGCTTTTTCTAACGAACGTTCTCGGCATTGTGGAATGTTGTACACTTTCACGAGCCGGATGGCTTACACTGTCATGTCGGGCATCAAGCTCACAATTTGAATTTGGCCCCCTTTCATCTATACGTGACATTCGATTTTCCGCAACAAAGTAGTGGAGTGGAATCTCCTCTCGTTAAGCTCCCTGCCTTTCCCGCGGCCTTCCCCCGTTTCCCCCTCCCTGTCTGGGTAATTAAGGAGAATAAAATTATCAAGAGGAAACATGAAATGCGTAAACTCTGTCAGGCCATGATCAAGGATCCGCTCGGCCAACATTTTCTACGTAACTTAAAACGCGTACGCATACTTTCTCACATATACGCTCACATCTCGACCTCTGATTTACTTGGAAAGGATCCCTCACCACGAGAATTTACAGTGCAGTCAGGAAGCTCATGTCCTCGTCGCCCTTTTCCAGTGGACCAGAATCCGTACATTCACAAAACTATTTTGTTTGCCGTATGCGCTTGCATGGTCATCGACGCGTTGACGCTCGTTATAACACCTATCGCAAACACAAGTGGAGTGCACTCAAACGCCAGCCAGTCAGGCGACTCTCTTGTGCAAGGGAATTGTCGTGGGTATGCGCGGGCCCAGAATCCCGTTGTACGCGTGTCAAGCGGGCGCGTTCGACTTAACGATACTCGCATGCAGATACCGCATATTCCCACAAACTGCCTCATGAGTTTTTTGAAGCACCAACGCATCTCCGGCCTGACGATCGCGAATTCTCAGTCTTCCCAAGGTCACCGTCACTGATAACATAAAAGAAAACCACGACGTGCTCATGTGAGTATGCGGGTAGCGTGAAGGCGTGCACCATTGCACTGGCATTGCCCTGCAGTCTTCATCGCATATCCTCATGTGCTCCCAAGTTCATCTCACCCATGCCCAAGCCCATCTCTTTCCACATAGAACGAGTGCGACCGCTTCGCCCTTGGTCCTGCGGCAGAGATTTTCGTTACTCGTGGCGCGTCGTGTCTATACCGTTTCCAAAAGCCGGCGCCAACACTTTCTCGTGAACAAAGAAAGATGGCTGTTCGAATATATGGAGTCCTTATTAGAGTCTCCTGTCTTCCTTTTTTTTTCCTTTCACCGGTCCTTTCTTCTCGCTACGATACACGTTGACATAACGTACAAGTTGACGCAAACGCCGAACATTACGGCCAAGACGATCGAGCATTCAGCCAACAAAAGTACAAGCCGCGCATTCTCTGAAACAGCCGCCCACTTGTAACAAAACTGTATCGAACAGACAACAAACGAAACGAACCACTCAACGCCAACATGGTCCTTTGTCTCTTTTACGTATACAATGCAGCCGCGGCTGTGCTCGCCGGGGACTGTCGTCGGGTGAAAAGTGCGCGCAGCGCGGTGTCGGTGCCCTCGGCCGAGTCCAACAACCAACCAAGAACGGCCGAGACAGCTAGGCGGCCGTTGTTTCATCTGAGACTCCGACCGCCTCTATCCCACCGCGGGAGGCAATTTGGCAGCCGAGAGCAGTGCGTTTTCGTGCGCGTATACAGTGCAGTAGCGAAGCGAGCAAGGACCGATCTCCTCCTCCGTCCTCGGTGCGTGGGTGGTCACGTGTCGCCAGTGTGAGGAGAAAAAAGAAAGGAACAAGATGCGCGGTGCTCGTGGTTAGGGCCCGCGGGTCGACAAACCCCGCTGGGCGCGCAGGATATAACCTGATCGTCTGGCGCGGATGCCGAGCGCTTCTTGAGGCGCCGCCGTCTTCTACATTAGTATTTTTATCTTCTATGTTTCGATATCCTTCTTGTCAAATGGCTTTTGTTTGTGATGTAAAGGTGTTTATTGACGGCGCGATTGACGGTGACGATGCACAGCGACGACAGTCACGACGGAGCGCAACCTCGCAGACTCTCACGAGCTCGAGCACGAGGGGCGTGCTCCCCGACAAGAGGCGAAGAGGTCGACCCACTAGAAGGTGCTCGAGAGGACGGCCCATTACAGTGTTCCAATGCTTCTCTACAATTACCCCGGGTACGAAAAGGGAGTCCTCTGGCGACCTAACAGCTGGTCACTATGAGCGGGTCATGGTAGGGCTTGAGGCGCTCCACGTTGACAATGTCGCGCCCTCGACGGCGCATGTCCGAAGATGGTTCAATGGGTTCAATCAGGTAGTTGACCGGGGATGTGCGTTCGACGACACGGTAGGGGCCTTCGTATTTGGGCTGTAGTTTGGAAGAGAGGCCAGTTGCAATGGTAGGGACCGAGAGCCATACGAGCGCTCCAGGTAGGAACGTGGGTGCAGAAGTGTTGGTCTCACCGCGGATGCTCTTCTGCCGCTCTTGGTCATGCGTAGTAAAGGTTCTGGCAAGCTCGCGACACTCCTCAGCAAGTCTGGCTGTGGCAGAAATAGGCGCACACTCAGATCGATCCGGCTTGTATGGAAGGATTGTGTCGATGGTGTGCGACGGGTGCCTGCCATACAATAAGAAAAATGGTGAGAAACCAGTGGTGCTTTGAGGTGCGGTATTGTAGGCGTAGGTGACGAAAGGCAGAATGGAATCCCAATTTGTGTGATCGGCGGCGACGTACATCGAGAGCATGTCGCCGAGCGTGCGGTTAAAGCGTTCCGTGAGCCCATTCGTCTGCGGGTGGTAAGCAGTAGTTTTGCGGTGAACAACGTTGCACTCTTTGAGGATGGCTTCGACGACTTCCGACAGGAAGACACGGCCTCGATCGCTCAGCAGCTCCTGGGGTGGACCGTGGCGCAGCATGAACCGGCGGAGCAGGGAGGAGGCTACATCGCGCGCTGTAGCCGCTGGGAGGGCGGCAGTTTCGGCGTATCGCGTAAGGTGGTCTACAGCGACGATAGCCCAGCGGTTACCAGCCGACGTCAGAGGAAGTGGCCCATACAAATCGATGCCAACGCGCCCAAACGGTCGGTCAGGGCAAGGTAGAGGTTGCAGACCCACCGGCGACAGGTGCGTTGAAGTTTTGCGGCGCTGACAATCGATGCAGGAACGAACGAACTTCTGCACGTAGCGGTACATGCCTCGCCAAAAGTACCGTTGGCGAATGCGGTGGTATGTTTTCGATACACCAGAGTGCGCACACTGCGGATCAGCGTGGAACGATTCGCATATGTCAGAACGCAGACTGCGGGGTATTACTAGTAGCCACTGGCGGCCGTCGGCGTTGTAATTGCGTCGGTGAAGGAGGTCGTCGCGAATGGCGAAATGGTGGGCTTGACGACGCAACGCGCGAGTGGATGGTGTTGCCGATGGATCAGTGAGCAAGTCTATCAGTGAAGCGATCTATTCATCCTTCCGCTGTTCGGTAGCAATAGTGTGAACGTCGATGGAACAAACGGCATTGTGAGACATTGAGCTGTGGGTATTGTCGTCAGGCAAGGGGGAGCGCGAGAGTGCGTCGGCGTCAGCATGCTGGCGTCCGTTGCGGTACAGCACGCGGATATCGTAGTCCTGTAGGCGAAGTGCCCAGCGGGCGAGGCGGCCTGATGGATCCTTCAATGATGACAACCAGCAGAGTGCATGGTGGTCGGTGATGACATCAAATGGGCGACCATACAAATAAGGTCGGAACTTCGTAAGGGCCCAGATGATCGCCAGGCATTCCTTTTCGGTGACGGTGTAATTGGTCTCGGCTTTGGTGAGCGTACGACTTGCATATGCCACGACATATTCAGGGAACCCTGGTTTGCGCTGCGCAAGGACAGCGCCAAGGCCAACACCGCTGGCGTCTGTGTGTACCTCTGTAGGGGCCGTAGGGTCGTAGTGGCGTAGTATGGGAGGCGACGTCAACAAACGACGGAGCTTCGCGAAAGCGTCGTCGCACTCTGACGACCACGAATTGAGGGGCCCGTTACTTCCGAGGAGCTTCGTCAGTGGCGATATGATAGTCGCGAAATTTCGAATGAAGCGCCGAAAGTAGGAACACAGTCCTACGAAACTGCGCAGTTCTTTGACGGACGTAGGTTTGGGGAACTCGGTCACGGCCCGAAGCTTGGCTGGATCAGGGAGAATGCCGTCCTTGGACACGACGTAACCGAGTATGGTCAGCTGCCGTGCTGCAAATCGGCACTTTTTTAGATTCAGTTGTAGACCGGCGTCGCTCAAACGCGTCAAAACATGCCGCAGGCGTTGAAGATGCGTGGAGAAGTCCGGAGCGAAAACAACGACGTCGTCGAGGTAGCACAAACATGTGTGCCATTTCAGGTTGCGCAGAACGGTATCCATCATGCGCTCAAAGGTCGCGGGCGCATTACACAGCCCAAATGGCATGACGTTGAATTCGTACAAGCCGTCGGGCGTGACAAAGGCGGTCTTCGGTCGAGCGTCATCAGCCATAGGTACTTGCCAGTACCCTGAGCGCAAATCGAGAGATGAAAAGAATTCGGCTCCTTGCAGGCTGTCAATTGCGTCGTCTATTCGCGGTAGTGGATACACGTCCTTACGAGTGATCTTGTTGAGTCGTCGGTAGTCCACACAGAACCGCACGGAACCGTCCTTCTTCGCAACAAGAACGACAGGAGACGCCCAGGGGCTGTTAGAATGTCGAATAACGTCGCGTCGAAGCATGTCGTCAACTTGCTCGTTGATTACACGGCGTTCTGTGGGAGATACGCGATATGGACGTTGCCGCAGTGGCGGCTGGGCGCCAGTGTCGATGCGATGCGTAACGGCGGACGTGCGGCCGAGAGAACTTTGAGCGACATCGAAAGAAGAGCGAAATTCTTCCAACAGGCCCAGAAGCTGGGAACGCTGGACCGGCGTAAGGTCGTCAGCAATGGAGGAACCAAATACATCAGCGGGTGATGAACCAGACGTCGAAACAGCGCCGAGCGTACTGGAACTGTGGCAGTGCATTTCTTCTGGTTCGTCCATGACTTGTGCGTCTTCGAGGGGTTCCAGGCTGCCGAGACATTCCCCTCGCAGCAACATAACACTGTACGGAGATGGGTTGATAACAAAATTGACGTACTGCCCTGAGTGACCTGCACGGTCGCGAAAGGCACCAGCAAGCCTTTTCTCGTGCAAACACGGTCAGATGGTGAGAGAAGTGCAACGGCGTCGGAGAGACTGGCGCAGTACACTGACACCGCCGTTGACGAGTCTGCAGGCACCTTGGTGTCGTCTTTGACAAGGACCTTGCGCGCAGCCGACGGACCGTCTGCCGGCGTCAAATCAGCGAATGGTGAGAGCTCTATTTCGGCTGGTGCGCAATGAATGACGGCGTCGTGGCGGGAGAGAAAATCCCATCCTAGGATGACGTCGTGAGAGCAGGCAGGAATTATGATCAATTCGACGGCGTACAGAGCATCTTGAATAATGACGCGGGCTGTGCACACCGCTGTAGGGTTAATACTTTGGGCGTTGGCTGTACGGAGGGAGAGCCCAGAAAGCGGCGTCGTCACTTTTCGCAGTAATCGGCTAAATTTGGCGTCCATAACGGATACGGCGGCTCCAGTGTCGATAAGGGCAGATGCGCGAACACCGTCCACAACCACGTCTATCACGTTCGAGGGGCTTCGCTGAGGGCTTTCGCAGTTCGATAGCGTCGCAGCCCTTGCCTCGTGGACTGCGACGACTAGTTTTCCTGGTCGCGTGAGACCGGACGTGGCCGCATCGGCGACAGTGAGCGACGTCGTGGAGACGGTGAACGGCGGGTAGATGGTGCAGGGCGGGACGTCGGCGACATAGGCGGCGCTTGGTCATAATAAGGGTGGCTTGATGGGCTGGTGAGCGTTGACGCGACCCGAGGCGGCTGTACGCGATTGCAGTAGCGTGCGACGTGACCGGCGCAACCGCACGCAAAACAGATGGGGCGGTTGTCGGAAGTGCGCCAGCGGTTCGCGGGTCCCATCCATGTCGCAGAACGGGATGGACGAGGCGGCTGCTGATATGGGTGCATTGTGGGCAGCAGTCGGGGCCTGGGGACTACGTCGACGTATGTAGGAGGCACAGCCGCGTCGAAGGCCTGGGGTCTGACGACGGCTTCGGCGTAACTTCGCGGGCCAGTCGCAGGAATCGCTGGGGGCGGCCTGGCTACAGCTTGCGCGTAGCTTAGTGGCGCAGGCACTGGAGGCGGCTGGTGGTATTCAGGAATGACTTCCGCGATTTCTTGCTGAATCGCCCGGCGGAGGGGAGGCAGAAGTGTAGTTGGCGGCTGGTCAACATGCTGCGGTGGAGCGAAAGCCAGTAGAGAGACCTGGCGGGCAATTTCCTCACGCACGAACGACTTGATTTCGGCGAGCAAGGTGGAGTGGTCAGCAATGGCGGACAAGCCCGCGAGATCAGCATCGCGTGATGGCGGTCGACGGGTCATCAAGCGCTGCCGGCGCAGCTCCTCGTAGCTTTGGCACAGCGTAATGACCTCTGCCACTGTGCGAGGGTTTTTGGCCAGCAGCATCGTGAAGGCATCGTCGTCGATACCCTTCATAATATTCCTGATTCGGTCAGACTCCGACATGCTCGCGTCGGCTTTCTTGCACAGGTCAAGGATGTCTTCAATATAGCTCGTGAACGACTCACCTGCCTGCTGAGCTCGTTCACGTAAACGGTGTTCGGCTTGGAGCTTCCGAACGGCAGGGCGGCCAAACACGTCGACGATGGCGGTCTTGAAATCGGACCACGTCGGGAAATCGGATGCATGGTTGTTGTACCACATGCCTGCCACACCCGTTCGTAAATCGCGAGCCAGTCCTCCACGTCGGTGCCATCCGCGCCGGTGAAGATAGGAGGGTCGCGGATGCGAGGGACACCGGGACAAGCGGTCGGGGCAGGAGGCGACGTTTGCTGAGCGGCGTCTTGCGGCATGGTAGATGGTACGGTACGGGATCGTAGCTCCAGGGGCATCGAATGGAGACCGAAGTTGTGGTGACGGTACAGCACTCTCCACCACTTTGTAAAGGTGTTTATTGACGGCGCGATTGACGGTGACGATGCACAGCGACGACAGTCACGACGGAGCGCAACCTCGCAGACTCTCACGAGCTCGAGCACGAGGGGCGTGCTCCCCGACAAGAGGCGAAGAGGTCGACCCACTAGAAGGTGCTCGAGAGGACGGCCCATTACAGTGTTCCAATGCTTCTCTACAGTGAAAACATTTCGCGCCTCCTAAAAGGCGTTGTTCTTTCGTCTGTTCGTCGAAAACATTCTTGCTATTTTATCACGTCTCTCTGCTTCGTACGCCCAAAGCGCAACCGGAACGCTGCAGTTATAAGAAGGAAAAATCCACATCCGTGGCTCCAAGCCAATCTTTACAGATATTTTAACTCTTTTCTATAAGGCTCAGACTTGCCCGCCCATTCGTTCATCTTCTCCTGTCGCATGCGCGCGAAACTGGAGTCTGTCACACTCGCGATGTAAACAACTTTTGTCCGCAGCGCTGCGCTTAACGAAGTACTTCAACGTTGTTTCTTTGGCATACTGTCTTCTCGTGTAGCGCGTTTGGCCCTTTTTGTGATTCGTCGCGCAGGCTTTAGATAAGACGAGACACTGCCGGGGCTTTTTTCAATATGCGCCAAGAAGCGTGCGCTGACTTGTTTTGAACCGGCCGACCGTGTCCCGGTTAAGTCTGGTTAATACGTGTGCAGTGAAAAGGTATACTTTACACACGTGCGTATCACGTAGACTCGATGCAAGATTGAAATATGTGTCGCCTTTTGTGCGGAGGCGCTGTTTACGGAACCGATAAATTAAGACAGCGTATCGTTGCATGGCGTCCCGCAGCCGTCACTTACGCTCTGGTACAAGATAACGCTCTACTTATGTTGAAAAACCACGATATTATTATGAGGGACGCCGTAGTGGAGGGCTACGGTAATTTCGACCACTTGGGGTTCTTTAACGTGCACCTAACTTATAAGTACACGGGCCTCGAGCATTTCCGCCTCCATCGAAAATGCGTGAAGGAAGGAAGCATGAGGAAATTATGCGGATGCCATTTCCGTTTATTGCGCTCTCATTTTGGAAGATACAAAGGTTCAGAAACATAGAATGCGTACCGCGATTTCAAAAGGTCACAGGCAGCTCTGTTGGCCTGGTAAATCTATATACAACAGCAGACAGAGTGTGCGCGTGTGCGTTTTTTCACTGCATCTGAAGTTTTCCAGCACTGCGTGGCTTTCGTCAACTACTGTGCCGTTCCTTATGAAACGCAATTGTCGGTTTAATGCTAATCGCCTTTCGATTTTCTCGAGCAGTTTCGCCGCCCATCATGCTCCTGAACGTCGAGCTCCGTCGCGCGCACGAGAGCGCGACGCGGAAG
This sequence comes from Rhipicephalus sanguineus, assembly GCF_013339695.2. NCBI lineage: Eukaryota > Metazoa > Arthropoda > Arachnida > Ixodida > Ixodidae > Rhipicephalus > Rhipicephalus sanguineus. The sequence continues at coordinate 108,273,127 of NC_051176.1, read as the reverse complement.
TCTCAATCAGAGAGCCAGAGACGCGTGACGTTTCGCGGATCACTAGTTCTCTATCTGTAGTCCTTTTTTCTTTTTTCTAAATCTATATTCTTTGTTGGTTGGTGTTTTTTGTTTCTGTTCTAACTAACGCCCGACCCGACAGCTCTTGCTCGCTCATATATACACCTCCCGTATGAGCACCGCCGTTAGCTATTTGAAAGCCCTTTTTTTGTTCGCCACTCAGAACGCGTTCGGAGGCTGGCGCTGCACTGCAGGCGACGCGTGCTGGGTCCTTGCGCGTACGGCGCACTGTGACCGGATTTTTCGTTTCGATGGATTTCTACATAAGTATAACAAAATAGTTAGATGCGCACGTTTCGCATGCAGTACAGTTTCTGAACAGACGCACGCACTTCCGAAGCAGTAATAAGTTACGCATCTTGTCTTGTCGTATTGATTGATTGATTGATTGATTGATTGATTGATTGATTGATTGATTGATTGATTGATTGATTGATTTGTTGAGTGAGTGAGTGAGTGATTGAGTGAGTGAGTGAGTGAGTGAGTGAGTGAGTGAGTGAGTGAGTGAGTGAGTGAGTGAGTGAGTGAGTGAGTGAGTGAGTGAGTGAGTGAGTGAGTGAGTGAGTGAGTGATAATACCAGTGATTTGCTCGGCAAGCATGTACAGACGGTCAAGAGAGCCGGCTGTTTAAAAGGAAGCAAGAAAAGCTGGGATACTCGGTAATTCAAAAGTATTACGATTTTCTCTCCTCGAAGGTCATCCAATGGGAATGAAGGTGGAACGTGAGCTTACGTTAATATTATGAGACTTTCATGTTCTTTTTCCATCATGAAAGGACGCATAATATCGTTTTTTTTTTTTTAAGAAACCGCAAGTATGTGCGTGGCGACAAAAATGTTTCGTGCATTTCGCTAGAAAAAAAAAAGTGTGGCTGTGGAACTTGCGTGTAAGCGTGTTTAGAACATCTCGAACCAGTTTAGATGAACGATGTTGAACGTGCGCGGGGCGGTGACTCGACTTTATCAGCGGCCACGTATACTATAGGCGTTTTCACAGGAAACTGGCGGAAAACCGATATAGTTGCGACGCGCTTATACGGCTTCTTTAGCCCATAACTCATTGATAAATACAGGACGAGCGCCGCCCTCGCTTGACATGCCAGGAAAAAGATATTTAATATGCGAGCAGCGGGAAGGCGCTTCTATCTTCCTTATCCAACTTACTTCGAGTCGCGTACACGCCCTCCGTAGCAAAGCTACGAAGTTTCTACCGTTTTAACATATTTTTTTCCTGCAGACCCGGGTGCCAGCACTGCTCGCACGACTGACCGCGGTTTAGTGATAGTGTTACTTTGGCTCTCTGTGAACGTAAGCTTAGCTAGTGTGACCAGTTATGACTCCACAAAAAAATAATAATGACAACTTGCAGGGGCGTAGCCAGAAATGTTTTTCGAGGGGGGGGGGGGGGGGCAACCATACTTCATGTATGTTCTTGCGTGCGTTTGTATGTACGCGTGTATATATACGCAAGCAAAATTGAAAATCTTGCTTGCGTATATATATGGAGGGGGGGGGGGAGGTTTGAACCCCCCCCCCTCCATCGCTACGGCCCTGAAAACAAGCGATATTATATCACTTCACGCATCTTTAGCATGCGTTCTTAGATGACTCATTGCAGAACGGCCAATATGACGAGAAAAAAAAAAAGAATGTCCAGCCTTGCACAACCAACAACGGGGCTAGTGCTCGGACTCCCGATGAAGAAGCTGCCCTCCCAAGTTCGTGTCCCTACCCCGCTTAAACGACATAGGTTTGGCGGGAACACGTCACGTGACTAGTGTTAGGTGATTTTTTTTTTTTTGGCGGGAACATGTCCCGTGACTAGCTTTACGTAATTTTGGCCGGAAGATGTCACGTAATTGGTGGTACGTGATTTCACGTAACGAGTCTAGTGTTATGTGATTTTGGCGGGAAAACGTCACGTGAATAGTGTTATACAAGATTTGGCGGGAACATGTCACGTGACTAGTTGTAGTCAACCACATGAATAGTGTTACGTGATTTTTCGGTCGCGTTCACCTCCTCCTTCTTTCTCTCTCTCTCTCTCCCTCTCTTTATATTTCGCTTCCCTTTTCTTTCTCTCTTACTCTCTCTCTATTTCTTTCTTTTTGTCTGTCTATTTATTTCTCTCTTTCTATCTTTTTGCTTTACTCCCTTTCTTTCTGCGTCTCTCTCTCTACCTCCTTCTCTCTCTTTCAGTACTCGCTCTTGCCATCCGAGTTATTGCACCCCACGCCGGACAAATCGGCGCAGCGGGAGAGCGCGCGCCGGGCGCACGTGTTCGGGGAGCGAAGAAGAGGAAGAAGAAGAGGACGAAGAGAGAGCGCGCCGGCACGACGACGACAGTTTTAGCGAACGCTATACGGGGGTTTGCCGAGCATAAACAGCTCCGCTGTTAGAAACCCTGCACTTTCCTGTGCTGTGTAATAGCTGTCCGGCTCACTATATAAGAACGTAATGAGAAATACAGGAATAATAAGTGAGACTGCGTTCCTGAGTTCAGTACGACCCGCGTGAATTAAACGTTACAGAAGTTTCACAGGCCATGTCACGTAGACGTTGTTTATGTTGCATTTTTATGCCCTAATAAAAAGTATCAACGCACATGAATACTGTTTAAGTATATTTTCGTAAAGGGGACACGGTATCTTTAAGGTAACTACATTTTTTTTTTCGAGTCGGAACTTCTATACAAGGTTTTTGTTTGTTTGTTCGTTTGTTTGTTTGTTTGTTTGTTTGTTTGTTTGTTTGTTTGCCTACAGCCTTTAGTCAGCTTCCTGTATGTTGCCTTCTCTACATAGCCATGGTGTTTAACAAGATGCAAGTTTGATCGTTGAACCTAGTTTTCTCAACTTTGATTTCTGTTCTATTTATTTCTTTATGCTCATTTCCTTTTCTTCTCTTCTGCAGTTTCCTGTGCTGTGTAATAGCACAGGAAAGTGTAATTTTTTCTTCGCGGGTTACATGGTACATTAACTATAAATAAAAATAATAATAAATAATAAATAAGTGACGCCTTCATCGGAAAGATGCCGCATAAGTTACCCATGGAGCCTATCCGCTCATAACTAACCCGTTCCTAGTCTTTAGGGCAGCACGTGGACGCAGCCATAGCACATGGCGAGCTACCACTGCAGACGAGGGGTTGGGATGGACACTTCGGTCACTTCGCAGGATCTGCAGGTGCTGAGCCCCAGAGGCTGCCAGGAAAAAGAATTATGAAAACTTTCTAGTGGATGCATTCACGTGTTGATGTCAGCGGCAACGAAAGAGCAAGTACGCTCAAGCCAACGAAGAATTTTCAAGACAACCGACAATAGAAGCGCCTGTGAATGGGCAACTATACGAAAGAGACAATTCGAGGTCATTTTCGCTCTTTATGGAATTCGCCGCGTCAACCCTGAGTCACAAGAAGGCTTAACCGCGCCGTGTCAACCACGCGTTGTAGTGTAAGAACCGGATCGGCCTAGACTCCTGCATGGACGTTCACAGTAAGAGGTGCTGCTTCTACATTGTGCACTGAGTGCAGTCAAGTTGGCGATATAGGCCACTAAATCTGGTCCAGCAGGCGTTTTTGCCCTGAAAGGAGGAGGCTTATGGACAACATGAAAAAGAGGGCTTCCCCACGTATGCAGTGAACAGATTGTGTTTCCGGACAGTGCGCGGTTGGTTCGCGAGGAAGTCTCGTATTTTTTTAACTTTTCTGCAAGCATTCTGCAAGGGACTGGTCTAAGTGATACATGGTATGGTTCATTGCGGGTGGGGCCCTTCTTCCAAGGCTCCACTGGCTATAGCGGCTCGGCGGGCCTGAATTAGGGATGCCAGTTGGCTTCCCAGAGTCCGTTCAGCGAGTCGCGGCTAATTCTAGGGACCGTACTACCACGACCACGTGTGTATTGGGTGCGTATGTCCTGTGTCAACTGTAGCCGGTCGCTCGGGACAGCGGTGGAAAGAGACGCTCAGGCGGAGCAATTGCCGGCCAGGTCTGCCAGGCTGACCCTACCTACAGCAAGCAACAGCACCCCAGGCATCAAAACTGCCCTTTCTTTTTTATGGTGTTATTGCGAATACATAACGGCCCTAACCTGCGATCTGATAGTATTGTCCTCCGGCAGTTCCACTGACATATCTCTTTATTTGTCTAAATTTATTAGGACGAAAGCGTTAGATGTCTCATCAAACTTGAAAAGTGACCGTCGGCGTTAACACGAGTGATGTGAAAAATCGTAACCACGTGATGACGTCACCCTATGACGTCATCGTGGCGTCACAGGTCACCAAATTTTGTGGCGTCATGATTACGTGACACGACCACGTCATCACATGGCATCGTCGCTTGGTCAAAGGTGGGCCGATCCGGGAGGCACTGCAAAAACACGTGAGGTGCAGAAAGTTTCCAATGCCTCCAATCCCGAAGGCAGTGCAAAACCACATTGGGTGCAGGAAGCTTTCTGGGGAGGGGGGGGGGGATCAATACAATTGACTGAGAAGAAAAAGAACATGGTTTTCGCCTTCGGAATGCGTAAGGGACAGCGTGAGTTTTTGTTTAAATTGGACGTGTAGAACAGGGGCGTAGCCAGGAGGGGGGGGGTCCGAGCCCCCCTCCCCCCCCCCCCCGTGAGAAAAAAATTCTGGCTAAGCCCCTGGTGTAGACTCAGGATACTGCCTTAATAACTGCCGTAACTTCTACGGTACACAACACATGCGCACCACACTCAACGCGGTCGTGCCTGCGTCCCTCCGGCCGACGCACGTCATTGCTCTCGCTCGATTGCGGCGTGTAACGTGAGATGGCTTGGCAGGTGCCAGAACGGCTCCGGCTCCGTGGTGCGGCGCGCTTCGTCGACGCAGTACATTCCATGCCCTTTCTCTTTTATGTTCTTTTTGCAGCCCGGCCGCGCTGTCAACAATAGGGTGATGAGATTTCATTGGCTGGTACATCACTATACAGGGGTTGTCAAGCGCTATACCTGCACTCTAGAACGCATGCCTTCGCGGCTGCGTTGTCAATTTGAAGGGGCCGGGACAGGTTACCTGGGCTCGTATTGACTAAAAGCGCCCACAACATACTCATCAATAAAAAAAGGTAGTTGCAATTACTCGCCTCAAGGTAGTAGCTCTTTGCCACAATGTTTACTACCTATAGGTGGTGAAACACTAGTAATAACCGTAGCGATAGTAACCTCACAGCCACCACCTTTTACAAGTGGGGCTCGTACTTTTATAGCCTACTACGAACGTATCTGGTCACGTCTGTGTCGCGACGTTGTTCATGGCTGTTTAAAAAATCCATAATGATACAAGCGGTATGTTATGTTTAATTTGCATAGAACTGCCACAATAAGGCATAATATACGACTCACAATTACAAGCACACTTAGTGCGGCGGGCCGAAGACGCTGCCAGGGCCCACGGGATCATGGCCGACGTCTAGGTTGGGTGCCCCCTTCTGAAAGGGGGAGGGGCATCTTTCTGCTAATTAAATAAAGTTCGTTCATCATCATCCCAGGACGAAACAGTAAGCTTACAAACATAGCCTCCATTTACACGGGATCTCCCTGCTACTAACTAGGTGATAGCCAGTAAAGGACCACCGGGAGTAGTAACTAGCAGCATTTACCAACTTTTTATTACATTCCTTCAAGACTGTAAAATTGTTCGTTAGAGAAAATTTCAGCCGATCCTTACAATGGACATGTTACCGAGGACGTCTGACAAATAGAAAAGATCACTTAAGAACGACAAGCTTCGTGAATTCGGAGCCTAGTTAGCTTTCATAAAGCACAACGTATAGTAAGGTTAATTTAAACAAGATTAGAATGAGCTTCACTGACTTAGTACATAAGCGACGACCACGGTTAGAGTGCGTGCGTCTCAACCCACCGCACGCACTCGCAGGGCCGAAGCACGTGCGCTTAACCACGTGGACACGGTTCATTCGAAATTCGCCGCCTCTGTATATGCCAGTAAGTCGACTTACCATTTCAGTAAAGTGGGTCCCTCAGAAACATTCGTCTTGCGACACGGATATCGATTGGCACGTGAGCCATCCGAGGACGAGGGTCATATCGTTATGGCGATGATGATAAAGGTGATTTTCACTGGCCAGTTTGTTATAAATAGGTGTTCATGTTACGCAGTCTCGCATTCTGGCTATCCTTTCTTTAATTATTTTTAAACGAGAGAATCCTTAGACTCCTCTCGCGGCATGTTCTTCCTCACTTCGTAACTCGCGGCCTCAGCGTGCAGCCCGCGGGGACGATCAGAATGGACCCATAACGAAAAACCCGCGGCGCTTGAACGGCTGAGAAAACAACGGGCGCTCAAACAGGGCGCACGAGTTCGCTTCGTATGTACACTGACGACGGCGTCGTGACAGACGTCGTCTTGCAAAGAAGATGCTCCGTCGGGCAGGCGATTAGGCCCGGCAGAGTTTGGAAAAAAAAAAAAAAAGAAAGAAAACGTAGGATCCGCCGGAAAGGAGTCAGACGACAAAGTAAAAGCCTGTATAGGAAGACGAGGGCCCCTGAAACACGGGTCCACCACCGAACGACGGAAATAGCCCCCGGTCCGACCCACGAAACGAGGAGAGAAGAGCCGCGCGATGAGCGACGCGCTGCATCCGGAGAGACCGATGCTTTGCAAGCGCGCGTAAAAGTGCGTCCCCCACGCGCCGCGCTTTTTACGGAGGACCTTCTTTCGAGAGCCGCCCGCTCGTCCGCGCTTCCTGTGAACTCGGCTTCTCCCCTTCTCGGGCATGCCGCGTGACAAGCAGGTGCCGCGCAGATTGATCGCGCCCTGTTGCCCCTTGCTATAGGAGTTAGATAAGCGAAGAGATCCTGGATGGAACCCCCGTGTTATAATATAGCCGAGTAGTATTAGCTGGCTGCGGTGGAAACGTCCCGTACCGAGGAGGAAGCGACGATCTGTTGGTATATGTGAAAGTCTTTTATACCGCGATATAAGGTGCGGTGACTGCCCCTTGCCGTCGTCGCAAGCGTCTGTATTGCAGAAACTGTCTTCATTCCCGCAGTGTGCGGGAAAGTTGCTGAAAGTTAAGCGCATATAGGTTGCCTAACGTCGTCCACAGTACAAACGCCGTGCCGTCGTCAGGGTCGCTGGGTAGGTCAAGTGACATTGTCGAAGTTTTGTTTATAAACTGTTTCACGTCACAGCATCGGAGGAATTTGAACGCTCGTTTTCTTTCTTCGAAAGGCTGATGAATAATATCAGTCTATGGCGGTATACGGTTCCATGGTGGAAACTTGGCCCGTCAGCCTCCTTTTTGTTTCGTGTGTGCCGCGTCTCTTGGCGACTATTTTCTATTAAGTGTAAGAATGCCATGTCTGAAATGTTAGCGCATAATAGCATTTGAATGGACTGCAAGAACATCGAGGTGCGTGTTTGTGTGGAAGGGGGCGCCATTCGACGCAATGCACACAATTCGCCTCACTCTTCCAGGCGACCCGACAAGGTAGACAGCACCGCCCATTAATCAACCCAATTCGTTCACCATTCGTGCGCACAAGCGCTGAGTGTCCTGGCGGGATGCCGAGCACGTGCACATCGCGGTCCGGAGCGCGCCTGTATATAGATAGATGCGCTAGCTGTGTCCTCACGACACCCGTCTTGGTCACAGAGCACTAAGGCCAAAGAACCATACAAAGTTACGCCGTAGAGACGCAGTGCATAAGATACAGATTTACGGCCCGCTTATGATCGCCAAGGCGGCAAATGGGCACGAACAAAAGACTGGTGGCGACGGCAACGTCGGATTCCCGTACCATATAGCTGCCAGTGACGTCGTGGATTTGTACCCTGTGCTGTACAGGTTGATATATTTGCGATAAAGAAACGATTTCATTGAGTATTCTTTGCCTAAATTTAAGAGCGGTCTCAAGACTTAAGCTCAAATAAGTGTAAAGGTACCTTGAAATAGGCGCCCTACAACAACGATGTGACGGTACCCTTGCGGCGCCACTTCACGCGTGATATTCAGAACGGAAAACTATGGCTTTTATTTTTTGTCCTCACATAACTAAGGTTTTCTTTTTTTCTTTCGCCAAATAAATGAATACTGGCACTATGCAAAATACTTCGCTATCCCAAACTGATCTAGTGTTTGCTTGGAGAGTCCACTTTAATATATATCTTCGCGTTGCGCTATCTTCTCACGGTGTGACGAGACACGCGGATTGTAAATCATGAAACATTGCAGGCTCCGAGGGAAAAAAAAAAGAAAAGAAGCATAAACGAAGCGACCGCTGTATGAGATCATTTGCGGCGTATCGCGTCACCGTGTCGTGCGTGAGTGGAAGCAAGAATGCCGAAGGGAGGGGCACGGGAAAGACAATCCGCGTGGCAGGCGTGGCACGCCACGCCGCGGGCCCGCTTTGCCGCGAGTTCGTCGATCGCCAGAAAGAAGCGGGCACGCGCCTTTACCCAAAATAGCGGCACGCGACCGACCGGCGGGCGGCGCGGGTGCACGGAGCCGCGTCCGCGCTTCCGTCGCCCCTGCGCTGCAGCTGTGCTTCGAGCGGCAGGGTATATTATATCTTGGAACATGGTCATCGTTATTCGCCCTACACGGTAGCAGGGCTGCTGCGTATACTTCGAAAGAAGTCTGGTCACGAGGTGACGTAGCATGTGATGCGTTTATTCGCAAGCCCTATATGCGTATACTTAGAAGCGTTTTTTCTCCCGCGTATGGGTTGACGACATTCAGGCATACGGCACCGATACCATCGTCGCGGTGAAGGATGATCGTGGACGAAATTTATACTGGCGTCACAGGGGTATATTTTTGATTGCGATCAGTCCCGACGAAGATCACGACGATCGCGCCCTGCGCTTGGCGATCTGGCTCCCACATCCGGATTTGGGTGACGTCTACGCCAGACTCGATCCGGATTAAGTTTGGAACACGTAGCAGCGACCATTGTTAATCGCGATCAAGAAATCCGATCTCCATTGGCCCTAATCGCGATCAAAAGTGCCCGCGTGACGCCGCTATCGCACATTCGTCGTTTAGAGACGACGAGCCCGTACCCGTGGAAGGAGTATATTAATTTGCTGAAGCCCTGCGGCTGTCGCCTTGCTATTGCGTTCACCAAAGAGCCCATCTTGTACAACGTTCATACGGCACCAACCGTACAATTGCGCAAGATAATACATTTGAATAACGGCTCTGTCTACTTGAAATTGTTGCGCTCGCGGTGCTTTCTGGAGAGCTGGACGTCTGAGCGAATCGTGTTTTTAAAACACGTATACGGACAGATGTGCTGATACCGCGCTTTCTTCTTTTTTTTTTTTTCTGTTCCCTCATTTTTCTGATTGCATCACGTCGTAGATAAAATGCTTTCAGTAGCTGTATACGAGAGAACTTATCGAAGCCCCGTTAGGAGTGGAGTGGTATCTACGCCTCGCCACCGCGGGCTTTTGCTTCTGCGTCATCCTTTCACTTTTATCGGCGAAGAGGTTAAGTGCCGCCTATCAGAGTGCGTCGCCGAACGAAGGACTACTACCCGCCCTCAGCTTGGTTTCAAAAGGCCGGTGTCGAAGGCCATAACTCTGATATAACCACCTTGGAAAGATACGCGCACTGGAACACTTGCGTGGGAAGCGTAGTACTTGGGTTGCGAAATCAGCACGCCGGTCGGTTAGCGTTTTCTCGCATACCTATCGTATGCGCATGAAAGCGCCTGTGTATAGCGGAGAGCATCTCGTCTCTTCACGCGTTTTGAGCGCGTGGATACAGAGCCCCACTGCACGGTCCGTATTCACGAAGTTTGTCGTTCGTAAGTGGACTTCCCCACTAAAAATAAATTGTGGGGTTTCACGTGGAAGAACTGCATGCGACGTGATAATGAGGCCAACCGCTGTTGGGGGAACTCCACATTAATCTTTACTCCACGAGGTTCCCTAACGTGCACCTGAATCAGTGTACAAGGACGTTCTTGCATTTCGCCTCCACCGAAATGCGGCCGCTGCGGCCGGGAATCGAACCTGCGTCCTCGAGCACAGCGGCGCAGCACCTCAGCCGCTAAGCAACCACGGCGCGTGCTCCTCGCCATTCGTTTAACACATTTACTGCTTTATCAATAAGCCCAAATGAACACCCTAGCGTAGTAGACTGACGTACACTGTCAACAAAATTACCAGGCAATGAGCGGTGACACGTTGTACAGATATGACACATTGCACGTAAAAGCTAATTACTGCAGCGAATTATGCGCTTGAATACGGCAACGCATACGACGAAGCCAACTTAATATGCGATTACATACTGGCAAAACCGTCAAACCTTCTGGCTGTAACTCTACATAGCGTAAGTAGGTATCTCCAAGACAGTGGGTAATTTCTGTTCCGAAATTGTCGTTTTTAGTAAACCCTTCCTTCAAAATGTTATTCCCAACTTTGTGTTTCTATTGTAATCGCTTCGTTGATGAAGGGTGTCAAATTTTTATTTCCAAAATTGACGTTTCTGCATGGACGCGCAAGAAAATGAATGTAACAGTGACGGCCGTGAGAAGCGCTCATTTAGGAGCGAGACATCGTTATAACCTACACACAGTTTGAAACTGTCGGAAATTTGCAGTAAGGTATTCAAAACAATTTATTCCGCATTCTAAACCTCGTTTTGAAACATTGTACACACGTTATAAAGTTATTAGTAGCTATGCCAATTTAAAGACAGCCAAGTTGATATAAGCCGCCGCGGTGGCTTAGTGGTTACGGTGCACGGCTACTGAGCCGAAAGACGCGGTTTCGATCCCGGCCGCGACGGTCGCATTAAGATGGAGGCGAAATGGATGCCCGTGTACTGTTCGGATGGCAGTACACAACTTATTATAAGTAACTCCAACTGGCCGAAATTATCCGGTGCCTTCAGGCGTCTCTCATAGCCTGGGTCGCTTTCGGACGTTAAAGCCCTCATGCCAACCAAACCTAGTTGATATAAGTGAATGGAATTAAAGGGGGCTTGGTTGTGCAGACGTCTATGGAAGTGTTGCACGTTAAATTCAAGCAATCTAAATTCATGCCGAGCACTCCACAATGCGGCGCCTCCAACAGCTTACTGGGCCCAACTTCTGGACGTTAACTATCACCCCCACCCCATTGTGTTCATTCATTCATTCATTCATTCAAAGCGACGCTTTCGTTGTCTATTCTCCTACGTTTGGTGTCGGAGATACTGGGTCAGTCAATATCGGTCAATTTCAGCAACACGACGTGGAAAGTTCCATTCGTGCATGAAACCATTACCCTGCACGTTTGCTCGGTTTTGTCAGTAGGTAAATGGATGTGCCGTGGCCCGTGTGAATCTCTCCTCCGCACGAACATCAATTTTCGGCAGTTTGCGCAACAAAGGCAGCGAGAAAAAGAAAGTGACAGGGGTGCGCTGTTTATATTTTGAGCATGCAGCTGTATAACTAAAGAGTGAGCTCAGAGTGAGCTTAAGATAGCTTGCAATGAGTGAGTGAGTGAGTGAGTGAGTGAGTGAGTGAGTGAGTGAGTGAGTGAGTGAGTGAGTGAGTGAGTGAGTGAGTGAGTGAGTGAGTGAGTGAGTGAGTGAGTGAGTGAGTGAGTGAGTGAGTGAGTGAGTGAGTGAGTGAGTGAGTGAGTGAGTGAGTGAGTGAGTGAGTGAGTGAGTGAGTGAGTGAGTGAGTGAGTGAGTGAGTGAGTGAGTGAGTGAGTGAGTGAGTGAGTGAGTGAGTGAGTGAGTGAGTGAGTGAGTGAGTGAGTGAGTGAGTGAGTGAGTGAGTGAGTGAGTGTTGACGCAGCCAGAACAAGCTTATACGCCCCCTTCCTCTGACGTCTCTATTTTTTCTTCTAAATCGCGGTTGCATGTAAAACCGGGTTTTTCCTTGGACAAAATGAAACGGCCCTGTGAAAACATGGGAAAGAGTGTCTTGCACGGGCTCATTAGCGACATGATGTTCCGCAGTTGCGTCCGTAACTCGTGCGCTTGTACAACCGCTAAAACCCCGTTACAGCGTCGATGTCAAGGCCACATGCAAGAAGGGCGGACAACTGGATACAGCAAGCCTCGCGATGCATGTTCACAGGCTTAAGTACAAAATGAGACGATGAGGAATCCACGCTTGTCATTGCCACGTCTGGGTTTTTTCTCGTCCGTTACGTTTGCGCTTTAAGCCCAGGAGGATCGCACGTAATCCATTTTGCTATCGGCGTCCGCTCCCAATTAGCGACTGCCAATAGGAGCGAACCCTAGAGAGAGACGAGCAAGCGGCTAGCACAACTAGGCCTCGTTCTGAAAGAGATAGACGTACACACACGCGGGCGTGTCAGGTTTCCGCTGAAGGGCAATCAATCAGGAGGCCGAGCACCGGCAGGAGACCCGCTAAGGGATTCGATTAACTCGCTGGCGCTCATTACGTCTTCTCGTCCGACTGGATGTCGCGTGACCGCGTATACCACCGCTGACAGTAATCGCCGCCAATGTCAGAGTACTTGGCGCACATTGGGACATTATATAGGGTAACTGCAGGACTAAAGTTCTCCCGAACGTTCCCTGTACGCATTTCATCCAATGTTTTCCCCGGATGTTTTGCTTACTTTTACCGCTATAATTTTCCTCTTAACCTTTCCCCAGTGTAGGGTAGCAAACCAGAAGGCCCTCTTCCGGTTAATCTCCCTCCCACGCCTTTCCCGTCTCATTTAGATGTCACAATTCGTGGCGAGCGGCCCTTCGCTGCCTATGCACACAACCTCCTGAGACCAGCAACTAAAGTCAGCAATGCACCCAAGAGGCATGCTGCCACGCCAGCATCGGTGAGCGGCGAAGCATTAACTGTGTTGGGCTATATATGTGAGATTGCTGAAGTGCACGCAGTAAATTCCCGGGGCAAGAAAGAGAAGAAGTTTGCCTGTGTATAACATCAATTTTTTTTCTATATTTTTTCTTATATTTTCTTTTCTTCCTTCTCATTTTTTTTTAGCTTCTTACGTTTTCTGTGCGCAGATGGCGCCTGAACGTATGTGTACAGTTTAAATACAAAGATGATATTGCATTGGCGTTTAGTATTTAGACCTTTATACACTATTCCATCATACCCAAGCGTCGTAGAAAGTGAGTACGGGATAGAGTGGCCCCGCCACGGTGGTCTAGTGGTTATGGCGCTCGACTGCTGAGCCGAAGGTCGCGGGATCGAATTCCGGCCGCGGCGGCTGCATTTTCGATGGAGGCGAAAATGTTTGAGGCCCGTGTACTTAGATTTAGGTGCACGTTAAAGAACCCCAGGTGGTCGAAATTTCCGGAGCCCTCCACTACGGCGTCTCTCATAATCATATCGTGGTTTTCGGACGTTAAACCCCAGGTATTATTATTATTATTATTACGGGATAGAGCGGCCAGAAAGCTGTCGCAAATGCGATCACGGGGCATATATATCGTATTTATCCCAGCCGCTGATCAGTGCGTGAATGTCGGCTGTGCAAGTGACACACATTCGAGTGATCAGCAGTTTCACCGCCATTTCGCCTCGGACGGCCAAGCGAATGTCGGGAAAAACCGCCGCCCTGCAGTCAACCGGAACTACAAAGCACATAGCTATTTAGTACAGCTCCATCGAGCAGCTAACTGCAACGCGCATTCACGGAAGCACACGGCACAGTCACAGGCGAGCCGCATAAAACAGCACCGGGGGTGATTGTTTAGCAAGATCCTCGGCGTCCTTCTTATATTGCATGTTTTTCTTGTTTCGTCTTGCTCGTTTTGTTTTTGCAAGGACATACACAAAAGGCTTGACGTTGACAGCGTACGAAACACATCCGGTTTTTTTTTCTTTTTTTTTTCTGCGGGGCGTATACAAGTATAACTACCGAAACCGAAGATATCGCAGCATGATCGAGAACGAGTCGAATGGCCGGAGCAATACGGAATTAACTGCGGCCGTAGTACATACTGTGGCAGAGCGTGCTCTCATTCCAAGAGGGGCAGCGAATCCATAGTGGTATACAGATGCCGCGTGAAGGAAACACCGTCTGTGCTCGCTTTGTCACGAAAGGGGTACGATCAACGCTGCGCGCCAAGGGAGCTCTCGCGCGTGGTGTCCGCTGCTTCCGGAGGAGATAGCGAGGAAAAAAAAATCAGCGTCGTCAGCGTCGTCCACGATTCGGTCGTAAATATTACACGCGCCTTTCGGCACAGCGGGAGCCGTTCGCGCCGCTCGGTGCGAAAAGCACGCCGCCGCGATATACGCGGAATCCATCGCTCGCGTGCTATTACGAGACGAAGAGCGCGGCGCAAACCCGTAGGGAGTAAGTAGTGCGCCTCATCGCGCTTCGCTTTTGTTTTTGCGTGTTTCTTGTTTTTTTTTTCCTACAGCAAAAACAAGTAGGGCGCCAAACAGCGCCTCGCTTGGGGATGCTCTGTATATAGTAGGCACGCTTTCACTGCTCCCACGCGTGTCTGCAGGGTTGGAAGGCTTAACATCCTGCCCGTAACAAAAGTTTTCGGTCGTGAAAGAATGCTCTTCTTGTGACCCCGTTAAACAGTGTACAGAATTCGCATAAACTGAACTCGAAGGGACAGAAGAACCGCTTATTCGATGTTTCGTTTTAAGCGAACCGCACGTAAAATCAAGAGCAATCGTTTCGCTTGTGAAGCGTCGAGTGCTTTCACTTTTAGTGCGGCTAACAAACTGACGTTTTTTGTGTACTCTGCTTCGCTGCCGCATAAGCCGTCACTGTTCGTTTAATACGCAAACTGTGCTACCTCGTGTTCTGCGGACGCTTGAACAGCAGGAACAGTACGCGTTTTCCGTTCGGCCGCAGGGGCGTAGCCAGAAATTTTTTTCGGGGGGGGGGGGGGGGGTTCAACCATACTTTATGTATGTTCGTGCGTGCGTTTGTATGTGCGCGTGCCTATATACGCAAGCAAAACTGAAAAATTTCGGGGGGGGTTTGAACCCCCCCAACCCCCCCCTTGGCTACGCCCCTGTTCGGCCGTGCTGTACAAGAGTGTGAGTCGATCCTTAAAATGCTGTTGGTCGAAGGACGTCAATTTCGACATCATATCCCGCCAAGTATCTACAAGCACGATAAAGATGGACCGCCTTCTGTAAGAGTTGTCTCCCTTTCTATCAGTGTTGGCGGTAACGCGTTACAAGTAACGGCGTTACCGGTAACGCGTTACTTTTTTCAGTAACTAAGTAACGTACTCGTTACTATTTCGGAACTGTAACGGGTAACGTACTTTCGTTACAATTTTTCGGTAACGTGAGGTGTCACGTTACTCGTTACTTTCAATTCCAATTATACTCGCAGTCTTACACAAAATTCACTCGTCTTGCAGGAGTGCCTTTCTCAGAGCTCGTCCGGCGTTACTGTGCCGCTGCGGCCGACTGCTGTCGGTCCGCCAAGCATCGACAAAGCGGCATCGCATGGGCGTGCCCTTTTTTGCGCGGGAGAAATCTCAAGGGGGAGCGAATCGCCGAAATTTCATAAACGGATTTGCTATAATTTCGGCTACCTTGCTATCGAGGTTCAAGTTGTTGTTGATTGTCGATGAAGCGAAGTGTATGCGGTCCTTGTAACCGTCAAAAGCGAGCTGTCGAGATCTGCTCGGCTTGCGGACATGCAAGACTCGGTGTGAGCTCCAGCACAACCGCGGATGACTTCTTCACAAATCCCTTCTGAACATAATCGCCAAACGAGGATGAGCGACTGTCTGCCTTTGGTGCCGCATGGCATCGCCATGAGCGGGCTCAAGGGAAACTCTCCGCGCCTTCACCAGCTCTTCCTGAAAGTCAAGGGCGTAACCAGAATTCAACCATACTTTATGTATGTTGGTGCGTGTGTTTTATGTGTAACGTGTATATATACGCAAGCAAAACTGAAATTTTTCGGGGGTGTTTGAACCCCCCCTTCCGCTACGCCCTTGCAAACTGAATACAGGAGTACTATATAGTGAGTCCGTCGAGCTCCTATTTAGCGTATGCATATGCAGGTGCGGACGTATTCGCTAATAAGCGAGTCAAGCTGTCCGATTAAAGCTTTGAAATGCAGCTGTTGCTTTTATTCAGCGGTTTGTAGTTACATTAGAAAACTGTTCCTCTACTACTCTATCACTGTCTATAAACTTCTTATTCAAAATTAGTTTTGCTTCTTGATATTTGCAACTGCACCTACGTTTCTGGTTATTGAACTCCTGAGCAAGCGAGGCTGACCTTGAACACTTTTATGTAAGCAGTCGCAATATTTGTGGCAATTGTACAAGTCAAATCGAAAAATAGAAACTTGTTTATGTGCGCAAATACTTTTCTCCAGATTCTCCTATAAAGTGGGCGGGGGGATGGCCGCCGCGGTAGCTCAGTTGGTAGAGCATCGGACGCGTTATTTGAAGGTCGCAGGTTCGGTCCCTGCCCGCAGCAAGTTATCTTTTCGTCCACTTTTCTTTCTTCACATTTACCTTACATTTACTGCTAATAACATCCCCTATACTTTCCTTGGTATTATTGTCTGTTAGTGCTCATTAATATTGTGTATAACAAAGAAAAACGAGTCTTTAAAATTAACACTTCTTTCCTTGCTCCAGATTTATGCCATTTAAGCATTCCTTTATTGCTACAAAATTTGCGCATTGATTTTGGTAGCAGAAGCGCGCTGTCATAATTAGTGCAAGTTTGTTCAGTGATGTTTTCATTTCGGAGAGCGTTGATGATGAAACCCATTCCGAAAAACAGCTTCTCCGTGTGCCACAGAGTTAGAAGCCATCACAAGTAACTATACAGGCAACTTTAGGCCACTATAGTACTACGAAGATACGGCACATTTGTGCCAATTATTGTCGTTTAATCAGTATTTGGGGTTACATTTTTGTTTGGGCGACAACTTTAACGTGATATATAAATATGAGTTTTATAAAGTATCTATTGTAGGTTCTTGAGGCAAAGACGCACTGATTAAGATTTCTGGCTATGGAGTAACGGCGGAAGTAACGTCCGTTACTTTTTTTCGGTAACGGTAACGGTAACGCGTTAACTTTTTTTAGTGGTAACGCAGGGTGGTAACGCGTTCCTTTTTCTTTAGCGTAACGAGTAACGTATTTAGTTACTTTTTTTCGGTAACGCATACAACACTGCTTTCTATACGCGGCATGCACTCTGTCGCTGAATGCACAAGGACACCATAACGCTGTAGTGGCCTGTACTGAAAGCTGGAGCTCTTGAAGTCGATAAAAACGAGCAAGCATCATACATAAAATGGCCACAGAGCAGCTCCACCTAGTATGTGTCCTCCTCGAAAGTATATCGCAGTACATAACCTTTTTGAAGCCCATTTACATATATGTGCTGCTTTCCATATATGCGTTTTTCCTTCCACGCGGTCACGGCAAGGGGAGCACCTGGAAAGTGCCTCAGCACTACGTAGAGCGGCCAATTTTCTGACACAATCACATTACTTGTAGCTGCAGAGATGTTGGACAATTTATTCAAAAAAAAAAAAAAGAACGCGCACACACCACGCACACGAGGTATAGGAACAAAAAAAAATTATCCTTTAATGGGCGCGCACCCCTAGTTGCAGCGCTCCAGCCGAAAATTGCCTTTCGTGTAAATATTTTTTTTCTTCACCTCGTAAATGCTTCGAAGCGCAAAACCCTGGCCAGATATGCGCTCAAGGAGAGAGTATATACCCGTAAAAAAAAAAAGAAAGAAAGAAAAACGAGCGCTAGAAACCGTGTATAAATAGCGAATGAAAGTTCGGCCGGCTGAAAGGGGGGATGGTGCCGAAACGACCGGACCATTCAGAGCGACCAGTTATGGTTATGGCACCTCGGACCCTGCGAAAGGAGGAGAGGAAGTCGAGGGGGTGTATACTGCATGAAACACTCGCGGCGAACGCCGCCTCGTTCTGCATGTTCTCAACTTTTTTCTTCCCGTGCCTGTCTTGCTTTTTATCTTCATAAAAAAAAGATTTTTCGCTTCGTTTGCCGCTCGGTTTCCTCGAGAGTATGGTGAGCTATGGGAAAGGCGAGGCAGCAGTGTGAAATACCGTATAGCCCGCTCTTGTTTTTTTAGCATTTCTCTTCTTTAAGTGCGCCGTATAAGAAAGTGAGTTTAGTACGCTGGCCACGTATATGGTGCAGCGCTCTTTACAAGGCAGCCTCCTTTTTAGCCCCGTTTTATTCTCGGGGCGCATTAAACGCGTGTAACTTGCTCGGCTCTTCTCTTTCGGCCGCGTCGGGCCCTCCATTGAAGCGCCGAGAGAGGAGCTACATCGGCGAAATGGGAGCGGTCATTGGAGAAAAAAAAAAGGAAAAGAAAAACGCGGTGACGAGTGCCCGGCCTCGCTTCATATAATTTGAGTCTCAGATCAATGAATGGAAATGTATAGAAGTGGTGACATATACATAACAAACTAGCAGTGGAGGCGATGGAGGCGGGGGTGGAACGGATGCTGAAGGAAAGGTGCTTGCAAAGCGGCGTTCTGTGTCTTTATCTGCGCTCCATTTCGTCGCTTAAAAGGGCTCCGAAAACAAATACGCACTCAATCTGTCCAGAGCGCTGAAATCTTCTTTCAAGCATGTATTTGCAGAGTGTCCAATTGGGCTTCTTGGTTGAACATGGTGGAGGGCAATAGCGCGGAAACCGACCGTATACACGTACATGGCTCCAGACAAGCGCAGCGCTGACTTTCAAAAAGGTTAAACGAATTCTTGAAAGTCGACGCTGCGTTTTTCTACTTTTTGTGCCTCTCTCTGCGTCCCCGTTGGTCTCTGCGCTATTGGCCTCCACTATCTATTTGCATTCAAAGTTTTGACAGGGTGTGTCCAGATAAGATCGAACACGAGGTCGCGGTCACCATTCCCTATTGTGATGAAATTTACTGTAGGTCTAGGCACTACACCCAGAACAATGGTTTCGCAGTTAGTCTTGCGAAAAAAAAAATTTTGTTCACCTGAAAAAAAAAATATACAAATTTTGGCCGCGAAAAACGCTTTTCCGCCAATTTCGCGATTTCTGAATTTTGAGCGCACCTAGGGGAAAAACGGTGCACTTCTTCGTCACATTATTGATTCCCCTTAAAGAACAAGTGAAATACAATCTTATGAGTCTATTATTTCACTTGCTTGTCGAAGCACTTTTGGAGAAAAAAATCACTAACTTGGCAAATCGCACAAAATACCTGTATTTCAGGAATTTATTGCTGCAAGCAGGTTAAAGTGAGGATAATAAAAATCGGTACATATTAACTTTGATACTTTCGCTCTCTTTTAAAATAATTTGCGTGGTTTTATCGCGCTCCGTTTTACTTGATAATTGGGCTGAAACGTAAGCGATTTACCAAAAACGCCGAATTTTGAAAATGATTTTCTCAAAAAGGCCATGTTTAATTTTTTTTTTTTTAAATCCCTCTGATTGAAGTCAAGGACGTCATCTACCATTGTGCAGAAAAAAACGTTGCATTATTTTGGTTGCTAACAAGTTATAGTGCGTCACATGCGACCATGCCAGCCTAGCGGCCGCGTCGTTCGTTATGGGCTGAAACTCGGATATAAGTTGCAAAAAATACTTGTACGTGACATAATCACAAATCAGCAGCTCCACACCAACAAATGCGCAGCACGGTGTGATGGTTCAGCAAGCTTTGTCTTGCGATCAGCCGCTTGACAAACCCGCAGCAGCGGCCGCTCGATGCTGCGGGCACTCACATTACATGAGTGCCGCTTCGACGGCGGATAAGCTCCGCTTGCGCGTGAAAACTGCGCTAAGAGAACGAATGAGATAAGGAATGCATCACTCTGAAAGTTAAAGACCGTTAAGTGCCAACAAATGTTATAGTATGCAACGAAAACACTGCCGGCGATTTCCCAGTGAGCGCCTTCAATACAGCACGGATGTATTTTTTCCCCTGCTGTTATGCCCGAAGCCGCATAATATCGTGATAAACGCTCGACTTGCGTTGAATATTCTATCTGCGGACCCACAACAATACAGCATTGTAAAAGCGGCTCTTTAATGAAGCAAAGGACTTGGACACACTTCTTTTCACAGCCGGCTGACACAGGTGTTCTGGCACGAGATGGAGAGCAACTGCAGTTTGAGTTGTTCGACCATCGGAAGCACGTATGACAGCTTTCTTTAGATGTCAGTGGCTTTCTTTTGTGTCATATGTTGCTCATAGAATGAACCTAATTATCTTTAGGCCATCAGAAGAGAGAGAGAGAGAATAAACGTTTATTAACTATTCCTATTAGCAACTAAAGTGGGTGGGGCCCTTCGTCCAGTGCTCCACTGGCTATTGCAGCTCGCCGGGCCTGGTCCAGGGTTGCCAGTTGGCTTCCCAAGGTCTGATCCGAGAGTCGCGCCTCCCACGACCAGTGTGGTAATGTCTGTGTTTTTATGAGCGCGGAGTTTGCCGCAACAGGACGCGAGGTACAGCTGTATGTAATGTGTGTCAGTGTTGGTATCCCTCCGCACCAGGGGCATTCATCTCGATATTCGGAGGGGTGTATCTTAGTACCCCAACCTACACACACTTTCTAAGAAGAGAGAAAGCAACACATGAGCGCACTACTGGAGGTGCTCACTGGGAAATCGCCGGCAGTGTTTTCGTTGCATACTATGACATTTGTTGGCACTTAACGGTCTTTAACTTTC
Source organism: Rhipicephalus sanguineus (assembly GCF_013339695.2). NCBI lineage: Eukaryota > Metazoa > Arthropoda > Arachnida > Ixodida > Ixodidae > Rhipicephalus > Rhipicephalus sanguineus. Next base: position 108,252,438 of record NC_051176.1, on the reverse strand, counting down.
AGAGTGATGCATTCCTTATCTCATTCGTTCTCTTAGCGTAGTTTTCACGCGCAAGCGGAGCTTATCCGCCGTCGAAGCGGCACTCATGTAATGTGAGTGCCCGCAGCATCGAGCGGCCGCTGCTGCGGGTTTGTCAAGCGGCTGATCGCAAGACAAAGCTTGCTGAACCATGACACCGGGCTGCGCATTTGTTGGTGTGGAGCTGCTGATTTGTGATTATGTCACGTACAAGTATTTTTAGCAACTTATATCCGCGTTTCAGCCCATAACGAGCGACGCGGCCGCTAGGCTGGCATGGTCACATGTGACGCACTATAACTTGTTAGCAACCAAAATAATGCAACGTTTCTTGCTGCACAATGGTAGATGACGTCCTTGACTTCAATCAGAGGGATTTTAAAAAAAATTAAAAACGGCCTTTTTGAGAAAATCATTTTCAAATTTCGGCGTTTTTGGTAAATCACTTACGTTTCAGCCCAATTATCAAGCAAAACGGAGCGCGATAAAACCACGCAAATTATTTTAAAAGAGAGCGAAAGTATCAAAGTTAATATGTACCGATTTTTATTATCCTCACTTTAACCTGCTTGCAGCAATAAATTCCTGAAATACAGGTATTTTGTGCGACTTGCCAAGTTAGTGATTTTTTTCTCCAAAAGTGCTTCGACAAGCAAGTGAAATAATAGACTCATAAGATTGTATTTCACTTGTTCTTTAAGGGGAATCAATATTGGGACGAAGAAGTGCACCGTTTTTCCCCTAGGTGCGCTCAAAATTGAGAAATCGCGAAATTGGCGGAAAAGCATTTTTCGCGGCCAAAATTTGTATATTTTTTTTCAGGTGAACAAAATTTTTTATCGCAAGACTAACTGCGAAACCATTGTTCTGGGTGTAATGCCTAGACCTACAGTAAATTTCATCACAATCGGGAATGGTGACCGGGACCTCGTGTTCGATCTTATCTGGACACACCCCGTTACTGCTGGCGAAGAAGCGCGAAATCTCACTTTTCTTTCTTTTCTTTTCTTTTTTCTTTCAAATTGCGCTCTCAAGTCACTGCCCGCGGCTGCACGTCAGTGGACACTTAACCTTGTTTGAACGGTTATGGCGCCGCACGGAATATCACGTCAGTACGGGCCTTGATACGTGTGGCTATGATAATTAAATCTGCTTGTACTCTCGACCAAAGAACCCACCGCGGTTGTTCAAGTGGTTATATGGTGCTGGATCGCTGATCCGGTGGTCGCGGGATCGAATCCCGGCCCCAGAGACTGCGTTTCGACGGAGGCGAAAATGCTTGAGGCCCGTGTACTTAGATTTAGGTGCACGTTAGGGAACCCCAGGTGGTCAATATCTCCGGAGCTCTCCACTACGGCGTCTCTCATAATCATATCGTGGCATTGGGACGTTAAAACCGCAACCATTATTATATTACTAGATCAAAATACATTCGTCCACCTTGCGGGTTTTCAAGTAACTGATTTGCCATGCTCCGGTTTTTGCTACATATATACGCGGAGTAACAACAAGCCTCGACTTTTCCTCAACGACTGATATACAGGGCTAATCTTAGGGAACACTGCCTGTGGTTTGGATACGATTGAACGAACTGACCGTCCGAAGGCCTCCCCCTTCCCAGTGCCTTTTACGTCATCGCCAACCATGCTTGTCTATGAGCTCTTGGCGCGACGCCACGGCGACCACGACCAGAATGTGCCACTTTCGCAGCGACGGGGTTTCCGCCCGACTAGTCTCCGTTACGCTCTTTTTCTCCGTCGCGATGACGCGAAACACTTTAGGGTGCGCGCTTCGAAGGGAAGGCGTCGCTTATACATGTATAGCTGCAGCGGGTGGCGAGAAAACTGCGCAGAAAAAAACGTGCCAGACAACGTCGTGGGGGAGCTGCCATAAGTATCGTCGATGCCTTTACTCCCCAACCGAACCTCACGCATGAATTCTCTTCTGCGCAAGAAAGGAGTTTCCAAGCTAGACTCGACAACATCGGCGATCGAGCCTTTATGGCGGCTCGGCGAGAACAGCGCGCGAAGCTGTTTCTTTTTGTTCTATCGGCTGTTTCTTTTGCATTAATTTTCGTTGTATCATCGTCTTCTTTATGTCCCCTGTTATCTCTCTCTGTCTACTCTTATTGTTCTCCTTCTCTTTTTTTTTTCCTTTTTTGCATTCTATCAGTTGTTTTTCCCCGCGGGGCTTTCGCAGTGCAATGCAGACCTCCCTCTGACGTTCGTTCAAGACCTTATCTCCCTTCGATTCCGATCGGTGCCTGCCACGGCAGTGCGGCGATTGTTTCAGGCCAGCTAATTGTTTCCTGGGCCGTTTATATGGACGCTGAATAGAAATACTTAGTCAGTTCGGACTGATAAAGTATTCTTTGGAATCCCAGTAAGGTTTGTTGAAGGGCTATAGTCAGTACCTGTTCCTATGAAGCAAAAAAAAAAAAAGGTGAAGACTGAGCACAAGAGAAGGATCACAGAACACGAGCGCTGTTGTCGCTAATCTCGGAGTAATTGGTTGTTAGAAGAGAGAACAAGGGTCAACATTACCCCGCCCCCTCCCCTCCAATTTGGCGCTGTAACCTCAGAATTGGTAGGTAACTGTGGCGCAATTTTATAGCATCTGTTTTTTTTTTAGCTGCGTTAGGCTCATTAAAACCTCCTGAAACGTGCCATGTTAAGTGTACGTTTCCCTTAAAACAATGCAGCCTATGATTACCGATAAGTAACGATCAAGGCCCAAGATGCCACCCTTAAAACGTATGTCGTGGCGGACAGCTGGGGAAGGAAATTCAAGGCAGCGTCATCACCAGGTTTTCGTTTCCTCGCCTGGCTTACCAAACATCTTGTTACTGTAAGATCTGCGTTTTTTGGTGTTGTGGAAACGTAACGTGCTAATAACGCAGCTGAAACCGTTTTTCTTTTCTTTATATAGCTTCCCTTCAGCGAAAAGCATACACCAATACGACGTAACGTAGATATCATATTCCTGAGTGGCACTCGTTATAATATCGTTTGTTCTTTCCTAACCATGTTGAAGCCACAATATGAGCGCGCGTGAGGATATATCACGTATGTGCTCTCTGCGAGAGAGAGAGTGAAAAATTGAAAATGCAGGTATAGGGCTAAAGAGCATTCCTCTCGATTTGATGACTCAAAAATTACGTTGTGCGAACGAAGTCGCGCTCCCGAAAATGACGTCATGCGAACGCCCGTGCGTGTTCACATGCGAGAAGTTGCTGCGCAGCAGCTCCGCGTTGTATAGATATCCGGTTGGCGCTCGGGTTGAGGGATATATTTCGTATTGTGCGAACGGCCCGACTTCCCGTGACAATGTAAAGACAGTCAAAAGTGTTTTGGCACACGGCGTAAGCAAAAACGTACTCGTAAATGCAAGAATTCTCATTAGGTAGTCAGTTTTTCACACGCAAGGCCCCACGCCCTGCCTGCCTTCTGTATACACATCATTACGTTATTTACCCCCGGTAGTTTGCGTCCCGTACACTCTTAAAAAAAAAAAAAAGGTAGTAGTACTTGCTAACTTTGGGGTTGCAACGGCTTGTCACATATGTTACTACCCTATTAGTAAGTGCAGTTAGTAACGGCAAGGGTGGTAACTGTTACTACCTTTGCCGTTACTAACTGCAATTAGTAACTGTTACTACCCTAGACGTTACTAACCATAGGTAGTAAAATAAAGGTTGTAAAAAAAGGTAGTAACCGATACTAACGTGTCCATTTTGCCACGTTATTAACAGTGATCAAATTCATAATGGCACACTATGATACAACTTCGGGTAATCTTCCGTGGAGTGTCATGAACTAGAATACACAAGTTCACTACGCGAGAGTACTTACTAAGCGACTCCCGGGGTATTTATAGCCCCTACATTCGAGATGCACGACTGGTACCGGTGAGCACCTGTGTTTCACGATGAATTATCAAAAAATGTGACACTAAAGTACCACACCCAACTACCGGATTATGTGTGCTTGGGGACGTAGCACAAGACTTTTAATCAACCGTAATAAAAGAAACAATATGTCCTGTCTGTTTGCTATAAAACTGCCGCAAAAAAACATTATGTACAGCGGCCGAGACACGGTACTAAGTCCACTAACATAGCCTCAGTGCCTTTCAATGAATTCCTGTGCTAGTGCATAGACAGTAAAAAGCTAATAATTATCATTTCTGGGATTTTACGTGCCGAAATCACAATATGATTATGAGACGCGCCGTATAGGCTTCCGATTAATTTTGACCACCTGTGGTTCTTTCACATCCGCCTGTCATGCTAGTTTGTTGGAATTGATATTGTGTACTAAAACGCATATAGCACTTGCTTACAGTTCATTAAATTTTGCTCCTCCGTTTTCAGAATAGCAGAACGATGCTTAGAAATCGTGGTTGCGTAATTTTAAAAAGAGAACTTCTATTTTTTTTTCTTGATCCATGGACATTTTATTCACCAGTTTTCGATTAAAAATGATGTGTCGAGACGATTGCAGTTATAAATTAAAACAGTAGGTATTAACTACAATTTTAGATTAAGTAGTTAACGGCCAGGTAGGAAAAAGGTAGTAACGGTCGATAAAAGTTAGTAACGGCTGCAGTTACTACCTATTTGCTTGCAGTTACAACCTTTCTACTAACTTTTTTTAAAGAGTGTAAGGTTGGGTACGCGAACCTAGAAACGCTGTCTTGTTAGGAAGTCCGATTATTCTTACAAAGCATATAATAATAATAATAATAATAATAATATAATAATAATAATAATAATAATAATAATAATAATAATATAATAATAATAATAATAATAATAATAATAAATCCCTTAAAATGCTGTTCTAAACATGTGTACCGTTATCTCGTCCCCGAAGTAGAACGCAGCCCCGAGGAAACGTTTACTTCACTATGCGTGTTTAGTTCCTGTACTGCTTTCAAGGCAGCTTCTTTTATCGCCCTTTCAATAAGCCAACGTGACAAGCAACAACGCCGGCGTGCGGCGAGTCGACAGACGCTGTTTTTACGTTTGTATAATGGTTTAAATTGTGCTCCTGTCTAAAATTTATTCACGGGAATAGTGATGCTTCCTTTTATTCATATATGCAATAGCAACACTGGCGTACTAAGTCACGTTTCACATTACTGCTCAGCATACATGCAGTCGGCTCAGTACGTGACAGTATCTGCAGCGCCGTACACGCTGCGGTTGTGGCACGTACGGCGAAGAAAGGAACTACCGGGGGGGGGGGGGGGGGGGGGGGGGGGGGGGGGGGGGGGGGGGGGGGGGGGGGGGGGACTCTTCGCGTTCCGGTCCACGGGGCACGCGTCGTCGCGAGCGCGTCGAGATGAGAGACGACGGAGTGGCGACTCGTCCGTCGGCGGGTCCATCCCCGCGTCGCCGCCGAGGCGTGATGCCTGGCAGCCCCAATGAGCCCGCGTCGCTCCTTCCTTTCCACGTCTGTCCCGGGTCAGCGGAAGAAGAGAGACAGCGAGGAAAGAGAAAGCCCAGGCTGCATCGTCGCCAAGGGATCGACAACGGCGCCCGGACGCCGAGAAGGGCAATATCGAGCACGTGGGGAGGAAGGAGCCAATCACCTGGGACGGAGAAGGAGACTTCGCGAAAAACAGCATTAATCAAGCGGCACCGCGCTAGCCCATATAGCTGGCACCTATAACTAAAAGCCATAAGATTGACTGCTTCGTAGAGAAGAGAAAAGGAGTCACTGCCGTGGGGTACGAGCAGTAATAACAAGGCCCCCTCGGAGGGAGGAAGGCGTAAATGGTGGTCCCGAGGAGCTATGTAAGAGAGCGGATGGCAAGCGGGGCATGCAGAGCCGACGTTGTCGTTGAGCAGAGATCCGCGGGCAGTGCAATGTCGGTGCTCCGGGCGGGGAGAAACCGAGCTTGTGGGGCATATATATATATATATATATATATATATATATATATATATTATATATATATATATATATATATATATATATATATATATCGGCACAAGTCAGAGTGCGACGCCGGCATGTAGACAACGAGCTGGCAAAGCCGGCAGCGAGGAAAAAAGAAGTTCTCGGCGCCCCATCTCCCTCCACCCTCGACGTTAACCCCGTTCTTGTTCGCTCGCCGTCTCGAGTGGCCGCGAGCTATGGACGGTCAAACAATGGCAGGATGTGTACGGCTCGCGTGTGTGCATGTGTGTGTGTGTTTATATGCATAATATACGCATACCTGTGGAGAGGTGCGCGGCTCGCTTCTCTATGGCGTGCAAAAGAATGACGCCAGTTCAGCAATAGGGAGAGCGCTATTGTCTTTTTCTATACCGCCGCCCCTTCGGTTCTGCGGCAGCGCTGTGGCGTGTAGTGTAAGCAGGCAAGCACGGAAAATTGGACGAACGCAAACTTATAGCGAAACTGCCGGGGCTTCCTAGACAGGTAACGCGTGCTACAACGTCGCAATATCGTTGGAATCTCTCTGTATACGCGAAACCACGTCACTCACGAGAAGCGTTATACACTTGACGCGTCATTCGTGCTTAAAGCTGCGCCGTGGATGCAGTCGGTCGTGCTTGCCTCGCGGGAAAAATCTCACATTTGCGACCTTCTCGTAGACAAGCTACCGATATTAACAAGGTTGGAAAAAAAGAACATGCTTCTTTAAAGTGCAGTTAGCCCATTCTGCAATATCGCGTTCACACAAACAGCGAGTTCCGTCGTGGGAGCCGCCGCGGGCCCCTTTGTATATGCCCTTGGGTGCGCGGTGCGCTCGCCCTTGGCACAGCCCAGTGCGAAGCGCTGAAAAACCCGATCGCCAGCTTCATAGACTGACCTAACTACACACACGAAACAGTTCTATATACGCGCAGTGCTTTCGCATATCCATAACCTTTTTTGACAATCAGCAGACAGCACGCACGCGGGCGTGCTCGCGGGTTCTGTGCAACGCGGCCGACTGGGCGGCCTTGGTGGAAGGAACCTCCAGAAGACGTCGCTACCAAGCCCTGGCTTCTCACGCCCTTTCATCGCCCTCACTCCGTTCTCGTATGTATACGTGTATATGTGTACTCGAGTTCGCGTTATCACGTTGACCGTATGTACTATACGCTGAAAAATGACTCCACTCCTGGCTATATATGTGAAGCCAACGCGGAATTGAATTTCAACCCGATAAGCTGCGAAGTGTGTAAGGTCAATGCGCACGCAAAGAGTACAAGGACATCTTTTTTTTTTTTTTTAGTCTACTCATCCAAGGCAGTTTAGCTTGCATTTGCAGAAATAAGGCCGACGTATCGTTATACAGTCTGCAAGATATGAAACGTGATAATTCATTGCCAGTTGGAGAGACTTATACTCCGTTGCACCGCCGGGAAAGCTTACGCAGCACAGATACGTGCACTGGGGTTGTAAGAAGAATGCGAGTTGCCCGTGCACCGCCATACCACCTGTACGGTGATTGACAACTTAAAAGTATAATAAAAAATGAGAAGTGAAAAAGTATGAGCACGTCGTCAGACTGCGTCATTGCACGCGTGCCGAGAGATTCGCGCATAAATTATCGCCTTTATTTTAATTCACTCGTTGGAGACTAATGATCTAAGCTCAATGGGCAGGTGAACGAACGGAGCTGTCTTTTCTTTAATATTCGAGGCAAATCGGCGAGCGTTCTTCTGAAAACGCAGTAACCGAGGGCTCTCGTCAAAGAGCACTCCCTAATCGCTGCAAGCCCACCGCTCTTGTGACACCTTTATTTGAGCAGACGAGGAACTTATCCTTAATTAAGGGGACACTTAAATGGAATATCATGTAGTTCTACGTTACTTAATTACCTTTATAAATTACCGAAGTGATCATCACACCGCGAGTAGAAGCTCCGATTGACCGAAGACAAGCAGCGGCTACGCCACTTAAAAGTAGCCTCAACATTTCTTTTTTTTTTTTTTTGTGACGTCACAGTATCCTGACAACCGTGTGGTCTTCTTCAGATCATCGTTCATCGGTAACTAAGAAACACACATATACATTACATTTTAGAGAGATGTGAAAGGTATAGGAAAGGATTAACCGCCCCACAAACTTCTAGTTTGCTATACACTTGGGCATCCAGCATATTGCGTTTACACATGTATATACCAAGTACTAAAGCGCTTTCAGAAGCTTCTCTGTGCCAAAACTGGGATCGAAGCACGAGAAAACGCCTCGAAATCAGTGCACAAGGTTGATCGGAATATTTAAAAAGCAATGAGTTTCGCCTTCGATTTCTCTCATGTAGCAGTCAACGTTCTTTCCCTCTGCCTTTCCATTTTTTTTTTTTGTAGGGTAGCAGACAAGGATGTTTGTTTTGGTTGGCTTCAACGCCTTTCCTTTTATTCGTCTTCCTCTGAAATAATGAGAATAGCTTTGTGAAGTAGCATTCCAACAGTGTTGACTGATTTAGTGTTGCTCCTTATAGTGTCTGTTTAATATTGGGACGTTAAACCCCAGATATTATTATTAGTGTCTGTTTAATATCTGGGACGATAAGTTTGTTCAGGTAGGCCAGTTGTATTATAGTAAACTGAAGTGTACAATTTCTGCGAAAAGCTTACGGGACGCGAAATCTGCGAAAACGCTAAACTTGCAACATTTTGTGACCGCATAGCGAGTAAACCGCTGTGCTGTCAACGTGTACATACTAGTACACTGACTGATTATTCCAATATGGTGTTGCGTAGCTGCAAGCTGCGGAAACATTCAGCATTTCCTCCCAGATTCCACCAACTCGTGCCGACTGCGCGACCACATCACCGGGAACGAGACCGAACTGTTAGGTTGCGACGTGTGCATGCAACGACGTGTATAGACACGCTGATACAGGTGTGGCGAATAACTTCAAACGCTTCGGAAATGTGGCAATCGCGCTGTGCACTGTGTAAGCGCAAAGTTGCGCGTCTTTGACATAGTGACTAAACAAGGACACGGGGAAACGAAAATAGTAGGGATGTTAATTTATGGATGCATAGCACGAGCTGCGATGTGCGTCCATACCACTTCTGTAGCCATTTACGTATGCTTTGGTGGGCGCCTTGTATGTGAATAGAAGTTATGCGAATGGGCAAAGTGGAGAGAAAAATTTTAACCGAATTCTACTGTTTATATATTTGCTGTATTAAGTATAGGGAAATGGAACAGCATGTGTATGCATGATCACACTTAATTTTCCTATAGTATCAGATATTTAAAAAAAATACGAAAACAAAACAAAATAAAACAAATAGATATAACAGCCGCACCATGCTTACGTTGCGCTGGACTATACTGCCGAACGTGTTTTGTTGTTCGTGATTCGCTCTTGCTTCTGAATGTCAAACCGAATGCCCACTTTTCGGCACACTACGTGGGAAGGATCTTTCGGTAGCAGACCGGATATTTATCTTCTGTTTAACCTCCCTGCCTTTCACTTACCTACCTTTATTTCTCTCTCTCATTCCGTATGAACGTAACAATAAAACGCTCGGCAGTGCTGCGTTATTGTTTTCACGCTATCTCATTCAAGCGTAATGAATTTTGCAGAACGGTTTGAGATGCATCCTAAATAAAAGAGAAAAGCGATGCGTAGTAATTGACCGACGTTGACAACCCTAAATCAGGCGAATACATTAGAGAGCCAGCATTGGACACTTTTCTTGTTTAATTTATTATTAATTTCAAGAAAGAAGTAAAGTGACGTGAAGTTTGCGACGCGTCAGTGTTTTTCTTATCTGCAATAAATTAAAGTACTGTCGCCGTAAAAAAAAACAATACTGGAATGTGTTGTCGTTTGGCTAAAGCCATCAGTCTACAGGGCGGAAAAGAACGACGGAGAGGATCAGTGTTGTGCGCGTCTTCTCGTCTTCGCTTCGTCTCTGCTGGGGGTCAGCCTCAACGGGTCTTCTCGGTTGAGGTGTTCTGACTTGAGAGACAGTCATCGTACACTCCCCTCTAATTTTCTTTTTCTAACCCTTTCTTCCCATCTTCCTTAAGAATCGCTTACGTGAACGGGTCTACTGAGTTTACTCGTACTCCGCGTGGTGCATCATTTCCTCCTGGCCCGCGTATTACTTTTGTCGTGTTACTGTCTTAATTGACGCCGTCGACAACACATACGTCGGAGCGGATTTTAACAACTATAGTTTCGCTTTAGATACATAGGAAATGGATACATCATTACGTGATCACGCACTGGCTCATTTCGTTCCCGTGATGGCTGCAGCTGGCACGCAAACACAGTCTGAAGATATACGAGCACTATCATATTTATGTTCTTCTTTATTTTTTTAACACCGTCATACCTAAGCCTTAGTGCTACACAATGGCAATAGATATTTTTCTTCCCTTTTTTTCTGTCATGACACCACGATAATGCCGTTGACGACAGAGCGGTGCATTTCGAGACAACCCGCAGTAATAGGTCGATTCCACGAAAGATCAAAAAACGGTGTATATTTGGTGTTTCCAATTTTCCTGATAATTTTGTATGTTGCGCACATATGACTGCACAGCACGAAACCGCAGTTCGTTTTCAAATAAAAATTTTTTTCAACACAGGAAAATTCGACAAGTGTCGCCGGTTGACGACAACCATTTTACGAAGAGTGCGTTTTCGTAAATTCGCAATCATGCTGGCAGCTACTGAAGCTATATATTACAAATATCTTTCTTTTTGGCGGAAGTAGAAGTAAAGAGGAAATAGCTCTTATCATTTCATGGAATTCTGAACAAATTATGTATTTTTAAAAATTCACGAAAAACGCTGCGTTTTTGAAAATCAGTCAAATTTGGGACGCTATGGCTACTTCTGTGAACATCTTACCTTGTTCATATTTGCAGTGTGAATAGGCCTTTATGTGAATAATGAATCTCTGCATTTGTATTTCTCTAATAATTTTTTCAAAGTAGTAAATTTTCATGCTCGAAACACTAAAAAGAGAAAAGCGCTCCTCGATTCAAAAATCTATAATAAAAAAAAAACCCAATCTCAATTTTGTTCAAAGTCCGCCAAAATGTTCTCAAAGGACTCCAGAATCATATTATGAAAAAACATGTTGCATCATTTTTATTAGAACAAAGGCAGAAAATATCAAACATTGTGTTTCCAGAGCATGGTGGCTACTGGGTAAAGGACATCTCTAGTAACAAGAAAATACAGTAACACGTCCTTTTTCTTCTGTGAGCTTCGCTAAACGACAGTAATGATCTATGGTCGGAAATTGGGAACTGTTTCGTAAAGAAAAAGACCGTTCCAATTAAATGCATTCGCGTGGTTTGCGACTTCACACCAGTGTTAGACATCCCTCAGTCCACGGTAGGCACTTTCAGTTGTAGCCTCCTTTTCTTTCATCTATTTTTAGATGCGAAGTATCTTAAGGCGGAGCTCAATCCGGTGGTGGTGGTGTGCGGCGTGACCACCCTTACTGCGCATGCGCGTACCCTCTCCACACACCTCCGCTCCACTCACCATCTCCCCTTCCCCTCTCTACTACCCCTCTCCCTCCCCTCTCCAGATCCCCTCTCCCATACCCCTCTCCCCCCTCACCACTTTACCTCTCCCCTCCCCCTTTCCACTCTTCCTCTGAAACGCGGGCTAGACATGCCGAAATTCTCTCCTGCGCAACGCCGCGGTGAGCTCGAGCGCATGCGCGTCCCTCCCCTTCTCTCTCCTCTCCTACGCTACCCCCCTCTCGCCCGCCTGTCGACCGCGTTCCCCCGCTCGCCCTGTGAAAATTAACGGCCAGGCTAGATGGAAGATACGACGCGCGTAGCGTCCCTCTTCGCGTTCCACGACGCGAGGTCGGTAGCATGCCCAACGATCGCCAACGGAACGCGATCGTGCAAGTGCTCCGGCTTCGCATCGCCTCATGGTCCCCTTTAGCGGGAGATGGTGTAATTTTTAGTTGAGTATAATTCATATCTTGAGTGCTAAAGAACGCATTCCCTCCATGCGTCTCTTATGATGATGTGCTGTGTCAGAATTGAGAGATTGGTATAAAAGCCAAGGTCTCTTCATGAATGGAAATGAATTTCTGGAGAGCGGTCGCCAAGAGGTGTGGTTTTTTTTTGCCCAAATGTGTACGTTGTCAAACCTTATGTCATCAAAGCAGAGTTTAAAAAGAATCGATTACGTGAAGATTGGTGGCAGCAGTTCTGGCCACGGACAAAACACGTTTTGTTTGCATTGCATCTGCTTTGTTTTGCATCTCCTTGTACCTCTTGAAGCAGTGCTGGCAGATCTGGTCTCCCTCTTGAATTCAGCGCGCATCCTACTTCATGACCCTCCGCAAAAGAGACTCGATCCGATATCTTCTACATAACGAAAATTCCGCTGCAGCGGAATTTTCTTTTTGTGCACCATGAGGCAGTCCGTACAAAATCTCGGTCATGGCTATAACGCCTACCCATAGCCACCTTCAGAGCGTAGGACAGTGATCGCATCAAAGTGAAGCACAATTTGGATGCTTAACTTCTATCTCAGGTGGTGTTTGGCTGACTGGCACAGCCGTGTTCGTTGCTGTCGTCTGCTCAGGCGGGCGTCTATCGCGCCGCCCTTTGCACCTGTCCGCCTAACGCATGCTACTCCGTTTACACGAAGGCGTGTAGCGCGGGCCACTCGATCCGCACGGTGCGGATCCAGAGACCGGGCGGGAGAGCGACGAGCGGTGAAAAATGTATCGTGTAACCAACGCAATCGACACCCCAGCTTTTTCTCGTGCAGAGCGACAAAGCCTGGCAAACAATGTGTGGCTGTTGTGCTTAG